>NW_025533478.1:740794-1111191 GCF_020615455.1 Coregonus clupeaformis
GGCTACACATACTGAGACAGGGGGGCGCTGTTTCGTTTGCTTGGATGCTTTCTCCGCTGAGATACATTCAGCCTCTTGAGAATAGAAGGACATTTATGAAACACAGAGTCCAAAGATATATTCTTCTTATTATTAATTTTTTATTGGTAAGTTTTTGGGCATCCATGAATACACATCACTGGCTATACTCTAATGCAGCTGCAGTGCTGGTTGTAGAGTAAGTGGAAGTAGGGAGAACGCACATTTTATGGCTTAAAGTGTTGACAGTGCTGAATAACAAGTTAAACATGAACTTACTGATAAAAACAGCAGCTTTTTGCTGTATTCGTTGAGTCTCTCTCTAGCTCAGCTGGTAGAGCACGGCGCTTGTAACGCCAAGGTAGTGGGTTCGATCCCCGGGACCACCCATACACAAAAAAAATGTATGCACGCATGACTGTAAGTCGCTTTGGATAAAAGCGTCTGCTAAATGGCATATTATTATATTATAGTCATGGTTTTAAACGTTTTGAAATCTCACAGTATTAACTTTGTTGTGCATTCAATACTTATTTTTACAGTATATGGCTCGAGGAAACTATGCAGACACTGTGATCTGAGCAATCTGATTGGCCAGTGGTAGGCCTATAGGTGCACTTGATTTGCTCTCTGGGCCGGCCAGGTAGGCACGAGATCTTCAGTTTCTTGGCAATTTCTCGCATGGAATAGCCTTCATTTCTCAGAACAAGAATAGACTGATGAGATTCAGAAGAAAGTTATTTGCTTCTGGCCATTTTGATTCTGTAATCGAACCCACAATTGCAGATGCTCCAGATACTCCACTAGTCTCAAGAAGGCCAGTTTTATTGCTTCTTTAATCAGCACAACAGTTTTCAGCTGGTGTAACATGGCGTTTGCAACGCCAGGGTTGTAGGTTCGATGACCACGGGGGGCCAGTATGAAAAAAAAAAAATGAATGTATGCACTCACTAACTGTAAGTCGCTCTGGATAAGAGCGTCTGCTAAATGACTAAAATGTAAATGTAAATCATTGCAAAAGGGTTTTCTAATGATCAATTAGCCTTTTAAAATGATAAACTTGGATTAGCAATCACAATGTGCCATTGGAACACAGGACTGATGGTTGCTGATAATGGGCCTCTGTACGCCTATGTAGATATTCCATAAAAAATCAGCCGTTTCCAGCTACAATAGCCATTTACAACATTAGGAATGTCTACACTTTATTTCTGATCAAGTTGATGTTATTTTTAATGGACAAAAAAATTGCTTTTCTTTCGAATACAAGGACATTTCTAAGCGCCCCCAAACCTTTGAACGGTAGTGTACAGTATATGCGACCCGTTTCAGGAAGCTAGGCGCATGTTGCATGTCACTACTTCACAAGAGTAAACGTTAACATCTTTTTTTTAACCAAAATGAGTTTTTTTGCAGAAATGCCTTCTGGAACATGTGAACTTTCATGTGCCTTAATAACAGATGTTTATGCTATCTGTAAATACAAATAAAATGGATAAATTACGAGCCTAGTTGGTTTAGCCACAGAAACAGACAGGAACCTTCCCGCTACTAGCCATGATTGGCTGAGATAATGGGTGGGCTGGACATGCCGAGAGATTAGTTCAAATTAGCCTGCCATTAATTATGCTTCTGTCTATAACATGAGCTGCTCAGTATGTGTAGATAATCCATGCTACCACAGCTTTTTTTGAAAGATATCATGGAGCACTGCAAAAGTGTTGTTATTGCTCTCAACAACATTGCTTCCCTGAGTTTAGCAGGTGCTATCGACAAAGATCAGTGGGAAAGAGTTGTGATGGACTACTTTCTGGAGGATGATCATGCCATGGTGACTCTCTCTGGCTCTGAAACTGAATCAGATGATGAGGAAATCCCTGATTTAGGTAAAAACATTTTCATTGAACCAGACATTGTAGTCTTCTGATGACAGTGATGGGGAAGCAATGGCAATCAACAGTGTTATTGTCACGGAAGAGTTGAGAAATCAATTGAATGCCCAGTGGAAGCAGAGTATGACAGAAAGCCATTTGCATTGCTAGTTATAGCCTAATGTTAGCCAGCTAGCTAACATTGAACATATTTGGTTAGCTTTAGCTACCTGCAGTTTCATACTACATCATTTCATTCAAATCAAAATCAAATCAAATCAAATCAAATTTTATTGGCCACATGCGCCGACATTACAGTGAAATGCTTACTTACAGCCCTTAACCAACAGTTCATTTATTTTTAATAAAAAAGTAAAATAAAACAACAACAAAAAAGTGTTGAGAAAAAAAGAGCAGAAGTAAAATAACAGTAGGGAGGCTATATATACAGGGGGTACCATTCCTGGTGGCTAGCTATGACAATTGGTTTGTATTGCTAGTACTGTATGGGTTGGGATTATGGTTAATTGTTTAGCTAGCTAGCTAACTTACATGTCTAAACAAAAGACCCATCAAGTTAGCCAGGTGTGTCTGGGGGGGATTACAGCCATCTATTGTATTTCATGAACATGCCCTTACAAAAAAGGTTGTCGTTTTGAAACTGCAGTAAAAACTGCAGTCGACTGTCGTATTTTGGACGCAGTAATTGCATAATAACTGAAGTGTACTGCAGTGGAAATTTAGTTAAACTGAACTCTAACTGCAGTTACACTGCAAAATTACTGCAGTAAAAAAATTGTGTTATTTTGGATGCAGTATTTTCAGCACTCCCACTCCTCTTTGCAGATCTTCTCCAAGTCATTAAGGTTTCGAGGCTGACGTTTGGCAACTCGAACCTTCAGCTCCCTCCACAGATTTTCGATGGGATTAAGGTCTGGAGACTGGCTAGGCCACTCCAGGACCTTAATGTGCTTCTTCTTGAGCCACTCCTTTGTTGCCATGGCCGTGTGTTTTGGGTCATTGTCATGCTGGAATACCCATCCACAACCCATTTTCAATGCCCTGGCTGAGGGAAGGAGGTTCTCACCCAATATTTGACGGTACATGGCCCCGTCCATCGTCCCTTTGATGCGGTGAAGTTGTCCTGTCCCCTTAGCAGAAAAACACCCCCAAAGCATAATGTTTCCACCTCCATGTTTGACGGTTGGGATGGTGTTCTTGGGGTCATAGGCAGCATTCCTCCTCCTCCAAACACGGCGAGTTGAGTTGATGCCAAAGAGCTCGATTTTGGTCTCATCTGACCACAACACTTTTACCCAGTTCTCCTCTGAATCAGTCAGATGTTCATTGGCAAACTTCAGACGGCCCTGTATATGTGCTTTCTTGAGCAGGGGGACCTTGGGGGCGCTGCAAGATTTCAGTCCTTCACGGCGTAGTGTGTTACCAATTGTTTTCTTGGTGACTTTGGTCCCAACTGCCTTGAGATCATTGACAAGATCCTCCCGTGTAGTTCTGGGCTGATTCCTCACCGTTCTCATGATCATTGCAACTCCATGAGGTGAGATCTTGCATGGAACCCCAGGCCGAGGGAGATTGACAGTTATTTTGTGTTTCTTCCATTTGCGAATAATCGCACCAACTGTTGTCACCTTCTCACCAAGCTGCTTGGCGATGGTCTTGTAGCCCATTCCAGCCTTGTGTAGGTATAATCTTGTCCCTGACATCCTAGGAGTGCTCTTTGGTGTTGGCCATGGTGGAGAGTTTGGAATATGATTGATTGATTGCTTCTGTGGACAGGTGTCTTTTATACAGGTAACAAATTGAGATTAGGAGCACTCCCTTTAAGAGTGTGCTCCTAATCTCAGCTCGTTACCTGTATAAAAGACACCTGGGAGCCAGGAATCTTTCTGAATGAGAGGGGGTCAAATACTTATTTCCCTCATTAAAATGCAAATCAATTTATTACATTTTTGACATGCGTTTTTCTGGATTTTTTTGTTGTTATTCTGTCTCTCACTGTTCAAATAAACCTACCATTAAAATTATAGACTGATCATTTATTTGTCAGTGGGCAAACATACAAAATCAGCAGGGGATCAAATACTTTTTTCCCTCACTGTAGATGGTCTGCCCACCTGGACTGGACACAACTAAACAAAAATATATTTTTGAGAAGGTCAGGGAGTTTTGCAACGAAGAGGGCATGGACATCACATTACCTGCACCAAAGTCAAGGGCAGGACAGAAACAGGCTCTCCGAATATAGATACCATTGTTCATGTGTGGTGCGGACGGACCAGTTCATCACTGGGGGCGAGTTGCCAGTCATCCGGACTATCTGCAGTGCCTCTATGCACATTCACGACTCTCTCCTAACACACACACATACCATACGTTGCTGCTACTATTTATTTTTGTATCCTGCTGCTCAGCACTTTATCCCTGATTGAGGTTACAAGTTTATCAACTTTCAAAGTAGAATTACTTTCCCATTGTTCCTCAACTGCAGTGTATGATATTCCATTTTATAGCTCTTAGTCTGTACTTTTATTCAATGTAAAAAAAAAAAAAAAAAAAAAAGATGTGCTACATAAGACTAAATCCAGGTGTTAGGTCACACATGGAGATAGTTTAGTGCCAAAATTAAGGGGTCAAATACATCTAAAAAAAGTTTCCTGAGCTTTCTTATACCTCTCAGATATAGGACAGACACTTCACAACAAACATCTGTTGGATTTGTCGGGGGGACTATCTGTTGTTCCAAGTTGTGAATCTGTTATTCAAATGCGTTTGTATGGGCTAATAGCGGTAAGGCCCATTTTTTTTTTTTATATATATTATTTTTATACTTCAAGGGGTCTTAAAATTCTAAATCAAGTAGCAAAATGATCCTTAGTATGACATTCTTAACAATTCCATATATCTTAGTAAACAGACAGGGCAGACTATTATGGGTTAATCAGGATAACCTATTATTTCTAATTGTGTAAGTTTGGGCAGCGTAGTATGCTTTGACCAATTGCTGGTAGTTAAAACATAAAAAAATTAAATGTAATCATGGAACTCTGAGGTCGTCCCATTGTTTCCTATAGGGGAAATTGTCGTATGTCTGTCTATTTTGCCAAATATCTCATAATGTGTATCTTTAGATTTTTTGGAGCGAGACACCATTTTAATCAAAATAATCTTCTCTTTGTAATGATGTAAGGCTGGCCAGCGAGCTCTGTTGCCATCAAACGCTAGCCACAAAATACTTTTTGCCCTTGGAACCCTGAGCTCCGCCCATTGTTTTCCTATGGAGAGAAATGACAGTCTATTTCCCCAAATATCTCACAATGTGTATGTTAGATTCTTTCAAGCAGGACACAATCTCCTCTTTGTAATGATTTAAGTCTGGGTAGATAGCTCTGCTGTCATTGATCGCTAGACCAGAAATAGTCAGAGGTTGACATTTGTTCCCTACTTCCTCGTTACGCAGATGTAAGCACACTTCAAATTAAATCACATTTTATTTGTCACATACATGTCTTTAGCAGATGTTATTGCGGGTGTAGCGAAGTGCTTGTGCCTCTAGCTCCAACAGTGCAGTAATATCTAACAAGTAATATCTAACATTTTCACAACATATACCCAATACACACAAATCTAAGTAAGGAATGAATTAAGAATATTTACATATATGGACGAGTCATATTAGAGCGGCATGGACTAAGATACAGTAGAATAGCATAGAATACAGTATACACATAAGAGATGAGTAATGCAGATATGTAAACATTATTAAAGTGACTAAGATAACGTAGAATAGTATAGAATACAGTATATAAATATGAGATGAATAATGCAAGATATGTGAACATTTATAAAGTGGCTAGTGTTCCATTTCTTAAAGTGGCCAGTGATTTCTAGTCTATGTCTATAGGCAGCAGCCTCTAATGTGCTAATGATGGCTGTTTAACAGTCTGATGTCCTTCAGATAGAAGCGGTTTTTCAGTCTTTCGGTCCCAGCTTTGATGCACCTGTACTGACCTCGCCTTCAGTATGATAGCGGGGTGAACAGGCAGTGGCTCGGGTGGTTGATGTCCTTGATGATCTTTTTGGCCTTCCTGTGACATTGGCTGCTGTAGGTGTCCTGGAGGGCGGGTAGTTTGCCCCCGGTAATGCGTTGTGCAGACAGCACCACCCTCTGCGGGCGGTGCAGTTGCCATACCAGGCGGTGATACAGCCCGACAGGATGCTCTCAATTGTGCATCTGTAAAAGTTTGTGAGGGTTTTAGCTGCCAAGCCAAATTTCTTTAGCCTTCTGAGGTTGAAGAGGCTCTGTTGCGCCTTCTTCACCATACTGTCTCTGTGGGTGGACCATTTCAGTTTGTCAGTGTTTTGTACGCCAAGGAACTTGAAGCTTTCCACCTTCTCAACTGCGGTCAAGTCGACGTGGATAAGGGGGTGCACCCTCTGCTGTTTCCTGAAGTCCACAATTGTCTCCTTTGTTTTATTGACGTTGAGTGACAAGTTACTTTCCTGGCACCATACTCCCAGAGCCCTCACGTCCTCCCTGTAGGCTGTCTTGTCATTGTTGGTAATCAAGCCTACTACCGTTGTGTCATCTGCAAACATGATGATTGAGTTGGAGGCGTGCTTGGCCACATAGTCATGGGTGAACAGGGAGTACAGGAGTGGGCTGAGAAAGCACCCGTTTGGGGCCCCAGTGTTGAGGATCAGCGAAGTGGAGGTGTTGTTTCCTACCTTCACCACCTGGGGGCGACCCGTCAGGAAGTCCAAGACCCAGTTGCACAGGGCGGGGTTCAGACCCAGGGCCTCGAGCTTAATGATGAGCTTGGAGGGTACTATGGTGTTGAATGCTGAGCTATAGTCAATGAACAGCATTCTTACATAGGTATACCTCTTGTCCAGATGGGATAGGGCAGTGTGCAGAGTGATGGCGATTGCATCGTCTGTGCATCTATTGGGGCTGTAAGCAAATTGGACTGGGTCTAGGGTGATCCTTGACTAGTCTCTCAAAGCACTTCATGATGAAAAGAGATGAGTGCTACGGGGCGATAGTCATTTAGTTCAGTTAATTTTGCTTTCTTGTGTACAGGAACAATTGTGGCCATCTTGAAGCATGTGGGGACAGCAGACTGGGATAGGGAGAGATTGAATATGTCCGTAAACACACTAGCCAGCTGGTCTGCGCATGCTCTGAGGACGCGGCTAGGGATGCCGCCTGGGCCGGCAGCCTTGCAAGTGTTAACATGTTTAAATGTTTTACTTATGTCGGCCACGTAGAAGGAGAGCCCACTGTCCGTGTCGGTGGCACTGTGTTATCCTCAAAGCGGGCAAAGAAGGGGTTTAGCTTGTCCGGAAGCAAGACTTCCGTCTCGGCGACATGGCCGGGTTTCCTTTTGTAGTCCGTGATTGTTTGTAGACCCTGCCACATAGGTCTCATGTCTGAGCCGTTGAATTGCAACTCCACTTTGTCTCTATACTGACATTTTGCTTGTTTCATTGCCTTGCGGAGTGAATAACTACACTGTTTGTATTCTGTCATATTCCTAGTCACCTTGCCATGGTTAAACGCGGTGGTTCGCGCTTTAAGTTTCGCGCAAATGCTGCCATCTATCCATGGTTTCTGGTTAGGGTAGGTTTTAATAGTCACAGTGGGTACGACATCTCCTATACACTTCCTGATATACTCAGTTACCGAATTGTGTATTCGTCGAAATTATTTTTGCAAGTTACTAGGAACATATCCCAGTCCACGTGATCAAAACAATCCTGAAGCGTGGATTCCGATTGGTCAGACCAGCGTTGAATAGTCCTTAGCATGGTACTTCCTGTTTGAGATTCTGCCTATAGGAAGCGAGAAGCAAAATTGAGTTGTGGTCAGATTTGCTGAAAGGAGAGCGGGGGAGGGCCTTGTAAGCATCGCAGAAGTTTGAATAACAGTGGTCCAGAGTTTTAGCAAGGCTTGTACTACAGTCGATATGTTGATAGAACTTGGGCAGCCTAGTCCTTTGTTAAAATCCCCAGCTACAATAAATGCAGCCTCAGGATATGTGGTTTCCAGTTTGCATAAAGTCCATTGAATTTCTTTGAGGGCCGTTGTGGTATCGGCTTGAGGGGGGATATAAACGGCCGTGGCAATAACAGAGGAAAATTATCTTGGGAGATAATACGGTCGGCATTTGATTTTGAGGTATTCTAGGTCGGGTAAACAAAAGGACTTGAGTTCCTGTATGTTACTACAATTACACCATAAGTCGTTAATCATGAAACACACACCTCCGCCCTACTGCTTCCCGGAGAGATATTTACTCCTATCTGCGCGATGAACTGAGAATCCCTCTGGTTGGACCGATTCCAACAGAGTATCCCGAGAGAGCCATGTTTCCATGAAACAAAGTATGTTACAGGCCCTGATGTCTCTCTGCAAAGAAATCATTGCCCTGAGCTCATCAACTTTGTTATCCAAAGACTGAACATTAGCAAGTAATATACTCGGAAGCAGTGGGTGGTCTACGCGCCTCCTAATTCGAACCAGCAGGCCGCCTCGAGTGCCTCTCCTCCGCTAGCGATGTTTTGGGTCGGCCTCTGGAATCAGTTCAATTGGTCTGTGAACTATGCCTGGGCAGGGCGAAGCCAGAGGAAACTCTGGTGGAGGTCCGTAGTGGTCCTGACGTGCAATTCGGTCGTCTGACCTGGGTATAGCGGTGAAACACTAATCGAACCATCTAGTAGCTTGTTCCCTCCGAAGTTTCCCTCAGGATAGCTTGCGCTCGAAGTCTCGCAGTTTTATCTGGTAAAGCGAATGACTAGAGGTCTTGGGGCCAAAACGATCTCAACCTATTGTCAAACTTTAAATGGGAAAGAAGCACGGCTCGCTGGCTTGGAGCCGGGCAAAGAATGCGAGCCGCCTAGTGGGCCACTTTTGTTAAGCAGAACTGGTGCTGCGGGATGAACCGAACCCCGGGTTAAGGCGCCCGATGCCGACGCTCATCAGACCCCAGAAAAGGTGTTGGTCGATATAGACATTAGGACGGTGGTCATGGAAGTCGGAATCCGCTAAGGAGTGTGTAATAACACACCTGCCGAATCAACTAGCCCTGAAAATGGATGTTGCTGGAGCGTCGTGCCCATACCCGGCCATTGCCGGCCACGGGATCCTCGAGAGCTACGCCGCGAGTAGCTCAGTTGGTAGAGCATGGCGTTTGCAACGCCAGGGTTGTGGGTTTGATTCCCACGGGGGGCCGCTATGAACATGTATGCACTCACTAACTGTAAGTCGCTCTGGATAAGAACGCCTGTTAAATGTAAATGTAAATGTCTGGGGAGAGCGAACGAAGGATCTGTTTCGGGGAAGTCTAATTCCTAGTCGTAGTTCTGGTGAGTTACCGCCGCTCTTATATCCAATAGTTCTTCCCGGGTGTATGTAAGGACACAAAATATTTCCTGCAGCTAATAATGTAAAAACTAATACATAAAAAAACAAAATACCGCAAAGTTTCCTAAGAGCTAGTCACGAGGCAGCCATCTCCGTCGGCGCCATCACTCAACCATAGAGGTGCGGATGTTTACTTTCTACACAAGGTGTTATTTTACAGTTTCAGATTGCAGTGGTAAAATAAAAAAGGGATACATTTTTTGGTGCCATTTTGGGGAAATAGCAGTCAGAAGAGGCTCAGCAAAGTTTAGTTTCAATTGATTTGCTATGGCCTTGCGCTAGTGTTCCAGCTCGGCCAACGTTCTTTGGCCGTTTTTCAGCTAAGGGTGAATATTTACTCTTTCTATTGTCCAGTCTACTTGGAGACCGACCAGTCAATCGCGATCGACCGGTTGGTGACCACTGCTGTAGTGAGACCTTGCTGTTTTGGAGACAGCTTCGCGTTTGGTAACATAAAGGTGGTGCAGTAGCGTTAGCTAGTACTGGTAAAGCAGTGATTTACTCACTGAGCTATATATGAACTTAGCAACTTCATATGGATTTACTTCACCGGACAGTTTCCTTTACTATAGCTAGCTAGCTAGCCAGCTAAACTTATATATAGTTTGTGACCCATAGGCCTACTCTTGCTGCTACTGTAGCGCTGCCGTGCATAACACGTCTCCAGAAATGATGATGTATCCCAGCTGTGTTGACATTTCACCTATCCAGGTCTTCATGCACTTTTGATGTCACTAGCTAGCTATCCAGCTAACGTTATCTAGGTGACGTTAACCATGAAGTTAGCACCTGATAAGTTGTTCAGCTAATGTGTGCCTTGCCAGGCTGCTTACTATAGCTAAGTGAACATCAATAGCTTATCAGAATAATATTAGCTATTTTCTTACTCACCGTTTCACTGTCTGCCCATCCAACAGCTCCAGACAGTAAGCTGTAGTACCAGATTGTAAACAGGAAGTAACGAGCACGCACATGGACATGTTTTGTAGGTGGTATAGTCAGATATGAATGCACGTCATTTTATCACAAAACACACGGCATAGATGTTTACCTTCGCATTTCCCTGTTCAAGCCCAAATATTATGGAGAACCAGACCTGCCGTAATCTCACATAAATAGATAAATACATTAATAAATAAATGCACATATAAATAAATAAATGCACACATAAATAGATAAATAAATAAATGGATGAATGATTGCACACAAATAGAAACATAATTTTTAAATAATTATTCCCCACTTTCTTTCATTTTATTCAATTATATTATTTCTTCATTTATTTTTTTATGTATTTCCTGCTGCAATATGATAATGAGGGGATGTCAAGCGAACATATGTGGGTGGTCAGGGCCGGCCCTGGATGTTCTGCCGCCCTAGGCAAAACAAAAATCTGCCGCCCCCCCCACCTCCTCCCATATTTCTCAATGTCAAACCAGAGTGTCTTGTTTGCAACGCTGTTTGCAAATAATTACGTCATAGACATCCTTATGAATCTAAGCATGGCACTTTCAAAAGTTACCTTTCCACCCAGACAGAAGCTCTAGCAATGTAAGTTTCAACTGCTGGCTACTCGTCCATTTTATAACCCAACAACACAAGTGCTTCCCTAAAATCTGCCTGGGTTTAAACAAACATCTTCTCATTTCAGAAAGAGAAAAGCTCAATTAATAGGGATAGAATAGCAGTCAATTTTTTTAACTCCTCGAATATTATAGGCTGCAGCTCAGCTTCAGAATGTCATAGGGAGGAATCAATATATCCCCTTATGCATCGGAGTCATGTCTTTCGCGGGCATTTTAGAGCTTGTTTCTACCGTAAGGCATCGCCGAGTAAGCATCCTTATAGAACACTTGCTATAATTTGGATACGTTTTATGCATTTATTTCAAAATATAAAGCAAACAATAGATATCCCTTTTTGCCCTTTTCTTTAACAAAGGGTATGGGATACCCTCACTCAATTCGAGCCCTGGTTTTAACCAAACACACCAAGCCCTTCCCAGGCACCGAGGTATTTAATCAGTGTATTTGGCTATACCGACATCTATGGATAGCATAATTGTGTCTGTCAAACAGGTAGGCTTACAACGTATTTTTTGGAATAGGAAGAAATAGGCTCCAATTATATATGTAACGCTGTGATTATGCCCATAAAAATGTTGGTTCACACGTGCACATATAGGAGGTGCCTCACTAGGCAGAAGGACATTTTACTTTAAACCCTGCATCGGAGAGGTACAATGTTGCTATCACTGCAGCCAACTACCTATAGTAGGAAACGGCGTTTCTTATTAATAATATGCCATCTGTTATCCCACATGGCACGATCCCATAAATGTTACAATAATAATATTCCTGTAGAACTGTAAAAAAGGAGTGAGCTCATTTGAGCTTTAGAAACAAGTGCTTTCATAAATGCATGGCGGGCCTTGTTTCGCTGGAGCAGTGTAAAATAAGCTTTATGTCAATGACCCAGCCTAAACGAATTTTGTTTATTTACATAGCGAATCTGATTGTCCAACATCAGTTTCAGCATTTGTTTATTTAGTCTCCGCCTAGCGTGGCATCTTTCCTCTGCAGTCAGCAATGTTTTCTCTCGGTAGCTGTCCATGGTCCTGAAATCAAATAATCTGAGAGAGACAGAGAGAGGGGAGAGAGAGAGGGGGAGAAAGAGAGATAAATAGAGTGAGAGAGTGAGATTAGGATGTAGTTTATTTAAATCTAAAAAATGTAAAGTAAACAGGTGATAGATAATTGAGTAATCTTACAAATTAATGCGAGTGTATGATCAACGCTTACCTTTTATTCAAAGACAAGTTGACTCGTCTGGCCTTCCTGGCAGCAAAAGCATGCACTGCTTGTTGGAGGTTGATTTTGTAAGACAACTCGTGCTCAATTGATATGGTGGCGAGTCCATTGAGTCTCTCTTCACTCATAGTAGAGCGCAGGTCGTTTTTGATGAGTTTGAGCTTGGAGAATGTGCGCTCTCCACTTGCCACTGTCACCGGGAGTGTGAGAAGAACTCTCAGGGCAACAAAGGCATTGGGATAAACGGAGGTCATTTGGTGTCTGGACATGTACTCCAGTGCGTTGAGTGGTTTTGCCTCACTGTCCAGTCTCCTGCTCAAGACTTTGAGCTCATTACACAGATATTTTGTGTCGATGTCCCTGGAATCCCCGTACTTAAGGGCCCTCTACAGTATTGCGCAATCCCTGGTAAGTGCTGCAATGTCCATATCCTTGATGGTGGGGATGTTTTACAGGATAATGAAAATACTGCTGTGCTCTTCGAGCTGCGTAAAGCGCTCATTGACGGACTGGATTGCAGATTCAAGAATCTGATGAAGGAAATGTACTTTGAATTTCTGCTGAGGGTCAGTCACAGGCTCATCCTCTCCCTCGTAGCCAAACAGACTCCTCTTCTTCCTGGGACGGACCCATCTCCTCTGCCAACTCTTTTGCGCTTGCTAAAGCACCAGCAAAAGCTGCATCGGAGCGGTAGTCTTGGAGGAATACCATGGTTGAGTTCAGTAGAGCCGCTGCTAGTGAAATGTTTAAAACTCACCGCCTGCAAACTCTTACTGGTGATGTTCACCTCGAACAACATGTCATGCCAAACGACCACTGCGCACATGAAGCCAAAGTTGTTCATCTTGGCGGCAATGCTGTTTGCCTCCAACCTTGGATGGTGTTAAAAAACTTAGCCGCCTCCAAGCAACACGATGCTGCATCAGAGAGAAGCAGGTTCAGCGAGGGTGCGCTGCTTGGCACAAAAAAGGCCCTCGGATTGATATCCTGCACTCTCTTTTGAACTCCCCCGCATATTTGCCCCGTTGTCATACCCCTGCCCTCTCATGTTCATGATGGTGATGCCATGTTTCTGTAGTTTTGAGATGAGCAACTCGGTCATGCCTGCCCCCGTTGCGTCAAGCAGCTCACTAAACTCCAGGAAGTGCTCTCTCGTGCGCACTGACCCATCATCCTCGGTTGAAACAAAACGCACCGCCATGGTCATCTGCTCTGTTTTGCTCTTGTCTGGTGTGCAGTCCAAAATTATAGAAATATATTTGGCTGCTTTTAGATCACTGCACACTGTCTGCTGGATCTCTTGTGCCAGCATGTCAATGATTTCGTTCTGGATTATTTTACCGAGGTAGTGTATGTGTTTCTTTGGACTGTACTCTCCTTACATGCTCCTTCATGATTCCATCAGATACCCAGCATTTCCACAAACT
Organism: Coregonus clupeaformis; assembly: GCF_020615455.1. Classification (NCBI taxonomy): domain Eukaryota; kingdom Metazoa; phylum Chordata; class Actinopteri; order Salmoniformes; family Salmonidae; genus Coregonus; species Coregonus clupeaformis. Next base: position 754,365 of record NW_025533478.1, read on the forward strand.
TCAGAAAGTTCCTATTATTTGGCTCGTTCAGCCTATCGGTGGTCCCACGTAACGCAATGTTCTGGGTGGCCATTACGCGTATCAGGGCTATGAGCCTCTGCAGCACCTGCTGCAGTGGAGAGTCTCTCCGTCAATAGGGCTTGGGCATCGATAGTTTTCTTGGTCACCAGCATGATCTCCAGCTCCTTCCACCTTTGGAAACTATCTAGGTGGTCATGCGACTTCTCATGCGAGCTGAGGAGGTGGCACAGATTCTTCCAGTCCCTGGTTCCATCCCTGACCAGCGCAGATTTGCACTCGTGTGAAAAAAGTTTGCAGAAAAAACAGAAGGCTACATCGTTTTGCTTGGAATAAACAATCCATGGTCTCTCCACTCTCTCCCTGTTCACCATCATCCTATTGTAGTGGGCCACCGAAAACTTTCGTTGCCCCTCATCTCTTGGGAAATTCCCCTCTATATCCTGATGTGGCCCAGCCTGCAGAAACATATCCCGTAAAGATCCATTCATATATTTTGGCCACTCACCGGGATCTTTTATGTTTTTTGTCTGGGAGTTGGATTTAGCAGCAGCACCACCACTGTCATCGGGGACGGGGAGCGACGAATCTGAGTCCGGGTCCAAGATAGTAGGGTCTTTGCCAGCATTGTTTAGAGGTGTGGCTAGGCCTGGTGCAATCACCTGTTCCTGTCCAGCCAGAGAGCTGTCATCATCAGTGGAAGTGCATGGCTCGGACTCCTCCGGTTTGCCCTCTTCACTGCTAGAATCAGCGAACGGTGGCTCGTTGTTCTCGGCAAATGAATGGCCTGTCCTCGGAGGCTTGTCATTCTCCACACCGGCTGATGGACATTGCTGCACGCTGATACATTTCAGCAGCTAATTTCTTTCGTGCCTCTTTTCTCATTCGTTTTTGATATTTGCTTCTTGATAGATTTTGTCTCTTAGACATGGTAGCAAATTGTTTCAAATCTCTATAGCTAAAATTATATCCACTAGTAGTAGCTAGCTAACATTAACAGGCTAACATAAAAAACAAAACAATCATTTAATTGGAGATTCATTTGTATTAATATTTCACAATAGGATAATCCCATATAAACACACACATCACCATAGCTACCAAGGATAGTGGGAGTGAACTTCGGGAGAAGCGGGAATGGGGTGAGGGCGGGAACTGCAGCAACGCGATGAGCTGGTGGCTGGGGTGCGGTCGGCGGTGTAGCAGCCGATCAGGGGCGCCGGAGGGCGGCTGTCAATTGTCAAAATGCAGCCCCAAATTCAAGTGTCGACATAGGCGGCTGCTTAATCTTGCATAATGGGAGGGTCGGCCCTGTGGGTGGTATCTAAGACACCCTTGGTTGATCAATGCCACGGCGTGTTGATAGATTGCATTTGCTTGGGCTGCGTTCAGTATGACAGAACATGTTCAAAGTTTAAAGGCCATGTTTCACATTAGCACCTCCAATTAATAATGTTTAGCGCATATAGCTATGTATCAATATGATATGTCATTTTTGGGGGGAAATTGGCGATAAAATCTATTGTGGGGCTGCTGTGACACACACTGAAAACACCAAAATAACAAATGGAACATTGTCCTTGCTTGACATTGAAACAGGTGAACAGTTTTGGAACATTGAGCCATTGACTGCCTGCCTGCACCAGGTGGCTGTATTACGAGTGGGTTGCTTTTGAGAATAAGGCACCGGACTACAGCCATATAGAGAGACGGGAGTAGGCAAAAAGGAGTCGACCCTTGAAGGGTGAGAGGAATGTCCAGCTGGCCAGAAAAGCATGGTAAGCTAACGTGACTGAGTATCAAGCTAGCTAGCTTGGCTACAACTCATAAAGTCAAGTTGGCTATCTAGCTGCGTTTCACAGCCACACTCTCAGTTTTACACATAGCTAGCTAGATAATAAACTAAACTGCAATTATCATAAATCATTATTATCTAGCTAGCTACAGTAGGTAAATATCTGTCAGATGTAAAGCAAGCATTCGTTGGCTGGCCCTCACTACATATTCGTCGCCAAACCCACTGTCTCCAGGTCATCTATAAATCACTTCTAGGCAAATCCCTGACTTATCTTAGATCATTGGTCACCATAGCAACACCCACCCGTAGTATGCGTTCCAGCAGGTGTATCTTACTGGTCATCCCCAAAGCCAACACCTCCTTTGGCCGCCATTCCTTCCAGTTCTCTGCTGCAAATGACTGGAACGAACTGCAAAAATCTCTGAAGCTGGAGACACTTATCTCCCTCACTAACTTTAAGCATCAGTTGTCAGAGCAGCTTACAGATCACTGCACCTGTACACAGCCCATCTGTAATTAGCCCACCCAACTACCTCATCCCCATATTGTTATTTACATTGGTATTTATTTTGCTCATTTGCACCCCAGTATCTCTATTTGCAAATAATCTTCTGCACATCTATCTTTCCAGTGTTAATACTAAATTGTAATTATTTTGCACTATGGCCTATTTATTGCCTTACCTCCATAACTACATTAGCACACACTGTATATAGATTTTCTATTGTGTTATTGACTGTACGTTTAGTTTATCCCATATGTAACTCTGTGTTGTTGTTTTTATTGCACTGCATTGCTTTATCTTGGCCAGGTCGCAGTTGTAAATGAGATCTTGTTCTCAACTGCCTTACCTGGTTAAATAAGGTGAAATTAAAATTAAAATTAAAAGCAGGATTGTGACATTTCAGAAGCAATGTATGTTGGCTAGTCATGTTAACTAGATTACTTATTAAGCAATAGAGTGTATACTTAATTTATAAGCTAGCAGCTAGCTAACTACAGTCAAATAAGGAGGAGCATGTTGTCATGATGGAATAAGTAATCTATGTGAAACTAGCCACAATATGGATTAGCCACAATAGTGGAATTTGCTGTTCGCCTTAGCAATTGTTAGTGAGATGAGACATGGTGCCTTAATATAAATAATATCTTAGCTAGCTATTAATTCATATGTATGTGTCACGCCCTGGCTCTGGGGACTCTTAAATGTTGAGCCAGGGTGTGGATTTTCCTATGTTTAGTTGTTCCATGTTTTCATTCTAGATCGTTTAGATCTATGTTGGCCAGGGTGGTTCCCAATCAGAGGCAGCTGTAGCTCGTTGTCTCTGATTGGGAACCATACTTAGGCAGCCTGTTTTCACTAGTCATTGTGGGATCTTGTTCCGTTAGGTTTGTTTTGGTGTTAACCTAGGACTTCACGTATCGTTTGTTTTGGTCGTATGGTGTACTTCAATAAAAGTATGTACGCTTACCACGCTGCGCCTTGGTCCGCATCTATCAACGATCGTGACAGTATGCCATGTATTTTGTCATAGCCGTTATGACAAAATGGCATGCATACTTTTAATCAGATTTATTGTTGTCATTTACAGGCATGAATGTGAAATAGGCAAATATATAAATGAATCAGGTACCATTTAATTATGTTAATCTCTGCAGGTTTGTCATCTGATTTCTTGGAGCCTGGTGGAGATAGATGCAACCATACTAAAAGGCAGGACATTTCTCTGCATCCAGGTTGAGGCTTGCTACGACCAGGAACATGGAGCACTCTATCAGTAAGTCATGATATTGTTTTCCTTTACATTGCTGTCACGCCCTGACCTTGAGAACCCTGCTATTCTCTATTTGGTTAGGTCAGGGTGTGATTTGGATATCTAGTTTATCTACTTCTATGTTGGCTGGGTGTGGTTCCCAATCAGAGGCAGCTGTCGATCGTTGTCTCTGATTGGGGATCATACTTAGGCAGCCATTTTTGCCTACCTATGTTGTGGGATCTTGTTTCTGTTTAGGCTTGTTGCTGTTAGCCTTTAGAACTTCACGTTCAGTTGCGTTTGTGATTTTGTCAAGTGTTTATTTAACAAATGAAACATGTACGCATACCACGCTGCACATTGGTCCGATCCTTTACACAACGAACGTGACAATTGCATCATACTAGGCAGGAGGCCCTGGGCGAGTGGGAGGTCAGGGGTGAGGGCTCTCTCTCTTTCTAGCACTCACTACATCTATCCATCACTCTGCAGGTGCTACATAGACAAAATGGCCCAAGGACCTCCAGAGCCTTATGACCACTACCTGTGATCTCTCCAGAGCACATAGAAGTAAACTACACTCATCAGTGGAGGCTCCTCAGAGGATGAAGGGGAGGACCATCCTCAGTGAATGTCATAAAAATAAATGATTGTAAAACCTTAAGTCATTTTTAATTTTTATAAAAAACATGTCACCGAAGAAATCACGTCACCAAATAATTGATTAAAACACACTATTTTGCAATTAAGGTCCACGGTAGCCTCAACAACACTCTGTAGGGTAGCACAATGGTGTAGCCGGAGGACAGCTAGCTTCCGTTCTCCTCTGGGTACTTTGACTTCAATACAAAACCTAGGAGGCACATGGTTCTCATCCCCTTCCATAGACTTATACAGTAATTATGACAAATTCCGGAGGACATCGTCCAACCTATCAGAGCTCTTGCAGCATGAACTGATGTTTGATATATTTGATAGCATTCCGCTCTTGTCATTACCACGAGCCCGTCCTCCCCAATTAAGGTGCCAACAACCTCCTGTTAATATCACATACATTATTAAGCACTTCACACATGTTATCCATATACTGACTGTTAGCACTTGGTGGTCTATAGCAGTTTCCCACAAGAATAGGCTTTAGGTGAGGGAGATGAACCAGTAGGCATATTACTTCAAACACATGAGATTATCTCTAAACTTTACAGGAATGTGGTTCTGAATATAAACGGCAACACCTCCACCATAGGCTTTTCTGTAGATGTTATAACCATGTATTGCTACCACTACATCATCAAAGGTATTATCTAAGTGAGTTTTAGAGATTGTCAGAATATGTTACTAGCAAATTATTGATATATTGTTTCTTAAGCTACATATGTTAACGTGGGCTTTTGTTAGCACCTTTCTGGGATGCTTGATTGTTTTCTTTGCTTTACTGGGAAGCTTAGCAGAAGTAGACATGCTCATGTTATTTATGTTAGTGCAGGGTGAGCTGCACACAGTGGGCTTCCTACTAAGGCACACCACCTCAGTGCTAACAGTATAACTCTGGTTCATAGGCACATGATTATTGTATACAATAGCTGTCGGATCAGCAGAGGCATTCAGGTAAGTTAGGACATCAATTTGGTTACTTTCATTGTGTCTTCCAACACCCCTGGGATAATGTACATTTGCTGAAGCATTATGACAACTTATCGACACAATGGTAGAGATGAACTGAGCTGGGCTTGGGTCATTGATAGGTCATTGCTGTGAAAGGATCCAGGAGCCCAAATGATTTGGGTGGATCCCATCCTTCTTATAAAACAAGCTTTGTTTCCAGAAGGTATTAAAATTGTCAATAAATGTTACATCCACAGAGCTGCAATAGTCACGTAGCCAGTTATGGAGGCATAAAAGTCTGATGAAACGTTCAATGCCACGATTTAGGGAGTGCACAGGGCCCAATCTTCAGCTGTGCTGAGCTGCCCTCCATAATGTCATTGAATCCCACATGAACGATGATAGGCTCAATTTCCTGATGCAGGTTTAAAATGTTTGGGAGCAGCTTATTGATGTCCTGTACTCGTGCTCCTGGATAGCACAACGTTTTTGCTCCAGGTACTGAGACATTTCTCACTATTAACCTGCCCAATACAATGGTTGGAGATGGGGATGGAGAAATCTTCCCATTCCTACCCCTCACACAATTCGTGGAACCTTTCACGGGCACATGAGAAGCAGGATAGCATATGCCCGCAGCTCCCAGCAATAGGTCCAGACCTCCCACAGCAGGCAGTGCCTAGACAGATCCAGAAGGAAGGAAAGGAGCTGAACCCGACGATGATGCCGCTGCTGGAGTCAGCGTAGTTGGAGTCAGCACAGCCATCGCAGACACAGGCATTCCCAGCAATGAAGATGCAGGTAGATCCGGACCTCTTGCAGAAAATCCAGTCTGTTTAGCAGCATGCCACTGACTTCGGTTTCCACGACTTGTGATATGGGACCAGCGCTGATTGGAACAATCCTCTTGCTGTTCTCCATCTACTCCACTACAAGATGGAGGAGGAGAAGCAGATGGAGACGACTTCCTTGGCAGGCAAGTTCCAGGTAGTACAGGCCATTCGGATAGGGACAGATGACAAGGCGGGGATGCATCCATCAAGCCCGAGCGGCGTCCAGCCACAGGAGTTGAGAAAGAGAAAAAGTTCAGATTTGCGTTTTCCCCATAAGTTCGCACAGAATTGAAATTTGCTTGATAGCCACCTCATTCCTGTAATCCTCCGCAACCAAACAATTGCTGCATTGGAACTCTGGATTGTCAATATTGTCCAGGACAAGAGTGTAATAAACACAGCTTCTACAGCGCTGGATACATTCATTAGGTATTTCAGGCGAAGAAGGCTCCATTGCAACCTACCTAGCTGGCTAGTTGGTAGCAGGTTTTGACACAAACTCTGTGTGGGGTCATACACAATGTCTGTATATGGACTGATGAACTGTTGCAGCAGCTTCACATTCTGATAGTGGATGATGACGTTGGGGTCTCGACAAATTGGACAGGGGTTCCCATATATCTTGTCTCCTCTAATGCAGGTCTTGCGTGTCTTCTGAGAGGGAATCCCTCCTTTGTGGTTCCTCCTGTAGTCAGACCACACTGGACTGGTTCCATAGCGCTCTATGTACTCATCGTTCTCCAGGTAGTCTCATGGTCTTTCCCTGTAGCGGGAAAAAGCCTCCATTGCCTCAGCAGCATCACTGGGGATCTCAGGTGAGGCTGCAGTGCACAGAGAGAGGCTGGAGTGCACACCTAGAAACACATCCTGGGTTCAAAGCCTGACAGGGAACCTCTTATTCCACTGAATATTCTGTAAAAGTAAAGGGGACACACAGCATAAAATCCTTCCAACGCTTGGTATGGATTTACTGTACTCACCAAAACTCATGCTCTCTCCTCCTTGTAAAAGTCTCCCAGACTTTTATCAAAACTAACATGTCCATCCCCCTATCCCCAGGTGAGTCTGCCGGACTATGGAACTCTAGAACAGCACATAAAAAAACCTGCCACCCTGTTGTCAGCTATATGCAGACAGTTCACTGAGGAAGGATGCAACTCTCAAGGCTTTCAAAGGCCACATTTTGGGGATGATCAAATGCAATAAAGTTTTGTATAAACTCATTTTAATTTTATTTTTAGATTACAAAACAACTTTTTCATAACATATTTGACACACCAACTTTTACTAACATCTGTGGTAACGTAAACACAAAGACAACACTTGGAGCTAATGGTTTAAAAAGTCTAAAGTAAATGCAAATCACATGTCCAGGGTGAATAAAAAATGTTCCCCGTGTATATCAGATGACAAACAGGTGTGTCAACTAAAGAATATATCCCAGACAAGATTGAAGAATGGGACAAGTAGACAAAGTGAATATAAGTCAGTGCTTGCGTACGTAGCAGTTGGTATGAATTTGAGTAGTTACATGCAATACATGTTGACTTAATGGCTGTGCGACAGGGAGATACACTGTTGCTGTACTCCCAGGTAAGGCCCTTGCTTCCAGTACCACTGAAGGCCACATTCTTCAGTCAGGCAGCTTGAAGATGTCACCATCCAGGCCCATATGTCACAGCATGCAGTGGCCTGATAGGGATATGACAATAAAAGCATTATGTACCTTTCATCACCAAAGCCATGTTAGCATTTACCGCACATGTTGCTGAACAGTTCACCCCTTTTTTGTGTCATTGATTCACATACAATATTCAGTTCATAAGCATTGACTAATATCTCTAGGGCAAGGGTAGGCAACCTTGGTCTTGGAGTGCGGCAGGCACTTCATGTTTTTGATTTAACCGACCTGGAAGACCAGGTGTGTTGAATTTAGGCAATCACTGAACTGATCAATTAGTTCAGCTGGTCAGGGCTGCGTTCAGTACATAAAAATGTAATAGAACATTCAATTGAACGGAAACGGTGCTATACTGAACAACTAGTTGAAAATGGTGAGGGCTTGGGTTGTGGGTTCAAAATGCACCACTGTCCTTTAAATACCTCACTCATTGCTTCAAGCCACACCCCGGCACACCCACTGAACAGAGCAAACGTATCTCAAATTCTGTTCAAGAACATACCAGAATGTTTTGGAAAAACGTGGCGTTCAGTACAAACCGTTCCGCAACGTAGCAAACTTTCAAGTGAACTGAACGCACCCCTGGTGTTGTGCATAGTGGGAACAAAATCCTGCAGTACCTGCAGCACTCCAGGAACAGGGTTGCCTACCCCTTGCTCTAGGATCCTGTGTTGAAATGACTGCTGTGCAAGGTATTGGGCAACAGCTGTCTTCCAGGGCCCATATTCACAAAGCGTCTCAGAGTAGGGATAGTGATCTAGGATAACTTCCCCCTTGTCAATGTAATTGTACTTGGTGTGAAGGCAAAAACGTATCCTAAAATCAGCACTACTCTGAGATTATTTGTGAATATGGTCCCTGGCCTGTAAGCATGCTAGCCTGTCAGCAGTGCCACACCACCTGAAATGCAACAACAACAAAAACATGAATAAGAATTAGCTCAGTGAGTCAGTAACTTAGTTAACTAGCTAATGAAACACAAGCCCCCTAATAAGCCAAATTATATTAAACCACACAGCCTATTTGCAGTTGTGGTGTCAAGACAACAATACTGATATGCTGTGTTGACAAGGAATCCGCTGACACTGTACTTTGATTATAAAGGTTTATTATATCAAAAGATTTCAGCGTCAATTTACAGATTTCTGCAGAATCTGGAGAACAACTAACTCAATCTCAAATATGATTATTCTCCCCGTCCTTTGTTCAAAACCTGGTATATATCCTATGTAACATAAGATGTGTGTTTTGGATAGACCAATCCATGACTTCCACATATCCAAGTGTCCTCTGTTTCAGGGGGCCCCTATAGTAATGTTTTCCAGATGTTTCAGCAAAGCAGAGTAAAGTTAATCTAACACAACATTTGCAAACGTCAGCCAAAATTATAAACTGTTCAGGTACTACATATTTCCCCCCTTCGAGACTAATTAAGTCTCGAAAACAAAAAGAATAGGATTATGACAAATAACAATTTTTCAGGCTTCTTGAGTAACTTTTAGCAATAAAACAAAATGTATGAAGTGTGAACAAATCTTTATGTAGACACATTTTCATGGAGTGTGAACACATTTTTATGGAGTGTGAGAGCGAAAAACCTGTCTGGCAGCTTTCATTCCAAATATCCATCAATCAATCAAGACAGGAAAATTCTCTCACGGCCCCTCTGCCCCAGGCGACCACCTAAGTACTCCAGATGAATTTATAAATCTTTATCAATGCATTTTAAGCTATGATGCAATTGAATACACATGAAAACCTCAGCAAACAAAATACAATCAAAAATGTCCACATTCAGGCTCGTCGACCTATCGGACCCTCCTGTGGATTCTCTCTCTCCCTGCCTAGACCCAATATCCCTAAGCATCCACGAAAAAAAACAAAAAACATCTGAGGTCCCCACATGTACCCAACAACAGAAAACATCATTCTTTAAAAAATGTATACAGAAAGAATATGACACAAATTATGTATTACACATGCAAATATGTATATAAATCATTGCAGACACTGGAATGTAGTCCACTACACTGCATCTCCTCAGCAGTGTCAACTTTCAATGCAACGTCGATGATGGAATCTGAACATTTCCACACCTTCCTTGTTCAACTTTCTCCAGTCCATTCATATTGTCCATGTTTGAGTATTTGAATCCCACTCTACACATTCCCCCATATGCTTCTGGAAGAAAATAAAACACCAACCAGTATCTTTTGCAAAGCAACACATGCAAATTAAAACATCAATATAAAAAATAATATAAATATAATACATAAAATGATATATAAAATGAATCACATTCCATTTCCCCCTTTGATTCATAAGAAAATACTATATATCACAATAATATGCAAAGAAATGTGAAAAATGATCTAACAATCAGATATTAAAAATTTTCTAGAGTTACCTCAACCCTAGTTTTCGTAACGTTTTGGTCTGACTTTTTCCCAATTAAAAAAAAAAATCAATTTCACTGATTTATCCACAAAATTCTTTCCCATTATCTGAGGATATTTCGATCGGGAAATCCCCACCTGCTTATGACTTCTTTACACAAGAACTTTGCAACCGACTGAGCCTCTTTTCGCTTGGTTGGACATGCCTCCAGCCATCGTGAAAATCTATCTACAACCACCAGCATTTATCTTTTCCCTACAATTGGTTTTATCATATCAACAAATTCGATAACCAACTCACGCATAGGACCTCTCGGTGTAGGAATGTGACCAGGAAGAACAGTCACACCCCTGCAAACATTATTTTTCAGACAGATTGTGCACCTGCCTATGACATAGTCAACCTTTTCAAGCAAATATGGTGCCCAAAAACCATGCTCCTTTGTGATCTTTCTCCTAACCTCCCCCCTTGCAACATGAGCTAACCCATGGCTGTTGCAGCTTCATCAGCAGCTTTGTTCCCTTGTGTGACTTTTGACACATATGTTTTATGAGCTGCACACTTAGCTATCGCTATCTCTTTAGGCTTCATCATAGCATGCAATAATTTCATTATTTGCGCGTGATGTTGTATCGGAGAACAATCCGATTTCTTAAACCCTCAATCTTTCCACACTGCTCCAAACAAATGACATACACTATGTGCATATGCAGAATCAGTATATACATCGTCACTCGCTTTCCTTCTGCTAACAAACACGCTTCTGTTAGCCCCACAAGTTCAGCAAGTTGTGCGGACGCAGGCTGTGGTATTACTTCAGCCTTTTCAACAACAAATACAGTTCCTTGGGCTTTAACTACTGCATAGCCAGCACACAATTTATCTCCCACACGATAACAAGACCCATCAGTCCAATACTCCAGGTCTGCCTCACGTAATGGAAAGGCTTGCAAATCTGATCTAAGCCTCAAGTATTTCTCTACTTCTTGAACACAATCATGTGGTTCACCATCCTCTGAAGTTGGCAAATTCTCGGCTGGATTCACCGTATCACACCTCACTAGGGTGACATCTTCCTGCTCTAAGAGCCTATGATAGTCTCTGAGCCTAGGCATAGTCAATGTATATTTTCCATAGTTCAGAAGATTTCTCAGACTATGATGGGTAAGAATTGTTACTGGGTAACCCATCGTAACAGATGATGCTTTGTCATACATTGAATATACTCCCACCATTGCTCTGTAGCACAGTGGTAGCCCTAGTTCTACTTCTGAATAGGCAGTAGAGTAGTAGGAAATAGGTTGAGGATTCGCCCCTGTACCTGTCGGCTGACAAAGAACTGCACATGCATATTTACCTCCAGTAGAAGTAGACACATATAACAAGAAATTCTTAGAGTAGTCTGGTAGTGTGAGTGCAGGTGCCTCCTGTAGCCTCTGTTTGATCGTTTCAAATGCCACAAGGCCTTCCTGTGTCCAGGAAAGATTGCTATGGAGTTGACCACTCCCAGTATCTTTAACCATAGCTCTCAAAGATCCCTACTTCATTCACTGCTCTCAAATCATGAACCATACGATAAGTCTCATCGGGTTTCTTCAAAGGCAACAAAGGTGTGTTACTCTAAGGATTTTTTATTGTCCTCAAAACACCTGCTTTCAAAAGTCCTTCAATTTGTGGTTCGATCCCTTGGATTGCTTCATCTTTTAATGGATACTGATTCTTCCGAGGAGGTCTGGCTCCTGGTCGAAGTTCAACTTTCACCGGTTGGGCTGATTTCACAAGTCCAATATCGGCACTGTGTTGAGACCACAAACCTTCTGGAACTTTTTGCAACATCTCCTCTATCATAGAGTCTGAATCCATCTTCGCACTGCAAATAGATTAATGTGTCATCCGTACAGCTTGTGGCTGTCCTTGTCCTCAAAAATCATGATTTTGAGAAATCGCTGATCTTCACTCCTCCAAATCGCCAAATTCTCTTTCATTGGTACGAAAACTGCTTTCTCTGCTTCTGTCATCATGTCTCCTATATGCTTCTGCTCATAGTCTTCAGAAACCAACAAGGTCACATGTGGCACACTCTTCTCAATCTCAAATTCTTTATCCAGATAATCGTCTGTGTTTATCTTCATAGCTGCTCCTTGTGGTCCTAAAATTATGCAACATGAGCTGATTTGAACTTTCTTTGTTCTTTGTTTCACTCCCTCAAATCCGATTGTCCGAATCAGTTGATTGGACATGGGGAGATGTGTAGCATCTTCAGGCCGAACACAGGTGAAAGCAGCTCAGCTATCCGCCATCACTTCCAATGGTCGATTGTTTACTATCACCTCAATTGTTGGATCATTTTCCCGGTCCTGATGCTACCAGCTGACACCCCCCTTTCGGATCTTCTGGGCACCTCTAGAATCCTTGCTCCGGGCCCCTATAAGGGTTCACCGGTCCTCCAAATGATCTTGACTGGCCCCTGTATCTTCCTCTGAAATTCCCTCTGGTGTTTCCTCCTGGCCCATTACACTCACTGGCAAAGTGACCAACATGTCCACAATTATAACACACTTCTGAAGATTGCTGGAAGTATGGCTTAAATCTTCCTCCTCTTCCTCTTCCTAAACCTTCTCATCCTCTTCCTATCCAATTCTGTGTCTTGTCCAGAAACTGGCTGTGGATATGAAACAATTGGTACCACTAGTGGTGGCTGGTACAATTGCGGTTGGACCTGGTTCGGTTGAAGCTGTGGCAGTGATTGTTAATTTGGTGAACACTGATTCTGCATAACCAAAGCCTGTTTCTTCTCCTTCTTCTTATTCTCCACCAGTTGTATTTGATTGAGTTTTCTTAGAGTTTCTTGGTCCTGTTCTTTCTGGTTGTGTTCCTTTTTCCGGTACAGATCCACTTGATGGGCTATATGATCTGTATAGACACCTTTTGTCATGCTTCCAAGTCCAACCACCTCTGCCAGTTTGCTCCTTACTGGTGAGGGCAGCTCCATCTGCAGTTTAGCTTGCAAAATTGACTGCTCTATTTGACTCACATCTGGATCATTTCCGGTAATATTTCTCCACACTTGATGAACTCTTGACACATAGGCTCTCGGATTTTCTTGTTGTCCTAGTGGGTCAATCAGAATGTTGTCAGGATGCACATTTGTTGGAAACGTATCTTTCAGTGCTCTCCACAGCCGATTTCTACTTGCATTTAACAACTCAAGATCATTCACTGCAGTCCCCACATATCGAATAAGTCCAGCTCTCTGAAAAATGTATTCCATACCTGGAATCCCAAGGAGATTAGCCAAAAGTCTCTTAATGTCTCCTATGGCAGACTGTGTTCCCACCGTAATTTCTTCCAATTTAGAAATCCAAGGATATGCTCCATCTTGAAGAGTAGGCAGCTTCTCAAGTATATCTGACATATCAGTATTCTGCAAAGGCTTATACTCCAGGTTCTGTCCTCAAATTATCACTGGCATCATCTTCTTACTCATGCTCCCTTTTCTTGGCCGCAATATATATTTCCTCTCCAATTTTTTAGATTCTTTTTTCAGCAGTTTTTCCTTCTGTATCTTCAACTTCTTGAGTTGTTCTTCCAATTCTCTTACTTCTTCTACACTATTCGCCTTATCCAAGCATGATATGCATCGATCCATATCTCTTTCTATTTCTTCTCTGCTAGTCATTGTAGAATAAAATCCTCTTGAACATGAAGCACCTTTAATCTCCAAATCTTCATCGCTGTCTTCATCTTGACTTTCATCAGAGCTCGGATCTCTTGTATCCTTCTTCTTCCAACTTCCATCACTCCTTCTTTCCGCTCTGGCCAATCTCTGTCTGATCACAGGGTCATATCCACCCATGATCTCTTCTGAATCACTCTGATCATCATCATCATCTTCAAATTCCATCCTCCTGAACCTCACTCTACCCTTAGTTTCCAGACATGTTGTTTTCTTCTTACTTTTGGAGTTCGGATTCATCTTTATGGTCGTTTCTGCTTGTCCTCTCTCTATTATTTGTTCATCTTCATCTCTGATGCAATAATCACCCTCCTGAATGATCATTGGAAGCTGAGGATAGACGTCCTTAAACTCTACTTCTTCCTCGTAAGGTGGGGGCCTTTTTGCTGAATCCGTATGTGAGAAAGGTGTATTGACTTCTGCCATTAGTTTTTCTGTTACCTTCGCCTCTTTTGCCATTTTCTCTATACCTCTGTCTCTTTTATCTTTTGTATCTTTTATCAGTTTTTGTCCCTCATTTTCAAACAACTTAAGAACACCCAGCTCTCTTTGTCTCTTTTCTTTACGTTGTTCCCCTTTTTCCCCCTTCTTCTGTCTGCCTTATATGTGGACACAAGCACTTGCATTATTTTAATTACGTCTGGGTTAAGAGTCCCTTCCACTGGCCATGGTTGTTCAATGTCAGGCCAATGTTTATTCCATTTTCCAGATAACCTTGCAATACCATTAACTAGAGGATTACTATTTTGTACTACATCAACAGGAGTAATTACTTTCATAGATTTGACGTCATTTTTCCGCATTGTAACAACTCTTTTATATTCCTTTATTGTGAATGATTGTATTATTATTATTATTATTATTATTATTATTATTATTATTATTTTAAACTAATTAATTTTAAATTAAAAAATACTTCAAGCTATGTAGCTTATCATTCCCTCCTATTATTTTTTTCTTTTCTTTTTTCTACCCAAGTATTGATTCGTGGCAATCTTACCACATCCAATAAAGAAAGGTAAAGGAAACTAGTCAACTTCAGAGCAATCAAAAAAGAAAGACATGTAATCCAGCAACACGACAGCACCCACAAACCAATTGCTTAATAAGCACCCAATCACTTTAATTTTACAGAATAATATCAGTGCTGGATTTCTAACACAACTCTAATCAAAACAACCCATGCACAAAAAAACCCAATGTGCGATTCTCAATTACATCAATTGATCAGTCTGTTGCCAAGTCCCTGTCAAATGGTCACAACATGAAATATTCTATGCATACACAATGTATCTATTATATCCTGTAAGGGAAAGTAAGTTTGTGGATAGAACAGTACTGGCCTTAATTGGACTGGATCCAGGGCAGCACACGCTGTCGCGTGATGCACTGGTCAGCACCTCCTCTCTCTCTGTCTCCTCCTTCTCGTTTCTCACATCACAGGAGAACAAAAGAAACAGACAAGAATTTAGTCTTTTATCCACTCACTGGGTTATTTCAACCATACAATACCCTTTTAGACATACCTATGTTCACATTCGCGCTAAGAAAAAAGAAAACAGCTTAACTCAGGAATATTATAAATAGCGCAATAATATTTTATTTTATTTTATTTATTTATTTTATTTTTAATCCGTCAACATAGCTCTCATTTATAAATTCAATGGATCTCAATCAAATAGTTTCATAATTAAGCAACAGCCACTTAACAAACAGAATACTTTATTCGTGTGAATTCAAATCTCCCCCTTTCTTTTTTCAGCTATAAGTCTGCGTCTCCCAGCAGCTCAGTGCAGGCAGGGGAGTGGCACATTCGCTCTGTGCAACTACAAAATCCTTAGAACTCCACACATGCGCAGCTCATTTACTAGTGCAATTTCAAGGTGAGAGGAGCTCTCCCGCAAGTAACTTTTCTCTAAGTCAAACAGCAGACAGACCAGCTGTCCCTCCGTTCTTTCCAAAACAGACAAACAGTAACACTGAACAAAACGCACAAACCAACACAAAACATAGAACACAAATACTACTTTGAAGTTTCTTAACTTTACTATCTTAACTTATTCTACTGTAATCTGCAGATTTATAGTTATTTTCTTATCCATTACAAATCCTCTCTATACAATCATAACGTCCTCCCGGGGGCTCATAGATTTTAACAATGTTGAAAACGAATCCTCTCTATAAAATCATAACGTCCTCCCGGGGGCTCATAGATTTTAACAATGTTGAAAACGAATCCTCTCTATACAATCATAACGTCCTCCCGGGGGCTCATAGATTTTAAAAATTTTGAAAACGTTCTCTCAAATGGAGACTCATAAGGTTTTAACCATAATTAACATATTTCCTTACAAAAACTAAAACCCCTGTTCTCAACCAAAACATATATATGTATATATCTCTAACATAAATCTTATCATAGCATGAGTCGACACACAGCTGAAACACAACAGAGACCTCTTTATTTTGCGCACACACCCACTCTCTTTCTCTCACACACACATAATCAACAAGAATGCCTCCATTCATACGGTCCTTAAAAGCATGATTCCGTCACTCCTATTTCCTTTATATTCCTTCCTAAATTTGTGCTACCTTGAGTTGCAGATATTCAATGAGAGGCTACTTCGGACATATACCTCGTCAACTATATACCGAGAGGTAACATACAATTGAATGTATATTCTACAATCTCCAGTTCCTTGAACTGACCTGAAACTCCACCTAGTGAATTCACAGGATTTGTGGCCCATCTAATGATCGCCTCGTTTGAGGGCTTCCATAGATCAGCGACGTCCTAACAGTATACATTTTTCCTTAGTTCCTTTTCCATTCTATTCCGTTATTTTATTCCTTTTCCCTTTAATTTTATTCAAGCCAAATATCCCTGGGCCCAGTTTTATCAATTCCTTTTTTCCTTAGATCTTGTATTATATTCACACTCCCCCCTGTGCGCCTTGCAAACAAATTTAGAACGGATTCTCATCCCACAGCAAATAACAGCAAGGCGCACACACAAGTTCTTAACGGTGCATCCCCCAACGCACACACAGTCACACGAACTGACCAGCGCCCAAAGTTGTGAGAAAGCTCACCTTATCTGCCGGCCTCTGTAGCGGGAGTCAGCTCGGGGCCCATGATGCAACGCTGAACAGACGCAACTCGTCCCAAAATCCTTGTAGCAAATTTCTGTGGTGTCGAGACAACGATGCTGATATGCTGTGTTGACAAGGAATCCGCTGACACTGTACTTTGATTATAAAGGTTTATTATATCAAAGGATTTCAGCGCCAATTTACAGATTTCTGCCGAATCTGGAGAACAAGTAACCAAATCTCAAATATGATTATTCTCCCTGTCCTTTGTTCAAAACCTGGTATATATCCTATATACCATAAGATGGGTGTTTTGGATAGACCAATCCATGACTTCCACATATCCAAGTGTCCTCTGTTTCAGGGGGCCCCTATAGTAATGTTTTCCAGATGTTTCAGCAAAGCAGAGTAAAGTTCATCTAACACACCATTTGCAAACGTCAGCCAAAATTATAAACTGTTCAGATACTACACAGTAAAATTAGGTGGGGCATTTTTCTTGCAAACTTTCAGTCACAAATGCATAAATAAAGAGGCAGGGGAAAAAATTAGTTAGAGAATATTTTTTCAAATAGTCAGTAACTAGCTGGTCTTTAAAATATAGCTACCAATTATATAGCTAGTTGTTATTTTCTAGAAACCTAGCTAGAGTCCACTTAGCTAGCTAGCTAAGGGGAACTCTGTTGTTGGGGTTTAGCTAGCTTTCCCCCAGCAGTTTCAAGATAGCTGGCTAGTTAATGGCATTTTTATCAACTTTATCAATAAGATGAATAGCTAGCAAAATATATTAGTTCAAATCTCGTATACCCAAATACTTCTCTGCAGCTGCCACCACAACATCTGTTTTATGTGATTTACGTTCCATTTCTGGGGTACAGGTGATAACATTTACATTTTAGTCATTTAGCAGACGCTCTTATCCAGAGCGACTTACAGGAGCAATTAGGGTTAAGTGCCTTGCTTAAGGGCACATCGACAGATTTTTCACCTAGTCGGCTCGGGGATTAGAACCAGCGACCTTTCGGTTACTGGCACAACGCTCTTACCCACTAAGCTACCTGCCGCCCCCGGCAATAACCATTGCTATGAACGCTAAGAAGCCAACCGTACTGAAGCATATATCACTCGTTGGCCTATCCCTCTGTGCTGGCACAATTCAGTTCCACTACACAAGGATCCTCTCAGGAGCCCTCATCCTTGACCCATCCTCCTCTTCTTTCTTCACTGCCTCAGCATACAACACCTTCTGCACTACTCTGACTCTGGCCACCTCCACCTGCGTCTCTCGCACCGGACACTTATGATCTCCAGCAACATGGTCACGCCTACAGTTGACACACGCAACTTTATCCACCAAAACTACACAGTCATCTCTCCCGTGCCCTCCTGCACCCTTTCCACATCTTGGAACCTCCCTCCTACACACTACTGCAACATGAACATAAACGTTGCAACTGAAACACAACAGTGGATTCGGCACTAAAACTCTAACAGGAGAACTGCTATGTACTAACATGACTTTGTCAGGTAAAAACTCAAAGACACAAAACTCAAAAGGACTGACAGTGATGCCTCTGTTTCACACTCTCACCACCGGGTCTGCGTCGCACCAAACGGCGGGCGCCACAAACACCAGGAACTCACCAGAGGTTGATAGTAGAAGAAGTTGAGGAGCAAAAACAAATGAAATATAATTATTGTAAAATTGACTGTGTCCATGAAATGTAGATAGTAAGTATAAGCTGGAAGTAGAGGCCTAAGCATTGTTGTTCACTAATTTACCCCAAGTAGGGAAAGGATGGCGGGGTTGAAAAGTAATAAAGGGGAGTATATATATATGTAAAAAATGGGGGATTGGAAGTGATGCAGACAGTTACATTGATGGAAGTTACAATCTATCTGCAATATTAAGCTGATCTACCCCCCCAAAAAAATAAAAAAAATAAAAAAATAATAATACAAAATAAACACCAGGAATTCACAACCTCAATTGCTCCACCTGCATACTTAACACTACCCCAGAAATCACTCCTTTCCATGGTGCCCTATTACTAAGCGCAAAGCAAGAAACAGTGATACGGAGCTCCCGCTCCATCTGGTCCAAAGAAACACAAACAAATATCACATGTCCATTACAGGTTACCTTTACTGATTCAACTGCACCCAACTCCTTTCCCACCCACCCTTAAACCACAAATGGATCCGCCAAAAGGCAAGGATACAATTTCTCCAGACATGTCACACCTACTGGACCATATTCTTCTTAATCATGTCCATCAATGCCAGTCTCTGAGCTCTTCACCACACCTTCCACCTCACTTAACACGCCCTCATTCACTTCCATTTTACTTCCAGAACTCGGTCTGGCGCACGGCTCTGGCCAGAAAAGTATGTGAAGCTAGCCACAATAAAGATTAGTCACAATAGTGGAATTTGCGGCTCGCCTTCAAAATAAAGGTCCCGCATTGAAACGGATACAAATGGTGGAATCATGCCATATTTGCACTAGATAATGCTTAACAAGTTTGGAATGTTATTATATAAATTCAACAAAATACAATATTTAGCACATTTGACAAGAAAAGGCCAAAATAGTTGAAATCACACTGTGGATGTCTTAGAAGTTAAAATTGCATTGGAGCAAACTTATACGTCACTGTACAGCAGGGTTCTTCAATTCCGGTCCTGGAGGGCCGAAACACTTCTGTTTTCTATTTCTACCTGGTAGTTAATTGCACTCACCTGGTGTCCCAGGTCTGAATTAGCCCCTGATTAGAAGGAGAGGATGAAAAACAGAGGTGTTTCGGCCCTCCAGGACCGGAATTGAAGAACCCTGCTGTACAGCCTTACCTATGGATTATGGATCAATGAAATGGGGCATCAGCCTTTTCAGTGACACCCACAGAACAGAACTGTGAAGAGTTTACACACATATTAGCGTCGTAGCTCTTATTGCTGGACTTTATGGAAAATCACCTCACTATTCAGCATATTGAGCATATTGAACATTCATATTGCAATGTACAGCCTTACCTGTAGATCATGGGTCCAGGATATGGGGTATCAGCCTACTCGGTGACACCCACAGAACACAATTGTGAAGAGTGTATGCAAATATTACTGTTGTAGCTCATATTGCATGACTTTGACTGTGGGAAATCACCTCCCTAGTCAGTCAATTGTGTGTATTGGACATTCATATGGCAATGTACAAACTTACCTATATCAACCTACTCAGTGACAACCACATAACACAACTGTGAAAAGTTTACACAAATATTATCGTCATAGCTCTTATTGCAGGACTTTGACACCACTGTGAAATTAGCCACATTAGCTCAGTACATTGCAAAATTAATGTTCAATACACAGTAGGTTGACTGGTGAGCTTATGTGGCTCATTTCACAGTGGTGTCAAAGTCCTGCAATAAGAGCTACGATGCTAATATTTGTGTAAACTCTTCACAGTTGTGAACATTTCATGGACCCAAGATCCATAGGCAAGGCTGTACAATGCATACAGTATGCCCCCAATGCAATTCTGAAGTCTAATACATTTACATCCACAGTGCCAATTTCAACTGATTTAATTTTTTTGTCAAATTAACTCATTATTGTCTTTTGTTGAATTTATATAACAACATTCCAAACTTGTTAAGCATTATCCAGTTCAAATATGGCATGATTCAACTATTTGTATCTGTTTGCGTCAGTTTCAATGCAGGACTTTTATTTTGAAGGCAAACCGCTCATTGTGGCTAATCGTTATTGTGGCTAGCTTCATATAGGTGGTGCAAATACAGGCAAAAGCAGTTGAGCAACACACCATGACATTGATCAACCAATGGTGTGTTAGACCCAACCCACAGATGTTTGATTGACACCCCGTCATTATCACATTGGAGGAAGAAATACAGAAATAAATGAATAAATATATATATAAATTAAAGCAAAAAAAAAAAAGATAATACATAGACAAATAATGTAATACATACAGATATGTAGAGAAAACAAATACATTGTAGTTAGTATTTTGTATTTCCTTGCTCATTTATTTAATGATGTGTGCATTTATTTTTTCATTTCATTCTAATTACGGCGGGTTTCGTCCTCCATAAAATATATTGTACCTTTACTAAAACAATTCCTTATTGACTTACATCTTTGACTTATTGACTTAAAATATCACGGGTAAGCTCTGGGCATCGTTTTCAGCTCAAAAAGTGGATTTTCGCTGGTGTGGATGTTTAAATTGGCATTTGGGAGTACAACTATTATTTGTCATGATTTGAGCATGTACATGTTGTTATTTACATTTTAGTAATTTAGCAGACGCTCTTATCCAGAGCGACTTACAGGAACAATTAGGGTTAAGTGCATTGCTCAAGGGCACATCGACAGATTTTTCACCTAGTCGACTCAGGGATTAGAACCAGCAACCTTTCGGTTACTGGCACAACGCTCTTAACCACTAAGCTACCTGCCGCCCCATTTAGTAGAAAATGTTACTTTTGCCGAAGATAAATGATTGCTATCTATGTTCGGATTATCTGGAGGGAAGAAGTGGGAGGGAGAGACTAAGAGGGAGAAATGGCCTTAGAAAGTTTTGTGTTAAGATATTATTTTCTTACAAGATAATATGCTTATGGAAACTCTGTTACTGTTCATTTGTGGCACTTTTTTTTTTTTTCCGGTTTCAGACAGCTGGATTTAGGACCGCACAGACACCACAGAGCGTGTGGACAGGCAAAGCTTCTGAAAGGCTGCCTTATAGTACCAGCACGGAAGAGATGAACAGAGGCAGCTGCTGTCTGTGTTGCACTTTTTCTCAGAGATGTAAAACCAAGCAGTGCAAAAAACTGCAGTATCTAACAGCTGTTGTGTGTTTGGAAATGTTTTATAGCCTTTGTTTTGTCCTGTTTCAACATAAATAAATTTGATGATGTATCATTGTACCATTAATTAGCAGAGCTAGCCAGAAGTTAGCTACGCTAGCTAACAAGCTAAAAACGAACCAAAGCATTGTTTAGAAAGTTGCTTTAAGTTGCCTGGTTTGCTGGATGTGACATATACTAAACTCATTTTTAAACAGGTTTGTTTATTGGAGTTAAAATACACTAGTTATGCTATTTTGGACCACCCGGCTGCTGATGTCATGCAGCCTGTAGTTTTTTTGTTTATACTTTTTCATAATGACAACGACAAGTTTGATGTCGGACGACAATAGAATGTTCATGATGTCACTGTGACAACTGTTGATATATTAAATATAAACCAGCCTTTAGTCTTGAAATCTTTGGTTGTTTAATACATGGTCTCACATGTGAATCCTTAAAGAGATGGGTGGGGCTAAGGCTTAAGAGGGTGTGAACAATGCTGAATGGGTGTAGACAAAAAAGAGCTCTCCAGTAGGTTTACCAAAACATTCAAGGGCCATTTTCTCAAAAGTGAGGTTACAAGTTTATCAACTTTCAAAGCAGAATAACTTTTCCATTGTTCCTCAACTATACTGTATGATATACCATTTTCTAGCTCTGAGTCTCTAGTTTTATCCAATGTAAAAATCCAATGCTACATAAGACCGAATCGAGCCGGTCGGTGACAAATGTACACCAATGTAATTCTTTGTCATGCCTCATCTGAGTAGGATCAAATGGTGACAGGGGTCTCATCAGGGTCAGGCAGCCAGGAAAGACCTGTCTGTGACGGCGCTGAAGTGAATTTTATTTAACACTTTATTTTCTCTGTGCAGCAAACACTGGACAAGCAAGAAGCTTCAAAGATTTAAACAAATTTATTTTAAGGCAGTCTGACAAACCTCTAAAGTTGATTTCCAAACTGTATCAACGGTTGATAGAGGCTTTTCCCAATGACACACAACAAGTAAAACAAAAATGTGAGGAAGACCTGCGAGACGCTTTTGATGATATTGAATGGAGACAGATATGTTAGAATGCCCAGTCATGTTCATATAATCCCATACATAAATTACTGCAGTTTAAGACCAAGAACATACTAAATGCCAGTGAAACTGAATATCATGCACACAAATGTAAATATTCTGCTGGAGGTGTAAAACACAAAAGGGGACATATTTGCATATGTTATGTTATGGTATGTTATGTTATGGTGAAGGCTGGCTGAATTCTGGCAAAGAGTTGTTCTTTTATTTCAGCATGTCTACAGATTCTCCCTTCTCCGTTTTTTTTTTGTTGCTTATAAATGCTGATAATGGAGACTGTTATCAGAAGAAACTGTGTAACCTAGCATTTATAGTGGCTAATTAATGCATTGCCATTAATTGGAAGGTTGGTTATCCTCCCACAATGGATGGAAGAAATGTCAAGTTATGTATCACTACATTATGGGGCGGCAGGTAGCTTAGTGGTTAAGAGCGTTGTGCCAGTAACCGAAAGGTCGCTGGTTCTAATCCCCGAGCCGACTAGGTGAAAAATCTGTCGATGTGCCCTTGAGCAAGGCACTTAACCCTAATTGCTCCTGTAAGTCGCTCTGGATAAGAGCGTCTGCTAAATGACATTAAAATAAAATAAAATTTGATGTACAGTGCCTTGCAAAGGTATTCATCCCCCTTTTCGTTTTCCTATTTTGTTGCATTACAACCTGTAATTTCAATTGATTTTTATTTGGATTTCATGGAATGGACATACACAAAATAGTCCAAATTGGTGAAGTGCAATTAAAAAAATAACTTGTTTCAAAAAATCAAAAAATTAAAAGAACAGAAAAGTGGTGCATGCATATGTATTCACCCCCTTTGCTATGAAGCCCCTAAATAAGATCTGGTGCAACCAATTACCTTCAGAAGTCACATAATTAGTTAAATAAAGTCCACCTGTGTGCAGTCTAAGTGTCACATGATCTGTCACATGATCTCAGTATACATACACCTGAAACCAATAATGAATGTTTCATTAAGATCCTAAAACTGAGTGGGGTGTGTTGGGTTGGGACGCTGCAGGGCCGTGGACCACTAGGGACAGGACGGTGTGACCTAACTATATTGTATGCAAGTAAAAATAGCTCTACGGTACTATTAGGCCTATGGTATGAATTATATGGAGGGTGTACTGTTTCTGTGTGTTAATGTGTAGGTGTAGGTGTGTTTTTATAAAACGGTTGGGCGTGCAGGCGGCTCGGGCTGGCTGGGCGGTCTGGCTGAAATTTGATTTAGAGGATATTTTAATAAAGACAATCAAAAGTCTGTGCTTTATTTGTAAGAGTTCAGTCTTATCAATCACTTAAAAATATTGTTTTATTATCTCTTACCTAGCTTGATTACTGGGCATTTTTGCTTACTTTATCTTGTTCTAAATAGAAATGGCTAGAAGGGCCATAGGTCAGATTAGATTGTTTAGAAATGCAGTAAATGAGCTTTAGATGCACCCAAAAATGGGATGACCCCCCAGACCCCCCACCAAGTTATGTTACCCCCCACTTCTAAAACTAAGGTTGCGCACCTGGATATTAGCAATGGCTTCATTTTATAGCCCTCTTACCTCCTACTGTACCTACCCTGTAAGTGTGAAGATGGTTCCAAGTAACAGTTCACAGACATATTTGTTGTAGTTGTTTGCTAATGTGTATGCCAGGCTGTAAAACTTGAGTTTTATCGGAACCGAAGTCTGTCTTAAAACCCCTCAGTACTGAGCCTTTAAAAGGCTGAGTTTACACCTGCGTCAGCGTTCATGCAGATCAGTCCTCAATTATTGTTTTGCAAAAAAGAGAATGACCAAATGAAGGAGAGGTAGAGAGAGCGGGAGAGAACGAAAGACACTTGCTAAGTGGAATAGTGGATTAGGATCCACAACAGAAATGCTTGAGTCAGTTCTCTCTGCTTTACTGTGTGTGTGGGTGTGTGTGTGTTATCCTTGCTACTTTAAAGAACTGTGAATGTGCTGTTAAAAAGAGTGTTAGAACAGTGTGGTAGGAGAGAAAATGTGAGGGAGAGAAGAGGAGAGGAGAGCCATACTAAGTGTTTCTAGGATGTGCAGAAAGATATGGAGGGAGGAAAGGAGAGGTGGGTGGAGGAGTAGTCTCTCTCCATCTGTCTCTGTCTCGCATCCTTCTTAAACGGGCTCAACACAGCTTTGATATGGATCCATGCATCAGAGAACAATCATACACTGAACATGACTTGCCATACAGATGTCGGATCCTGCCTATACCCTTAAAATAAGCAGTTCTCTTTCTCTCCATGCGGTGGCAGTCGATTCATTGGAATCAGGGCTTGCTGTCAATAATCTTCTCTCTTGCTCACTCAAATGCTAGGCCTAGGTTCTATTACTGCAACATTCAAATGTACAAAAATGTATCTGAAATGCAGCCATACACATTAACAACCGTTGTTTTATATAGCTTAATAACACAAGATTAATATTGGTCTCCACTAGGCTACGACATAGAAGTGTAAAGTGTATCCTAAGGTTACGATTGAACTGTCAAAATTGAATTGAATCATTGCTAGGGGTAGCCTAGTGGTTAGGGCTGCTGCCTTCAGTGCACACATTTAGGCCTACTGTGTTGGCGTGGGTTTGATTCTGGCCTACGCCCTTCTGGCACAAATAACTAAATCCCCTGATTAACTTGATTTAATTAAACATTTCAAATATGGACAGTCCAATAATATTAACCTAACCTGATTCGTTAATTATCCTAACCTACTATGTTAATTATCATAACCTGCTACGTTAGTTCTCCTAACCTGCTACGTGAATTATCCTAAATTGCTATGTTAGCTCTTCTAACCTGCTACGTGAATTATCCTAACTTGCTGCTATGTTAATTATCCTAACCTGCTACATTAGTTCTCCTAACCTCCTATGTAAGCAAACCATCTGTGGTGACAAAGAGGGGTCTTGGTTTCCCTGGGCGGATCTGTGGTGACAAAGAGGGGCATTGGTTTCCCTGGGCGGTTCTTCCCTGGGCGGTTCTTCCCTGGAGTTTCCCTGGACGCGGGTCACAGTAGGACCTTATTGAATTCAGGGGGTAGCACGGACCAGGACTTCAACCCTTGGTCTAGTTACTGTCAAGCCAACACCTTAATAGTTACACCAAGAGGTCTGAACCCCTTGATGAGGTTGCTAGGTGTTGGGTTAAGGTCGCTACATTACCCACTTACTTTGTGAGATCATGAGTTAGTGCCAATGCAGATAGTCCAGGTAGCTATTTGGTTAACTATTTAACTAACTATTTAGCAGTCTTATGACTAGGGGGTAGAAGCTGTTCAGGGTCCTGTTGGTTCCAGACTTGGTAAATCGGTACTGCTTGCCGTGCAGTAGAAGAGAGAACAGTCTATGACTTGGGTGGCTAGAGACTTTTACAATTGTTAGGGCCTTCCTCTGACACCGCCTGCTATACAGGTCCTGGATGGCAGGGAGCTCGGCTCCAGTGATGTACTGGGCCATACGCACTACCCTCTGTCGGATGCCAAGCAGTTGCCATACCAAGTGGTGATGCAGCTGCTAAATCTTTCTATGACTCCATGATGAGCAAATACATATACTGGAGCTAGGCATAAATATGGTCTTGTTGTTATAGTTTGTGTGTTTACAAGTAGCCTACAACTTCTAGTGTAGTTCTCCCTGTATTATGGAGGCTAATCATTGACTACGGTGTATCTTACAGACTAATCCTGCTGCTGATGACGGTGACACCAGCTTTAGTAGTACAGTGCCTGTTGACCCATTGGATGAAAGCTTTCAGCCTGGAATAAGCTCAAGCTCAACATCATCTGACTTTGAAACAAGCCAGGACAGCTAAAGGTATTTATACCTCAAACTTTTCACACCCTTGAAGTCAGTTATTTGGCATGGGGAGGGGCTGTCAGTATACTCTCCTAGCCTATTTACTCTATTGCTTGTCTACTCAACAGCACAACTGTAGGTGCTCATACACAACAATGCACGACTAGACTGTTTACAAGTCATGCCCCCCTCAAACTTTTCACATCTTTGCTAACAGCCCATCTCAATGCCCCATTATTGACTCAAAGTGTAACAAAACGCATACAGTTGAAGTCGGAAGTTTACATGCACCTTAGCCAAATACATTTAAACTCAGTTTTTCACAATTCCTGACATTTAATCCTAGTAAAAATTCCCTGTCTTAGGTCAGTTAGGATCACAACTTTATTTTAATAATGTGAAATGTCAGAATAATAGTAGAGAGTGATTTATTTCGGCTTGTATTTCTTTCATCACATTCCCAGTGGGTTAGAAGTTTACATACACTCAATTAGTATTTGGTAGCATTACCTTTCAATTGTTTAACTTGCGTCAAACATTTCAGTTAGCCTTCCACAAGCTTCCCACAATAAGTTGGGTGAATTTTGGCCCATTCCTTCTGATAGAGCTGGTGCAACTGAGTCAGGTTCGTAGGCCTCCTTGCTCGCACACGCTTTTTCAGTTCTGCCCACACATTTTCTATAGGATTGAGGTCAGGGCTTTGTGATAGCCACTCCAATACCTTGACTTTGTTGTCCTTAAGCCATTTTGCCACAACTTTGGAAGTATGCTTGGGGTCATTGTCCATTTGGAAGACCCATTTGCGACCAAGCTTTAACTTCCTGACTGATGCTTTGAGATGTTGCTTCAATATATCCACATAATTTTCCTTCCTCATGATGCCATCTATTTTGTGAAGTGCACCAGGCCCTCCTGCAGCAAAGTACCCCCACAGTATGATGATGCCACCCCTGTGCTTCACGGTTGGGATGGTGTTCTTCGGCTTGCAAGCAACCCTCTTTTTCCTCCAAACATAACAATGGTCATTATGGCCAAACAGCTCTATTTTTGTTTTATCAGACCAGAGGACATTTCTCAAAAAAGTATGATCTTTGTCCCCATGTGCAGTTGCAAACCGTAGTCTGGGTTTTTTATGGCGGTTTTGGAGTGGTCGTCCTTGCTGAGCGGCCAATCAGATTATGTCGATATAGCACTCGTTTTACTGTGGATATAGATACTTTTGTACCTATTTCCTCCAGCATCTTCACAAGGTCCTTTGCTGTTGTTCTGGGATTGATTTGCACTTTTCGCACCAAAGTACGTTCATCGCTAGGAGACAGAACTCATCTCCTTCCTGAGCGGTATGACGGCTGCGTGGTCCCATGGTGTTTATACTTGCATACTATTGTTTGTACAGATGAACATGGTACCTTCAGGCGTTTGGAAATTGCTCCCAAGGATGAACCAGACTTGTGGAGGTCTACAATTTTCTTTCTGAGGTCTTGGCTGATTTCTTTTGATTTTCTCATGATGTCAAGCAAAGAGGCACTGAGTTTGAAGGTAGGGCTTGAAATACATCCACAGGTACTCCTCCAATTGACTCAAATGATGTCAATTAGTCTATCAGAAGCTTCTAAAGCCATGACATCATTTTCTGGAATTTTTCAAGCTGTTTAAAGGCACAGTCAACTTAGTGTATGTAAACTTCTGACCCACTGGAATTGTGATACAGTGAATTATAAGTGAAATAATCTGCCTGTAAACAATTGTTGGAAAAATTACTTGTGTCATGCACAAAGTTGATGTCCTAACCGACTTGCCAAAACTATAGTTTGTTAACAAGAAATTTGTGGAGTGAATTGAAAAACAAGTTTTAATGACTCCAACCTAAGTAAATGTAAACTTCCGACTTCAACTGTACCAGTCTACTGTACCCTTTTTATTTGTATTGTTACACATCATCATGATCAGTCTTCATGTTTTTCACTTCCTCGTGATCAGTCTTCATGTCTTTCCAGGAGACTTGCAGTACAAACAAATCTTCTGTAAGAGGTCAAAGCTGTGTGTGGTGAAGAAAGTGGTGGGCCCCGTGTAGCTTAGTTGGTAGAGCATGGCGCTTGCAACGCCAGGGTTGTGGGTTTGATTCCCACGGGGGGCCAGTATGAAAAAAAGAAAAATAATAAATGTATGCACTCACTAAGTGTAAGTCACTCTGGATAAGAGCGTCTGCTAAGTGACTAAAATTTAAAGAAAGTGTACGAGAGACTTGTGTGCAGAAAATTGACCAAATTGACCAAATACTTATTTTCCACCATAATTTGCAAATAAATTCATAAAAAATCCTACAATGTGATTTTCTGGAATTCTTTTTCTTATTTTGTCTGTCATAGTTGACGTGTACCTATGATGACAATTACAGGCCTCTCTCATCTTTTTAAGTGGGAGAACTTGCACAATTGGTGGCTGACTAAATACTTTTTTTCCCCACAGTATATGGACACTCAATCACTACGGTCCTTTTTAATGGTAAATTTACAAACATATATTATAATAAATAGATTTGAAACTTGTATCTCATTATGGTAAATCATGAAATAAGTATAGCCAGTTATAATTGTAATGGCTTAGCAGATAATAAGAAAAGAAGAACAATATTTACATGGCTTAAAGAGAAGGAATATAATATATATTGTTTACAGGAAACTCATTCAACATTTTTAGATGAAGTTGTGTGTAAAAAGGCGAAATTTAATTCTCACATTCTTAATTCTCAAAGAAACTCAAAAGGGGTGTTGATATTAATTAACAGTAATTTTGATCAGAATGTGTAAATTGTCCAAACAGATCCACAAGGTAGATGGATGATTTTAAATATGTTATTGGATTATAAACAGACATGGCTCATTAACCTTTACGGACCAAGTAATATATATAATAAATTATCAACAATGCAAGCAATACAATACTCTATTATTATGGTGGGAGATTATAATACTGTTTTAACCTCTATGGGATCGGTGTCCCGTATACGGGACGGTTGAGCTAACGTGCGCTAATGTGATTAGCATGACTTTTGTAAGTAACAGCAAACTTTCCAGGACATAGATATGTCTTATGTGGGCAGAAAGCTTAATTATTGTTAATTTAACTGCACTGTCCAATTTACAGTAGCTATTACAGTGAAAAAATACCATGCTATTCTTTGAGGAGAGTGCACAACAACAAAAAACTTATCACGGAAACTGGTTTGATACATTCACCTCTGAAGGTAAATAATGTACTTACATTCAGTAATCTTGCTCTGATTTGTCATCTTAATGGTCCCAGAGATAAAATGTAGAATAGTTTTGTTTGATAAAATCAATTTTTATATTAAAATGTGGAACTGGGTTCAACAGTTTGACCCCTGCTGTCTCTGGCTCCACACCCACCCCGCCCATCTAGATGTTTGAAAGTTAGTGTATAAGCTAATCATGTATAACCTTCCTGGGAGTGTGTAAACTTACATTTTGTATTTTTATATGTTCTCTATAGTAATGTACTTGAACATGTATCAATTGGCCAATTCGGCACATTTGGGCAGACTTGATACAAAATAGTCCAGTATTGCAATGTTTCACAGGATCAATCTGAAACTTTGTACACACACACTGCTGCCATTTACTGGCCAAAATCTAAATTGTGCCTAAACTGCAAGATTATATTGTTGCCTTTCTCTTGCATTTCAAAGATGACGGAACAAAAAAACTAAACAAAATAAAACGCATGTTTTTTGTTTGTATTATCTTTTACCAGATCTAATGTGTAATATTATCCTACATTAATTTACATTACATTTACAAATGTAAATGTACATGTAAATTAATTTCACATTTCCACAAACTACAAAGTGTTTCGTTTCAAATGGTATCAAGAATATGCATCTCCTTGCTTCAGGTCCTGAGCTACAGGCAGTTAGATTTGGGTATGTCATTTTAGGCGAAAAATGAAAAAAAGTGTCCGATCCTTAAGAGGTTAAATACATCAATGGACCGTAAAGGGAATCACACTACAAACTATCACCCTCATGCTCTTAAGGAAATCATGAATGTCATGGATATATTAGAACTAGTGGAAATATGGAGGCTTAAATATCCTGACCTAGTGAGCTAGTCGTCTTGACTTCTTTCTTATGTCATTCTCGCTGGCATCAAAAGTTTGAAAAGTGTTGATAGGGGACACAATGCAGTCTGACCATCAGATAATTGGCATATACATTACTCTTACTGAATTTCCACGTGGGCGAGGATATTGGACATTTTATCAAAGACTATTGGATGATAACTTGTTTTTAACTAGGACAGAGGAATTCATAACTAAATTTTTCTGATTTAACATAGGTACAGCAAATCCCCTTATTGTATGGGACACTTTTTTAGAGGCAATTCAGTACTCATCTCGAAAACAAAACAATTTAGGTCAAAAGTGTCCATACTAACAAAGGATATAGAAGGTCTAACAGAACAGATAGATAGCAATAAAAACTGTACCATAGAGGCTCAGAATAAGTTAGAGGAAAAACAAAAATAAATGGAGGAACTTATTCAAGAAAGATCAAGTGTAATATATTATAAAAAATAAAGCAAACTGGATGGAATTATTTTTTAATCTTCAACATAGAAATGCTAGCAAAAATAATTTACTGAAACTGATTACAAATGACGGAGTCACCCATGATTCACCAAATTATATATTTTGAAGGAGGAGGCAAAGTACTTTCAGCATATGTTTTTGTTTCAGGCTCCTCCATCTTCTCTAAACGATGCTAATTGTATGGATTTTTTTCGATTGATAATGTAAAATTAACAGTCATACAGAGTAGGAACTTCTTGATGCAATTAATGACTTTAAGTCCGGGAAAACTCCAGGGTTGGATGGCATACCAGTTGAGGTATACCAAACCTTTTTTGATATACTCAGGGGACCATTATTAGCATGTTTTCACCACTCCTATGTAAATGGTAGATTATCATACACTCAAGAAGAATTTATATGGGGGATACAATCTTCCCAGCTCTGCAGGTTTTGCTGCGAAGAGACAGAATCATTAGATCATTTGTTTTGGTACTGTCCATTTGTAGCTTGTTTTTGGTCACAGGTCCAGGAATGGCTGAAAAAATTCAATATTTACCTGGAGAGTAACCCTGCAGATAGCACTAGTGGGTGATCTGAAATGTCATAGTCAATCGATCAATAATATTATAATACTTTTAGGAAAAATGTTTCTTTTCAATTTACAATCTGTAGAAAAAATGAGAATTGAAAGGTTCAGAGCTTTTTTGAAACATCACAGTAGAGTTAAAAAATATATGGCAAATAGAAATCCAATTTGGATTGTGTTAAGAGATAGATGGGAGGGGTTGAATGGAACTGAAGTTTGGGACTAATAACCACGATGGTAGGCTTTGTTACTTTGGACCCAGCTCTCTGCAGGTCATTCACTAGGTCCCCCTGTGTGGTTCTGGGATTTTTGCTCACCGATCTTGTGATCATTTTGACCCCACGGGGTGAGATCTTGCGTGGAGCCCCAGATCAAGGGAGATTATCAGTGGTCTTGTATGTCTTCCATTTCCTAATAATTGCTCCCACAGTTGATTTCTTCAAACCAAGCTGCTTACCTATTGCAGATTCAGTCTTCCCAGCCTGGTGCAGGTCTACAATGTTGTTTCTGGTGTCCTTTGACAGCTCTTTGCTCGGTAAGTCTCATGAGAGTTCGGACTCCCAAGTGGCGCAGCGGTCTAAGGCTCTGCATCTCAGTGCTTGAGGTGTCACTACAGACCCCCTGGTTTGATTCCAGGCTGTATCACAACCGGCCGTGATTGGGAGTCCCATAGGGTGGCGCACAATTGGCCCAGCGTCGTCCGGGTTTGGCCGGTGTAGGCTGTCATTGTAAATAAGAATTTGTTCATAACTGACTTGCCTAGTTAAATAAAGTAAAAATAATAAAAATAGCTTTCCACACCTGGATTGTGCAACATTTGCCCATTTTTCTTTTCAAAATTCTTCAAGCTCTGTCAAATTGTTTGTTGATCATTGCTAGCCAACCATTTTTTAGGTCTTGCCATAGATCGTCAAGCAGATTTAAGTCACAACTGTAACTCGGCCACTCATGAACATTCACTGTCTTCTTGGTAAGCAACTCCAGTGTAGATTTGGCCTTGTGTTTTGGGTTATTGTTCTGTTGAAAGGTAAATTCATCTCGCAGTGTCTGGTGGAAAGCAGACTGAACCAGGTATTCCATTTGGATTTTGCCTGTGCTTAGCTCCATTTCTTTTTTATCCTAAAAAGCTCCCAAGTCCTTAACGATTACAAGCATACCCATAATATGATGCAGCCACCACTATGCTTGAAAACATGGTGAGTGGTACTCAGTAATGTCTTGTATTGGATTTGCCACACACATAACACTTAGCATTCAGGACAAAAAGTTAATTTGCTTTGCCACATTTTTTGCAGTATTACTTTAGTGCCTTGTTGCAAACAGGATGCATGTTTTGGAATAGTTTTATTCTGGACAAGCTTCCTTGTTTTCACTCTTTCAATTAGGTTAGTATTGTGGACTAACTACAAGGTTGTTGATCCATCCTCAGTTTTCTCCTATCACAGCCATTAAACACTGTAACTGTTTTAATCATATTGGCCTCATGGTGAAATCCCTGAGCGGTTAACTTCCTCTACGGCAACTGAGTTAGGAAGGACGACTCTATCTTTGTAGTGACTGTGTATTGATACACCATCCAAAGTGTAATTAATAACTTCACCATGCTCAAAGGGATATTCAATGTGTGTTTTTGTATTTGCACCCATCCACTGTTAGGGGCCCTTCTTTGCGAGGCACTGGAAAACCTCCCTGGTCTTTGTGGTTAAATCTGTGTTTTAAATTCACTGCTCTACAGCGGGACCTTAGAGATAATTGTATGTGTGGTGTACAGAGATGAGGTAGTCATTCAAAAATCATGTTATTAAACACTATTATTGCACACGGAGTGAGTTCATTATTATGTGACTTGTTAAGCACATATTTACTCCTGAACTTATTTAGGCATGACATAGAAAAGGGGTTGAATACTTATTGACTCAAGACATTTCAGTTTTTCTTTGTTAATTAATTCAATTTGACATTATGGGGAATTTAATATGTAATCCATTTTAAATTCAGGCTGTAACACAACAATATTTGGAAAAAGTCAAGGGGTGTGAATACTTTGTTAAGGCACTGCAACTATAGCTGGTCCTTCCACCCACCTAATAAGATAAAAGGAATTAAGATGGATCGTTCAATTGCTCAATCGTTCAATTATTCTCAATGGTATTTAGTAAGTATAGGTGAGTATACTCTATATCTGATAACAAGTTTTGGGTGAACAGGACGGTGGACTCAGTGGAGGACATCCCAGCCACTTTGCAGTGTTGGCACTGCTACTTCCTACATGATGGGTAAGAGGACATCACTTATACTTATACAATCAATCAATCAAAATGATATATGGCCTTTTTTTTACATTAGCAGTTGTCGCGAAGTGCTTTTACAGTAACCCGGCCTACACCAGAGAAACCCGGGGAATACAGGGCACCATTGAACAAAATCTCTTTCTCTGAGCAATAGTATTAGTATAAAATACTATAATTTTCTGATTTTGGGGAGCATACAATATACATTGGCTTGCGAAAGTATTCACCCCCCTTGGCATTTTTCCTATTTTGTTGCCTTACAACCTGGAATGAAAATAGATTTTTTTTTTTTTGGGTATAATTTGATTTACACAAAATGCCTACCACTTTGAAGATGCAAAATATTTTTTGGGGTGAAACAAACAAGAAATAACACAAAAAAACACAACTTGAGCGTGCATAATTATTCACACCCCCATTGTAGAGCCAACTTTTTCAGCAATTACAGCTGCAAGTCTCTTGTGGTATGTCTCTATAAGCTTGGCACATCTAGCCACTGGGATTTTTGCCAATTATTCAAGGTAAAACTGCTCCAGCTCCTACAAGTTGGATTGGTTCCGCTGGTGTACAGCAATATTTAAGTCATACCACAGATTCTCAATTGGATTGAGGTCTGGGTTTTGACTAGGCCATTGCAAGACATTTAAATGTTTCCCCTTAAACCACTCGAGTGTTGCTTTAGCAGTATGCTTAGGGTCATTGTCCTGCTGGAAGGTGAACATCCGTCCCAGTCTCAAATCTCTGGAAGACTGAAACAGATTTCCCTCAAGGATATCCCTATATTTAGTGCCATCCATCATAGTTTCAATTCTGACCAATTGATGAAAAACATCCCCAGAGCATGATGCTGCCACCACCATGCTTCACTCTGGGGATGGTGTTCTCAGGGTAATGAGAGGTGTTGGGTTTGCGCCAGACATAGTGTTTTCCTTGATGGCCAAAAAGCTCAATTTTAGTCTAATCTGACCAGAGTACTTTCTTCCATATGTTTAGGTAGTCTCCCACATGTGTTTGTTTATTTTTTTCTTTAAACAATGGCTTTTTTCTGGCCACTCTTCCATAAAGCCCAGCTCTGTGGAGTGTACGGCTTAAAGTGGTCCTATGGACAGATACTCCAATCTCTGCTGTGGAGCTTTGCAGCTCCTTCAGGGTTATCTTTGGTCTCTTTGTTGCCTCTCTGATTAATGCCCTCCTTGCCTGGTCCGTGAGTTTTGGTGGGAGGCTCTCCTTTGCAGGTTTGTTGTGGTGCCATAATCTTTACATTTTCTAATAATGGATTTAATGGTGCTCCGTGGGATGTTCAAAGTTTCTGATACTTTTTTATGACCCAACCCTGATCTGTACTTCTCCACAACTTTGTCCCTGACCTGTTTGGGAGCTCATTGGTCTTCATGGTGCCGCTTGCTTGGTGGTGCCCCTTGCTTAGTGGTGTTGCAGACTCTGGGGCCTTTCAGAACAGGTGTATATGTACTGAGATCGTTTGACAGATCATGTGACACTTAGATTGCACACAGGTGGACTTTAACTAATTATGTGACTTCTGAAGGTAATTGGTTGCACCAGATCTTATTTAGGGGCTTCATAGCAAAGGGTGTGTATACATATGAATGCACCACTTTTTAGTTATTTATTCTTCAGAAGATTTTGAAACAAGTGTCACGATCGTTTAAAGACTGGTCGAACCAAGGCGCAGCGTGATAAGCGTACATGTTTATTAAACGAATAAACACACGACAAAACAACAAACAAACGATACGTGAAGTCTTAAGGTACACACAACAAACCTATACGGAACAAGATCCCACAACTAACAGGTGCCAAAAGGCTACCTAAGTATGGTCCCCAATCAGAGACAACGAGCGACAGCTGCCTCTGATTGGGAACCACCCCGGCCAACATAGAAATAGACATACCAGATACTACACCATAGAAAAAACACAACACGGAATATACACACCCTGACTCAACAAATAAATGTCCCCTGAGTCAGGGCGTGACAGTACCTCCCCCCAAAGGTGCGGACTCCGACCGCGCCACATAAACATAACAGGGTAGGGGCCGGGTGGGCATTCCGCCTCGGAGGCGGATCCGGCTCCGGGCGTGACCACCACTTTCTCTCCACCTCCCTGTTGCGCCCCTGGTTTGGTCTGGACCTCGGCGCGCTGCTTCCCCTCTCCTTCCTCCCACGAAGTACCAAGCCCTGTCTGGACCCTGGTGTGGGAGACCCCGAACCTGGAGAGGGGCTGACGTCTGGGTCTGGACTGGAACCGCTGACTGGAGCTGGACCCGACGACGGTGGATCGAACTGCACAGGCTCCGGACTGGAGCTGCTGACCGGAGCTGGACTAGGCACCGGTGGAGCGGATTGCTCTGGCTCCGGAGTGGAGCACTGGCTTGGTGCGAGGGGCAGGAACAGGCCGGGCCGGGCTGGCGACGCGCACCACTGGCTTGGTGCGAGGGAAAGGAACAGGCCGGACCGGGCTGGCGACGCGCACCACTGGCTTGGTGCGAGGGACGGGAACAGGCCGGACCGGGCTGGCGACGCACACCACTGCCTTGGTGCGAGGGACAGGAACGGGCCGGGCCGGACTGGGAACACACACCACTGGCTTGGTGCGGGGAGCAGGAACGGGCCGGGCCGGACTGGGAACACGCACCACTGGCTTGGTGTTGGGAGCAGGAACAGGCCGTACCGGACTGTGGAGGCGGACTGGAGGTCTGGAGCGGAGAGCTGACACAACCCGTCCTGGCTGGATGCCTACTTCCACACAATATGTGTGAGGCATTAGCACAGGACGTACGGGGCTGTGCACGCGTACTGGCGATACAGTACGTAGCACCGGCGCAGGATGTACGGGACCGAGGAGGCGTACTGGAGACCATGAGCGTTGAGCCGGTACACCCCGTCCTGGCTGAATGCCCATCTTCGCACGACACGTGCGTGGTGCTATCACAGGACGTACAGGACTGTGCCGGAACACTCGCGGCACAGTACGTAGCTCCGCATAACACAGAGCCTGCCCAGTCACACGCTTCCTTGCATGAGTATGGGGAGTTGGCTCTGCTCTAACACTAGGCTCCACCAACCACCATTTTAGCCCCCCCAAAATTTTTTATTGGGGCTGTCTCTCGGGCTTCCTCTTTGGCCGGCATCTTCTGCGTTGCCGCTGCTCCTCTCTATAGCGCGCCTCCACTGTCTCCTCCCAAGGACGGCGATCCGTTCCGGCCTGAATCTCCTCCCAAGTCCAGGATCCCTTCCCGTCCAGGATCTCCTCCCAGGTCCAGGCTGTCTGCTCTTGGACACGCTGCTTGGTCCTCATTTGGTGGGATCTTCTGTCACGATCGTTTTACGAACGAGAAGGACCAAGGCACAGCGTGATAAGCGTACATGTTTATTAAACAAATAAACACAACGACAAAACAATAAACAAACGATACGTGAAGTCTTAAGGTACACACAACAAACCTATACGGAACAAGATCCCACAACTAACAGGTGCCAAAAGGCTACCTAAGTATGGTCCCCAATCAGAGACAATGAGTGACAGCTGCCTCTGATTGGGAACCACCCCTGCCAACATAGAAATAGACATACCAGATACTACACCATAGAAACAACACAACACGGAATATACACACCCTGACTCAACAAATAAACGTCCCCTGAGTCAGGGTGTCACACCCTGGCTCTGGGACTCTATATGTTGAGCCAGGGTGTGTTCATTTGATGTGTTCTGTTTCTTTGTTTGGGTGTTCTAGGTTGTCTATGTCTATGTTGGCCAGAGTGGCTCCCAATCAGAGGCAACGAGTGTCAGCTGTTGTGGGTTGTCTCTGATTGGGAGCCATATTTAAACTGTATGTTTTCCCTTGGGTGTTGTGGGTTTTTGTTCCGTGTCGGTATTGTTAACCGTGGACTTCACGAGTCGTGTTTTGTTTGATACTTTAATTAAATAAAGTCATGTTTGTTTCACACGCTGCGCCTTGGTCCGCTTCCTTAGACGATCGTGACAGAAAAACCCACCATACAACGACCAAGCAGCGTGTCCAGGAACACACGCAAGAGGTGACGCTGGTGGATGTCCTCCTCGGTTGGGGGCAGATTACCGAGGAGGAGGCCGTCCGGTACCGGAGGGCTATGAAGGGGGAGACCCAGGCAGGAGAGGAGCAGCGGCGTCAGCAGTGCCATCGTCGGACGGACGAGAGGCACCCCCAATAATTTTTTAGGGGGGGGCACATGGCGTGGGCGACTGGGCAGCAGGAGGCTGCCACAGGGCGAAATAGGAGACGAGGAGAGAAGGCCACTGGGTTACGGGAGCCATTGGCGAGAGGAGGGAAGGAAGTCGTAGAGGCACGGCGAGAGGTACTGAGGTGTATTGCCAGTCCGGTCCGGCCCGTTCCTGATCCCCGTTTAAAGCCAGTGGTGTGTGTTCCCAGTACGGTCCGGCCTGTCCCTGCTCCACGCACCAAGCCTACGGTGTGCGTCGACAGCCCGGCCCGGCCTGTCCCTGCTCCACGCACCAAGCCTACGGTGTGCGTCGCCAGCCCGGTCCGGCCTGTTCCTGCCACCCGCACCAAGTCTACGGTGCGCGTCGCCAGCCCGACCCGGCCTGTTCCTGCCACTCGCACCAAACCTACGG
Organism: Coregonus clupeaformis; assembly: GCF_020615455.1. Classification (NCBI taxonomy): domain Eukaryota; kingdom Metazoa; phylum Chordata; class Actinopteri; order Salmoniformes; family Salmonidae; genus Coregonus; species Coregonus clupeaformis. The sequence goes on from NW_025533478.1 coordinate 793,153, forward strand.
TGCGCGTCGACAGCCCAGCCCGGCCTGTTCCCGCTCCACGCACCAAGCCTACGGTGTGCGTCGACAGCCCAGCCCGGCCTGTTCCTGCTCCACGCACCAAACCTACGGTGTGCGTCGCCAGCCCTGTCCGGCCTGTCCCTGCTCCACGCACCAAGCCTACGGTGTGCGTTGTCAGCCCAGTCCGGCCTGTCCCTGCTCCACGCACCAAGCCTACGGTGTGCGTCGTCAGCCCAGCCCGGCCTGTCCCTGCTCCACGCACCAAGCCTACGGTGTGCGTCGTCAGCCCAGCCCGGCCTGTCCCTGCTCCACGCACCAAGCCTACGGTGTGCGTCGCCAGCCCTGCCCGGCCTGTCCCTGCTCCACGCACCAAGCCTACGGTGTGCGTCGCCAGCCCAGTCCGGCCTGTCCCTGCTCCACGCACCAAGCCTACGGTGTGCGTCGACAGCCCAGCCCGGCCTGTTCCTGCTCCACGCACCAAGCCTACGGTGTGCGTCGCCAGCCCGGTCCGGCCTGTCCCTGCTCCACGCACCAAGCCTACGGTGTGCGTCGCCAGCCCTGCCCGGCCTGTTCCTGCTCCACGCACCAAGCCTACAGTGTGCGTCGACAGCCCAGCCCGGCCTGTCCCTGCTCCACGCACCAAACCTACGGTGTGCGTCGCCAGCCCAGCCCGGCCTGTTCCTGCTCCACGCACCAAGCCTACGGTGTGCGTCGCCAGCCCTGCCCGGCCTGTCCCTGCTCCACGCACAAAGCCTGCGGTGTGCGTCGCCAGCCCTGTCCGGCCTGTCCCTGCTCCACGCACCAAGCCTACGGGGTGCGTCGCCAGCCTGGCCCGGCCTGTCCCTGCTCCACGCACCAAGTCTACGGTGCGCGTCGCCAGCCCGGTCCGGCCTGTTCCTGCCACTCGCACCAAGTCTACGGTGCGCGTCGCCAGCCCGGCCCGGCTCGTTCCTGCCACTCGCACCAAGCCAGGGTTGTGAGTCGTCAGTCCGGCACAACCCGTGCCTGGGTCATCGGTGCCAGATCAGGTACCGCTTTATTGCTCCCCAACGGAGCTGAAGCTAGCCGCTCCTGCTACGTCCAGGTCAGCTCCAGCCAGCGGAGCCAGACTGGACCAGGGGCGCTATGGGGGGTTCATTGGAGGGTGGTGGTCAAGGCCGGAGGCAGAACCGCCGCCGAGGAGGTATGCCCGCCCAGCCCTCCCCTGTTTTGCTTTAGTTGAGGCGCGGTCGCAGTCCGCGCCTTTAGGGGGGGGGGACTGTCACACCCTGGCTCTGGGACTCTATATGTTGAGCCAGGGTGTGTTCATTCGATGTGTTCTGTTTCTTTGTTTGGGTGTTCTAGGTTGTCTATGTCTATGTTGGCCAGAGTGGCTCCCAATCAGAGGCAACGAGTGTCAGCTGTTGTGGGTTGTCTCTGATTGGGAGCCATATTTAAACTGTATGTTTTCCCTTGGGTGTTGTGGGTTTTTGTTCCGTGTCGGTATTGTTAACCGTGGACTTCACGAGTCGTGTTTTGTTTGATACTTTAATTAAATAAAGTCATGTTTGTTTCACACGCTGCGCCTTGGTCCGCTTCCTTAGACGATCGTGACACAGGGCGTGACAACAAGTTATTTTTTTAATTCCACTTCACCAATTTGAACTATTTTGTGTATGTCCATTACATGAAATCCAAATAAAAATCAATTTAAATTACAAGTTGTAATGCAACAAAATAGGAAAAATGCCAAGGGGGATGAATACTTTTGCAAGGCACTGTAGCTACATGATTGACACTGCAGCTAGGTAGCTAGCTGTGCCAGCTTATTTGGTCGCAGCCTAATGTGATAGCTAGTTAGCTATTGCCACACACATCTGATTAATATGTTCACATTTTATGCAAATGACAAGTTGGCTAGTTAACCAACAAGAAGATATCATATGGGGAGCTAAAAACAAGAGATTATGTATTAGCCAAAACTAGACATATAATTTTTACTGGCCCTCAAAACACAATTCCAACAGCATAATCTTATCTAAGAAATTCTTATTTTACTGCAGAAATATATTATGTTACAATGGCAGAAGGTAATTAAAGTGCTAAGGAGGTAGGGAGTGATGAGAGACAGCAACCAACCAAGTTGACTCGCGCTATAGAAGACTAATAGCTGCCATAGCTAGGTTATTTATCATCAAATATGACTACGTAGTACCTCTCTTGACTGCATCAAACCGGGAGAAGCTACTTAAGCTAGTTTGTGTTAGCTAGCTAGTCTAATTGAGGCTGCAGTACATTTGCTTTCTCATCCTACAGTTACAAAAAACAACTCCATTCAGAATATTAAGTAGCAGCCTACCCGTGCCACGCACGGAGGCTTTACGACTGTAGCCAATTGCCGCTTTGATGACTTGTGATTGGCCAAAAACAATATAAATTACATGCTGCCACGCTCCACTCTTGTGAAACGCACAAGAAGCAACATAAATGTTAAAATCTCTCTCTCTCTCTCTACTGCAGCAGTTCCGTTCGGATCTATACGGGCCACTCCGGACAAGTAAGTTAAAATTACACATACCGAGAACCGTGACAATCACATTAGATCCGACCCAGACCCATGACATTATTTAGAATTCTGGATCCCGACCCGCTCAGGTTCCGGGTATTTGGGTACAGGTGGATCCATGACGACCTCTACCGTGGTAGAGATACGGGGTATGACTTATGAGTGCCAGGGTCAGCAGCCGTAACCACTGGACCACACAGGCACTGAGGCAACCATTAATTTATTGTTTGCCTTCAACAAATAATAAAACAATTGATGTAAAGAATTACAGATTTTCCCTAATGAAAAATACATCTACCCCTACATATATGTAAATTTATTATAATCCACATAAGAATTCACACGAGACTTGTGGTAGCCTGCAAGTACAGTAGCCTGCATAGGCTACTTGAACTGACGTCCAGTGGACCTGAAGTCTAAGTTATTGTATAGCCTATAAACACTGCTTTCAGCTGCCCCCTGGTGGCAATTCTAAATATTAAATATTCATATGACTCCTGCTACAGGATTATTTTCCTCCTGCGACGAAAGGGGTCAAATTAAGATCCGACATCTGTAGAGTGAATTGAGTGTGTGTTTTGTGTTGTGTGAATGCTAGGTTTAGTAAGTCGTTCTGTATTTTCCCTCATGCTCTCTCTCTCTCTTCGTCTCCCTTTCTCTACTTTTCTCTCCCCCACTCATATTCCCATGTTCCCCATTAGTGTCTCATATCACAGTGACCTCCACAAGGTCTCCTAAGGCCCTGTGACCTAGAGAAGGAGGTGTCGAAGGACCCTTTTCGACCCCTACACACACACACATGCATGCACGCACGCACAAGCGCACACACACACACACCCTCCAGTGGTTGTGGTAATTGCAGGCACTGAAGGTCATTTACAGAAAAGGTGTAACCTACAGTGGTATGGGAATGCCATGATACAGAATAAAATTACTTGGGATCTCTCTGCTGTGATCTGACTTACAGAACACTGCCTTATGTGTTTGTTTATGTGTTTAAAGCCTATCTGTGTTTTGTTCCTATGCTTTATACTTTATAGATTACCTATGTGTGTTTAGGCCCACAGTACGGTATGTTTATAGAACAAATGTTTGTCAAGTAAGTTGTTTTGTGTGTGTCTGTGTGTGTGTGTGTCCTTCCGTGCGTGAGTGTGTGCTTTAGTGTGTGTGTGTACGGTATTTGTGTGAATACATGGAGTGCTGGGCCTTATTATTTTTTTTTAACTCTCCTGTTTCTGGTTGATCGATAAAACACACACGCTCCATGTTTTTAGATTAAAGCAATGATGGGCAGAATTACACTATCACCACTCCACACTCCAGTTTTGGGGAGATACACTATTGTGTTTATCGATTAGAGAGAGAGAAATATAGATGGAGAGAGAGAGAGACAGACAGACAGACAGACAGACAGACAGACAGACAGACAGACAGACAGACAGACAGACAGACACAAAGAGAGAGATTACATTTTAATTGGTTGTGTAGCATGGACCCTGCATTCAGTTTAAAAGTGGTTCTCTCAACCACCCTTAAAATCTATTCAGGGGATTTCACAGTCCATTTCAAGTAGCAAATGCTTTTTAACCAAGTGTGAAACTTATATATAGCAGGGTAGTCAAACTCATTTTGCCCTGGGGCCACATCCGGACGCACTGAAAATGTGTTATATTTCCTCACCGTCAGAATTTTGCAATCCATCGTTTCTGGAATTTTCAGTGCTCCCTGACTGTCTAGCTTTCATTTCTTTTTTTTTAGCGAGCTGGACACGGTCAAGAAACTGTATGAATGACAGAGTCCCTCCCCCTTTAAGAGTGGGGCAGAGAAAAGAAAAATAAAGAAACAAGATTAAATTTTTACAGAATTATTACTTAAGTTAATGCATTTCTTTAATAAAATAAACACGTGCTGCTGATGATACTGATATCGTCGTCGAGGCAGAGGACATGTACAGTGCCTTCAGAATGTATTCACACCCCTTGACTTTTTCCACATTTTGTTGCGTTACAGCCTGAATTTTAAATGGATTAACATAAAAATAAGGTAGATTTATTTGAACAGTGAGAGACAGAATAACAACAAAAAAATCCAGAAACGCATGTTATAAATTGATTTGCATTTTAATGAGGGAAATAAGTATTTGACCCCCTCTCAATCAGAAAGATTTCTGGCTCCCAGGTGTCTTTTATACAGGTAACGAGCTGATATTAGGAGCATACTCTTAAAGGGAGTGCTCCTAATCTCAGTTTGTTACCTGTATAAAAGACACCTGTCCACAGAAGCAATCAATTAATCAGATTCCAAACTCTCCACCATCGCCAAGACCAAAGAGCTCTCCAAGGATGTCAGGGACAAGATTGTAGACCTACACAAGGCTGGAATGGGCTACAAGACCATTGCCAAGCAGCTTGGTGAGAAGGTGACAACAGTTGGTGCGATTTTTTGCAAATGGAAGAAACACAAAATAACTGTCAATCTCCCTCGGCCTGGGGGCTCCATGCAAGATCTCACCTCGTGGAGTTGCAATGATCATGAGAACAGTGAGGAATCAGCCCAGAACTACACGGGAGGATCTTGTCAATGATCTCAAGGCAGCTGGGACCATAGTCACCAAGAAAACAATTGGTAACACACTATGCCGTGAAGGACTGAAATCAAGGTCCTCCTGCTCAAGAAAGTACATATAAAGGCCTGTCTGATGTTTGCCAATGAACATCTGAATGATTCAGAGGAGAACTGGGTGAAAGTGTTGTGGTCAGATGAGACCAAAATGGAGCTCTTTGGCATCAACTCAACTCGCCATGTTTGGAGGAGGAGGAATGCTGCCTATGACCCCAAGAACACCATCCCCACCGTCAAACATGGATGTGGAAACAGTATGCTTTGGGGGTCAAATCTTGGGTGAGAACCTCCTTCCCTCAGCCAGGGCATTAAAAATGGGTATTGGATGGGTATTCCAGCATGACAATGACCCAAAACACACGGCCAACGCAACAAAGGAGTGGCTCAAGAAGAAGCATATTAAGGTCCTGGAGTTGCCTAGCCAGTCTCCAGACCTTAATCCCATAGAAAATCTGTGGAGGGAGCTGAAGGTTCGAGTTGCCAAACGTCAGCCTCAAAACCTTAATGACTTGGAGAAGATCTGCAAAGAGGAGTGGGACAAAATCCCTCCTGAGATGTGTGCAAACCTGGTGGCCAACTACAAGAAACGTCTGACCTCTGTGATTGCCAACAAGGGTTTTGCCACCAAGTTCGAAGTTATGTTTTGCAGAGGGGTCAAATACTTATTTCCCTCATTAAAATGCAAATAAATGTATAACATTTTTGACATGCGTTTGTCTGGATTTTTTTGTTGTTATTCTGCCTCTCACTGTTCAAATGAACCTACCATAAAAATTATGATCATTTCTTTGTCAGTGGGAAACGTACAAAATCAGCAGGGGATCAAATACTTTTTTCCCTCACTGTATGTGTGCAACACAGGTGTGTTTGTGTGTCTGTCAACCGTTGAGTATGTATTTATTGTCCACCAACCATTATCTTAGAAAAGGGCTTCTCAAGTCATCATACAAAGCACATTGTCATCTGCCAGCATTTCAGCTACACATTGGACAGCCATTTGTACTGCCAGAAACCTTTTCAACAGGAAAATAACAGCTAATTTATTTGCTATTCAATCCTGCCAGTTCTGTCTCTCCCAGATAAATCTGTGAATAGCCCCTTTAAAGTAGGTGCTAGATGTTGGGTGTTTTACAAGAGCCCAGACAAGTTCAGTCCAGCGTCTCCCTCCCTCCCTCCACACACAACAAGACTGTTTTCTTTTTTACTTTACAAACCAATCATGTTTAAAACTCTCACTCATGCCAGTCTTCCTAGTCATAAAAGAGCAGTAGGAGATGCACTCCCATGAATAGAGAACGAAATAGTGAAGGTAGGAGCGAAGAAAGAATGGGAGAGAATAAGATAATACCACTCCACCATCTCTCTCACTCCCGTGAATTGCCTATACCGCTACACTAGTAATTCCCTGAGTATACTGTATTAGCAGGCATGTTACAGATGTATTGCGCTGTTATGATTCCCTCATGACGCGCTTGTTGTGCTCTGATGGTTCCAATCGGGGAGTGGTGATAATAATTAATTAAGTCAAGGAGTGAGAGGGCCGCTCTGTCGAAGGTAGGAACTACTTTCCCAGGGACCCTGATTTGCATAATGTACGTGATGCATCTATGCACACTCTCCTGCTCCGAGGCTGTTAGGGCCTCCTAATTGCCGGCATGGGTCACCTGGTCACCATGGTGATGCCCATTACTTGGAGGTGTGCTGCTTGGAGAGTGGGGAGACACACTTATGAACACACACACACGCTCGCGCACACACACACACACACACACACACACACACACACTAACACATCAAAGGTGTGTGTAATGAAGCTGAGAGTGTGCATGCGTGTGTGTGTGTGTGTGCCTGTTTGCACATAAAATAATCAGATATTGTTTTTGTCACTATGACACTACTGTGTATCTGTGTGCTATTCAGACTAAGCCATCACAGAGCATCTCATCCCTCCTGGGGGGCTCATTTGGAGCTTCCTCTCTGGCATTCCCCCAACATCAGGCCAATGTTAGGATAACCCCCGTGTCCTGGGTGCTGAGCACTTGCCTCATTAGGCTGAGCATTGCCTGTAGGTATCTGTTTGTCACTGCCTCAGTGGATCTCATTCACAAACCCTGTGTGCATGTGTGTGTGTGTGAGGGTCAAGACACAGTCACTTAATTCCTGCCTCAAGGCACCCTGGGAATTTGCATATCCCCGCCCCCTGAGTCGGTCGATAGCAGGGGAGAACGACTGCCCCCTCTCATTGAAGCCATTGAAGTTCAAGGCCTCACTGCGGTACTGCAGACATTGTTAGCAGAAAACAGGATCCCCCGTCATAGTGAATGGAAAAATGGCAATCGTCGTGGTCAATCTTCGTGTAAATCCCACATTTTTTTAAAGACGATCATGGTACCAATAATAGCTTCTAATACACCAGATGTATATCCTTGAACCAATTATTTAAAAATCGCACACAGAAGTTGTAAGGAAAATGTTGCTGCTAATGGCAGCATGCAGTATCTCGGTCGGCCTTCAACTTGAGTTAATCAATGAGAGGGGGCAGCACTGAGCTAGCCTGCAATGTCACTTCCTGGAGTAGCTCACACTGCGTGTATTACGTCTCCATGAGAAGCCATCTTAGACGACTTTATTTAGCTTCAATGTGCTATTCAGTCTTCACATAGGAATGAATTGTGTCACAGGATCGATGGCTTTGACCATTCATGTATACAGTCATTGGTCGATAGGGCCAATGGTGACTATCCAAAGCGATGTCTCTTCCTGGTAAGGGAGAATAGTCATGGCCGACTCGATAATGTCCACCATCCATTATTGTCTAGTAAATCACCAATGATTGTTGTCTCAAAACTAGGGTGTTATTTTTGAATTTCCTACTTTGGTGGCAAACATTGAGTTGGGTATAAGGTGAGTTCACATAGCAAGTCCCAAGCCACGCCAACGTGAGAATACACCTCTCTAAGACATAATTTGGCTGTATTTGAGAAGTGTAAAATCTATTTGTCAACTAATTGCCACTTGTGCAAAAGGAGGGTAGACACAATGTCTCAAAAGGATGGGGGTATCATCGGAAATCGTGGACATGGGACAAATCATTTTTGACCCACTTATTTATCAAAGTTGATATACAAATTGGGAATTAAGCGAACTGACATGGCAACACACGCTTCGTAAACAACAGGTGTAGACTAACAGTGAAATGTTTACTTATGGGCCCTTTTCCTACAATGCAGAGTTAAAGATAAAGATTTAAAAAATACAAATGAAAAATTGTAATAGTGACACGAGGAATACTATAAACCGTGAATAACGAATAATAATAAAGAGTAAAAACTACATGGTATTTGTACATGAAGTACAATTGGTGTGACTTGCTTTAACACTTTAATCATATTTTTTGTGGTAGTGGTAGAAGTTAAAAAAGATAAATAGATGCTTGAGTTTCAAATAAATAGATGCTTGATTTACATTCGAAAAACGTTCAGTGTGAACATGATGGTGCATCTAGTGATGACAACTCTTTAAACTTATTTTTGTGGTAGTTGAAGAACTATGTAGAATAGGTTTCTATGTGGACCTACTAATTGCTAGTGTGCAAAGCTGTCATTAAGGCGAAGGGTGGCTACTTTGAAGAATCTCAAATATAACATTTATTTTGATTTGTTTAACACTTTCTTGGTTAATACATGATTCCATATGTATTATTTCATAGTTTTGATGTCTTCACTATTATTCTACAATGTAGAAAATAGTAAAAAATAAAGAAAAAACATTGAATGAGTAGGAGTTCTAAAACTTTTGACTGGTACTGTGTGTCCCTCTTTGCCGCACATCACCACACAGCTGGGCAGTCATTCAGGTGTGACAAAACTAGGGCCTGTACGACCTGAAAGTTGGTTTGGTGCATCTAGCTTGAACTGTTCAAGAGTTACTGTTGGTGGGTTATTTTATGGAAATGTATGCAAATGTATATTGTTATAGTTAATCAAAGTTTAAAATAATTTGAAGTTATGATAGCCTGAACATGTAAAAGTTGGTGGTAGTGTCTGCAGTAGTAATGGAGGTGACAAGTTACAGTATAGTAAAAAAATTGTTAAATTAAAATATTGATTAATTGCTTGAATTGAATGATTGATTGGTTGGTTGATAGGATAGGATCAGTGCTGAAAAAAGTACCCAATCATCATACTGGAGTAAAAGTAAAGATACGTTAATATAAAATTACTCAAGTAAAAGTGAAAGTCACCTGGTAAAATGCTACTTGAGTAAAAGTCTAAAAGTATTTGGTTTAAAATATACTTCGGTATCAAAAGTAAATGTAATTGATCAAATATACTTAAGTATCAAAAGTAAAAGTAAAAGTATGAATAATTAAAAATTCCTTATATTAAGCAAACCACACAGCACCATTTTCTAGTTTTTTGTATTTACGGATAGCCAGGGGCACACTCCAACACTCAGACATAATTTACAAACAAAACATTTGTGTTTAGTGAATCCGCCAGATCAGAGGTAGTAGGGATGACCAGGGATGTTCTCTTGATAAGTGTGTGAATTGGACCATTTTCCTGTCCTGCTAAGCATTCAAAATGTAACGAGTGCTTTTGGGTGTCAGGGAAAATGTATGGAGTAAAAAGTACATTATTTTCTATATGAATGTAGTGAAGTAAAAGTAAAAGTCGTCAAAAATATAAATCGTAAAGTAAAGTACAGACACCAGAAAAACCCTACTTAAGTAGTACTTGAAAGTATTTTTACTTAAGTAATTTACACCACTGGATAGGGTAGCCTGGGCATGTGGAAATTGGTTTGGTGACTCTAGCTTGAACGGTTCAAGAGTTAAAATTATTGTTGGTAGGTATTATATGCTAATGTATGCTAATTTAAATAGTTATAATTTATAGTACAGACCAGAGCTAGACCAGAGCTAGTGCAAACCCGAGCTAGCTAGCTATGACCAGGACCAGAGCTTGACCAGAGCTAGTGCAGACCAGAGCAGTAGTTGTGGTCAGTAGTTGTGAAGTTGTGGTCAGCCGTTGTGTAGTTGTATTGCAGGTTCCTTGGGCCCTACAGTATGGACGTGGTCAGTACTTGTTGTCAGTAGTTGTGGTCAGTAGTTGTGTGTTTGTGGTCAGTAGTTGTGGTCAGCAGTTGTGTTGTTGTGGCCATTAGTTGTGTGGTTCAGTAGTTATTGTCAGTTGTTGTGGTCAGTAGTTTTGGTCAATGGTTTTGGTAAGTACTTGTGTTTTCAGTAGTTGTGGTCAGTAGTTGTGTGGTTGTGGTCAGTAGTTGTGGTCAGTACTGGTCAGCATATTTGGTAAATAGGTGTGTGGTTCAGTAGTTGTTGTCAGTAGTTGTGTGGTTGTGGTCAGTAGTTGTGTGTTTCAGTAGTTGTGTGGTCAGTAGTTGTGTGGTTATGGTCAGTAGTTGTATGGTTGTGGTCAGTGTCTAATCTACAGTTGTTGGGTTTGAAAACTGAAAGAAGTGTAAATGAGAAGTGATCGGGTGAAATGTGAAGAGAGTGAATGGTGGCAGTTGTTGTCTGAGGCAGCTGTTGCTCGGCAACAGTTGCCTTGGCAGGCCTGATCCCTCCATGGCTAAAACCAGTGTGAGAAACATGTTAACAAAATGTGTGTGCTTTGAAACTAAATAAATACTGCACTCTGACCCACAAAACGTTGTTGCTAGATTCATGATAGTGTTGTTAGACAAAGGAAGGAAAAAAAAACTTTTATTGGAATTTGCAGCTGTTGCTGGTAAGTAATGAATCTGCTAGCTTCTGACATGACTTACTGCATTTATAAAGAAAGCAGTTGATGTGTTACTAAAACAGATATATCTGTTCCTAATCCACTTTCAGAATTGAATAGCAGAGAAGTTGACAAAGATGTCATACCTTCTAACGTTTTGTCTAACTTGTTCAGAAAGTGGTCAAAATTTCAGCTGTTTATAAAAAGTTACAGAAAATGTTGTTGATGCCGTTACTAAAACAGCTGTAACTTTATATCAGAATAAGTTATTTTTGTTCCACGTTCAGGTTTGAAAAGCAGAAAAGTAAAGGAAGATTTTATATGCTCTACCTTTTTATCTAAGTTGTTGGCCAAGTGGTTAAAGTAGCTGAATTTTGTCAAAAGTTGCATTGTTGCATTTACAGTGAATGGAATATTGGAAGTGATTATGTCGCAATGGGGGCTTTAGAATGTTGAGGAAATGCCATGAAAGTGGATGTACAAAAAGAAGGACAAAAAAATGTAATTGAGGTAGCTACAGTATGTAAATATAGGTAGGGGTAAAATGATTAGGCAACAGGATAGATAATAGATAGTAGCAGCAGTGTATGTGGTGAGTGTGAAAGTGTTTGTGTGTGTTGGCATATGTAGTGTGTGTGTGTGTATGTGTGTGTTGGGGTGTGAGTGTGTGCGTAGAGTCCAGTGCGTTTGCATAGAGTAAGTGCAGGAGAGTTAGTGCAAAATGTTTTATTCTAGAGTGATATATGTTTATTTTCACATCAGGTGGGTCTTATTTTGGTACAAAACATTTCCGCCATGTGTTTAATATTCTAGATTACGTCAATCATGAACAAGTAATGTTGCACGTCTTTGGGTAAAGGCCATGGTTAAAGTTGACGGGAGATTGTGAACGGGCGGTTACACATTTTCTTTGGGGCGGTACCTTAGAAAGAGCTGGTTGGATAGAGAGTTCATGCTAATGTATTAAATTATGCCCATATATTGATATGGAAATTAGTTGGTAGAAGAAAACATTTGATATTTGACATTCAATTGAATACCTGAAGTTACACCAAAACATCTGGATTTCTTTGATTTTCTGTCTCTCATTATCCAATAATTTATTTGCTATATCATAGTCAATATTTGCTGGATTAAAAAAATATATATAAACAGTACAAGTCAAAGTTTGGACACACCTACTCATTCAAGGTTTTTCTTTATTTTTACTATTTTCTACATTGTAGAATAATAGTGAAGACATCAAAACTATTAAACAACACATATGTAATAATGTAGTAAAAGTGTTAAACAAATATATTTTTGATTTTAGATTCTTCAAAGTAGCCACCCTTTGCCTTGATGACAGCTGTGCACACTCTTGGCATTCTCTTAACCAGCTTAATTTGGCTGCTTTTCCTTCAATCTGCGTTCCAACTCATCCCAAACCATCTCAATTGTGTTGAGCTCGGGTGATGTGGAGGCCAGGTCATCTGATGCAGCACTCTATCACTCTCCTTGGTCAAATAGCCCTTACACAGCCTTGTGTTTTGGGTCATTGTCCTGTTGAAAAACAAATGATAGTCCCACTAAGTGCAAATCTGATGGGATGGCGTATCACTGCAGAATGCTGTGGTAGCCATGCTGGTTAAGTGTGCCTTTAATTATAAATAAATCACTGACAGTATTAACAGCAAAGCACCCATACACCATCACACCTCCTCCTCCATGCTTCACGGTGGGAACCCCACATGGGGAGATCATCCGTTCACCTACTCTGCGTCTCACAAAAACACGGCAGTTGGAACCAAAAATCTCAAATGTGGACTCATTGCTCGTGTTTCTTGGCCCAAGAAGTCTCTTCTTCTTATTGGTGTCCTTTAGTAGTGGTTTCTTTTCAGCAATTCAACTATGAAGGCCTGATTCACGCAGTCTCCTCTGAACAGTTGATGTTGAGATGTGTCTGTTACTTGAACTCTGTGAAGCCTTTATTTGGACTGCAATCTGAGGTGCAGTTAACTCTAATGAACTTATCCTCTACAGCAGAAGTAACTCTGGGTCTTCCTTTCCTGTGGCAGTCCTCATGAGAGCCAGTTTCATAATTGCGCTTGATGGTTTTTGCGACTGCACTTGAAGAAATGTTCAACGTTCTTGACATTTTCCAGTTTGACTGACCTTCATATCTTTAAGTAATGATGGACTGTCGTTTCTCTATGCTTATTTGAGCTGTTCTTGCCATAATATGGACTTGGTCTTTTACGAAATAGGGCTATCTTCTGTATACCACCCCTACCTTGTCACAACACAACTGATTGGCTCAAACGCATTAACAAGGAAAGAAATTCCACCAATTAACTTTTATTGAGGCACACCTGTTAATTGAAATGCATTCCAGGTGACTACCTCATGAAGCTGGTTAAGAGAATGCCAAGAGTGTGCAAAGCTGTCGTCAAAGCAAAGGGTGGCTACTTTGAAGAATCTCAAATATAAAATATATTTTGATTTGTTTAACACTTTTTTGGTTACTACATGATTCCATGTGTGTTATTTCATAGGTTTGATGTCTTCACTATTATTCTACAATGTAGAAAATATAAAAATAAAGAAAAACCCTTGAATGAGTAGGTGTGTCCAAACTTTTTACTGGTACTGTATATATATAGTTGAGTATCTTAATCCATTATACAGCTGTTACATTTATCAGAACTGTATTTCTGACCTTTTATTAATGTTGACTACTGTTGCTAGTTTACTGTGTGGGAAGCAGGGAGGATAACTCCACACTTCTTAGTAATGAGAATTTCATGCAGAGTGAACTATTGGCTTTATTGAAAGTGAATGAAACTGTGTTTGTAAAAACGTTCAAGTACGTTTGCTGTGTTCTAATGTACTATACAATAGATGGCTCTCCTGTTCTTAACACTTTGCCCAGTCATATTCAAGGTTAGAACAACCTTTCTAGAGGTTCTGATGCTTTTAGCCTTGAGATGTATTTTTGATAACATATCTATAGTATTTCACCTTTTAATATGTATTGTATTGTTTACTAAGTGTTGTCCAATGAATGTTGTAACCACTCCCTCTTCAAATCAGGGTTGATTGGAAAATGCTGTTCAAAAGAGGACATTGTATTATCATATCTTTGTACTCCCTGATGCCATGCAGCCGAAATGCGTCAGAGTTTTAAAACTTTGATTCCATTGAACATGCCATACAAATAAAGGCATTTTAATTAATTATATGAAGAGTGCCTTGGTCCTCCTTTCTTTTTGATGACCAATTTACCCCTTTTACCAAAGAGCACCTTCTGTCTACCAAAATCTACTATTGTGTCCCTTAGCAGCGCTACCCTTCCATCTTTAGTTTCTACACGTTTTTGACAGATTCATGTTTCAGTTATAGAGATATACATGTTAAAAGCAAAGTACATTATTAGGCCTACAAGAAACAACTGATTTTAAGTATTTCCCCTGACAACCATCCCCTTGCCTCTAAGAGAAACACCACTGGAGAAAACTAAATCTTTATTACTATCATACCACCACTGGAGAAAACTAAATCTTTATTTTTATCATACCACCACCATCCCTGATGCCTAATATCTCCAGCCACATTAAAAATGCATCCTGCTTTCTCTGGGTAATAAAAAATAAACACATGCACCAAACAAACAGGTGTCTCTTTTAATCTCCCCACTCCATACCCCACAGTGTTATTAATGACAGTGTAGAGGTGCTGGGTTGTTTGTTGTTGTTTTACACAAACACACACACACACACACACACACCTTTGTCTGCCCCCTAGCTAACCCCTTCAGCTCGTTAGGGGGTCATGATGGGGTCACTGGGAGCTGTTCCCAGGAAGAGCTAACACAGCAACGCCTATGTAAGAATGAGTGTGTGTCTGCTTGTGTGTGTGTGTGTGTGTATTGGCAAGGGACAAGGGGGACATGATAGGGTGTTCAATGTCTGTGTGTCTAGGTGTGTGTGTGTGTACCTAGGTTCGTTTAGACTCCTTGAATCCCCTTGCGCTTTTAAGCCCTCCTGGAAGTTGCCGATCCATACTTTCTGCAAGGCCAGAGCAGTGTCTGTGAGTGTGTGTGTATGTGTGTGTGTGTGTGAGAGCGCATGCGTGTGTGTGTGTGTGTGTGTGTGCGGAAGTTGTCACAGAATCCTGTTCCAAAGGCCAGTGTCACAGACAGACTATTGTGGTTTGGGACCGGTACACAACCGTTACCACGCCGACCCTCCCGACAGCTAATTGAGCACTCTGTCATGTCACCTCTCTCACTGGGGAGATAGCCAATCAGCACAGCCGAGAGATGGGCTGTGACTGCCACAATCAACAGGACCGAGCCACTGAGCCAGTGCTTTACAGTGTCATCTAAGGGGCCAAAAGGGACTGTTTAAAGGCCCAAACACACAGTCAAACATGGAGTATGTTACAGTAGCTAAAGCCTTTACTTGTTTGTTGTTATGTTGTTGTTTACCTGACAAACATTGATGGGTATTGATCCTCTTTGGGTTGTCTTTGAACATAATTGGAAGCTTCAATTGGACAATGCCTGTGTGAGATACACATCAGTGAGTAGTCATTGGAGACTCGGAATCTACAGTATAAACAAAATTGAACCCAAGCATTGGAGCTAATTGAATTTGAGAAAGATACGGTTGAACATGGGGAGCTCTTAAAAATAATTAGAGATAGTGAGAGAAAGAGAAAGTGACAGAGTGAGAAAATAAAAGGAAAGAGAGGGAAAAGAGAGAGAAGAGAATAAGAAATGGTGTGTCATGCTGGAGAAAGAGGCGGAAAATAGGAATAGGAACACACTCATTTTTCAAGAGACTCGATAGTTTTCAGTCTGCCTCAAAACTTTCATGAAACACCTTGTTGGAATAACCTTGGGACTAAACAACGGAGCGACAGGAATAAATAAATAGATGAATGAGTGCGTCAAATTTTTTTATATAGAAATAAAAAGTTAGATATTTAAATGAGAGGCACAGCTGGGATTAGTTTTATCAGTAGGCTCCTGAGGAGGGACTCAAAAACATCCCAAGGTTCTTTACAGGAACAGTACGCCCATAAAACAATACCAATAAGGAGAATCATTGAAATAAAGTTGGATTCAATCCAATAAATCAACGATGGGCGAGTTCTTTTTGGTTTGTTCATCTTTAACAATAGTCTTCCTTCCCTTCTTTCATTCTGTATACCCCCTTATGGCATTACTGTTGGTTTAGTGGGACAGAGCAGTTGTTCTGTACAGTTCCAGTTTCTCACTGTGTAACTGTGTTGATTCTGTGTGATGATGATGCACATACACAAACTCAGTGTCTTTCAGTGTCTTTCTGTGTCCATGTTAATTATGTGTCATGATGCACATAGACCTACACAGGCTTAGTTTCTCTCTGTTTGTCCCTCTGTGTATCTCTGATTATTGTCTGTGTGAAGGACCACGTACATAGACTCACTGTCCTGCTGTTCATCTATGTTGAGTCTGTGTGATGGTGCACATATAGGCTCACTCTCTTTATCTGTGTCTCTGTGTAGATTTCCAAGCTGGAGTCGTCCTCAGAGACCAGTTCTCCGTCTGATGCTCCGTCCTTCATGGACGGCTTCCTCTACTGCTCAGCCGGCCCAGCCAAGGCCACCCTGGACAGGAGAGGCATAGATGGTGAGTGGACCGACTCAACACTGACCCTCAGTCAGCTAATCAATCAGTCAGTCAGTCAGTTACTAACTCCAACATCCATTTAGTCAAACGTGAAACCACAGCAATCGATCAATTGATGTCAAGTCGGTCAGTCAATCAATCTGTCAAATTGACAATCAATCCATCTGTAAATGAAATAGCTTCTCAAAACAAATAAATTATCCAGTCAATGAAATGTACTCTTTGTTGGGTCCTTAAATATTCAGTTGTCACAAAGAGAAAGAGTTCCTAGTAGGCTGCATCTTGCTTTCACCCGAAGCCCTCTAATAGCATGGTCCTTGTTGAGACAAGAAAGGGTGGTTGAGAAACATTCAGGTATCAAACACAATACAACGTCCCTCCGGTAGAATGGTGCTATCTATAACAGACTACAAAACTACCTTAAACCCCCCAATAGATTCCTCTGCTTCTCTTCTGAGGCCGTTTAAAACTTTTAATCAGGCTTTTTTCCAAACTCAGCTGCACCTCCTGCGCCTGTGAGCCGTCCTCCCCATCCTTCCCTATCCCTCCCCATCCCTTCTATCCAACATCTGGAGGTGTGGCTGGGGCCCCTGGGTAATCAGGAAATTGGAGCCAGGTTTGGATGCCCCTCGTGGGATGGAGATGATGGGGGGGAAGCTCTATCTGCTACCGGGGACCAGCTGGCTGGATCTCCTTCCTCCGGAGTTTCTCCCCCTCTTCCTCTCTTCCTTCCCCCACGAGCCTCTCTTGTATCCAGATACAACATCCACCAGAGAGCCAAAGAGGAGGTATCTGGCTAATGAACAGGGCTGAAGCCTGTAGAGAGGGGAGAGTGAGCCGTTGTGTAGATTTGCACCGGTGGAGGGTCTTTGATTTGATGAACTTCTTAGATTCACCGTTGTGGAGAGTATGATCTAGGAGTGAGATTTACTGTATTCTGGTTAATACTGATGGGGTAGAGTTAGTGGAATAGGAAGCTGTAGTAGCTAACAGCTTTGTGTAGAGAGCAATCTTATTAGATATTCAATATACTTTTGTTACAATATAAACTATTTAGTTAGCCTTATACAGCTACTGTGTTTGTTTCTTTGTGCAGAACACTGATTAAGTGGAGAGTGAGATTGAGATTGACAAGTGTACAGAACCAGTCAATTGTGGTATTTGCTAGTGGAGACGTATCTGTTTTCCAACACTTGAGAGCTCACACATTCAGAGATCTTCCCGACGGCAAGGGCCATGCAGCCAAACGATTGGCCGTAATGCTCTGGCATAAAAATACCTTGATATTTCATCCAAACAGTGCATTCGGAAAGTATTCAAACTGGTTTTTATACATTTTTGCAAATGTATAAAAGGAAAACCCCGGAAATAATACATTTACATAAGTATTCAGACCCTTTCCTCAGTACTTTGTTGAAGCACCTGTGGCAGCAATTATGGCCTCGAGTCTTCTTGGGTATGACGCTACAAGCGTGGCACACCTGTATTTGGAGAGTTTCTCCCATTCTTATCTGCAGATCCTCTCAAACACTGTCAGGTTGGATGGGGAGTGTCACTGCATAGCTATTTTCAGGTCTATCCAGAGATATTCAACTGAGTTCAAGTCCAGACTCTGGCTGGGCCACTCAAGGACATTCAGAGACTTGTCCCAAAGCCACTCCTGCATTGTCTTGGCTGTGTGCTTAGGGTTTTTGTCCTGTTGGAAGGTGAACCTTCACCCCAGTCTGAGGTCCTGAACGCTCTGGAGCAGGTTTTCCTCAAGGATCTCTCTGTACATTGCTCCGTTCATCTTTCCCTCGATCCTGCCTAGTCTCCCAGTCCCTGACACTGAAAAACATCCCCACAGCATGATGCTGCCCTACCATGCTTCACCCTAGGGATGGTGCCAGGTTTCCTCCAGACGTGACGCTTGGACTTAAGGCCAAATAATCTTGTTTCTCATGGTCTGAGAGTCCTTTACGTGCCTGTTGGCAAACTCTAAGCTGACTGTCATGTGCCTTTTACTGAGGAGTGGCTTCCGTCTGGCCACTCTACCATAAAGGCCTGATTGGTGGAGTGCTGCAGAGATAGTTGTCCTTCAGGAAGGTTCTCCCATCTCCACAGAGGAACGCTGGAGCTCTGTCAAAATGACCATGGGGTTCTTGGTCACCTCCCTGACCAAGGCCCTTCTCCCCCGATTGCTCAGTTTGGCCTGGCGGCCAGCTCTAGGAAGATTTTTGGTGGTTCCAAACTTCTTCCATTTAAGAATGATGGAGGCCACTGTGTTCTTGGGAACCTTGAATGATACAGACATTTTTTGGTACCCTTCCCCAGATCTGTGCCTCGACACAATCCTGTCTCGGAGCTCTACGGACAATTCCTTAGGCCTCATGGCTTGGTTTTTGCTCTGACATACATTGTCAACTGTGGGACCTTACAGTGGCTTGCAAAAGTGTCCGCCCCCTTGGCATTATTCCTATTTTGTTGCCTTACAACCTGGAATAAAAATTGATTTTTTGGGGGGGGGGGTTGTCATTTGATTTACATAGCATGCCTACCACTTTGAAGATGCAAAATATTTTTGGGGGTGAAACAAACAAGAAATAAGACAAAAAAAATGAAAACTTGAGTGTGCATAACTCACCCCCCCCCCGAAGTCAATACTTTGTAGAGACACCTTTTGCAGTGATTACAGCAGCAAGTCTCTAGGGGTATGTCTCTATAAGCTTGGCACATCTAGCCACTGGGATTTTTTCCCATTCTTCAAGTCAAAACTGCTCCAGCTCCTTCAAGTTGGATGGGTTCTGCTGGTGTACAGCATTATTTAAGTCATATCACAGATTCTCAATTGGATTGAGGTCTGGGCTTTGACTAGGCCATTCCAACACATTTTAATTCCCATTAAACCACTTGAGCGTTGCTTTAGCAGTATGCTTAGGGTCGTTGTCCTGCTGGAAGGTGAACCTCCGTCCCAGTCTCAAATCTCTGGAAGTCTGAAACGGGTTTCCCTCAAGAATTTCCCTGTATTTAGCGCCATCCATTATTCCTTCAATTCTGACCAGTTTCCCAGTCCCTGCCGATGAAAAACATCCTCACAGCATGATGCTGACACCACCATGCTTCACTGTGGGGATGGTGTTCTCGGAGTGATGAGAGGTGTTGGGTTTGCGCCAGACATAGCATTTTCCTTGATGGCCAAAAAGCTCAATTTTAGGCTCAACTGACCAGAGCACCTTCTTCCATATGTTTGGGGAGTCTCCCACATGGCTTTTGGCGAACACCAAACGTGTTTGCTTATTTTTTTCTTTAAGCAATGGCTTTTTTCTGGCCACTCTTCCGTAAAGCCCAGCACTGTGGAGCGTATGGCTTAAAGTGGTTTTGGTGGGCGGCCCTCTCTTGGCAGGTTTGTTGTGGTGCCATATTCTTTCAATTTAACGGTGCTCCGTGGGATGTTAACCCAACCCTGATCTGTACTTCTCCACAAGTTTGTCCCTGACCTGTTTGGAGAGCTCTTGGTTTTCATGGTGCTGCTTGCTTGGTGGTGCCCCTTACTGAGTTGTGTTGCAGACTCTGGGGCCTTTCAGAACAGGTGTATATATACTGAGATCATGTGAAAGATCATGTGACAATTTGATTGCACACAGGTGGACTTTATTGAACTAATTATGTTACTTCTGAAGGTAATTGAAACAGTAAATTTTTTTCATTTCTCTTCACCAATTTGGACTATTTTGTGTATGTCCATTACATGAAATCCAAATAAAAATCAATTTAAATTACAGGTTGTAATGCAACAAAATATGAAAAATGCCAAGGGGGATGAATACTTTTGCAAGTCACTGTATATAGAAAGGTACAGTTGAAGTCGGAAGTTTACATACACCTTAGCCAAATACATTTAAACTTTTTTCACAATTACTGATATTTAGTCCTAGTAAAAATTCCCTGTTTTAGGTCAGTTATGATCACCACTTTATTTTAAGAATGTGAAATATCAGAATAATAGTAGAGAGAATGATTTATTTCAGCTTATACTTATTTCATCACATTCCCAGTGGGTCAGAAGTTTTAATACAGTCAGTTAGTATTTGGTAGCATTGCCTTTAAATTGTTTAACTTGGGTCAAACGTTTCGGGTAGCCTTCCACAAGCTTCCCACAATAAGTTGGGTGAATTGTGGCCCATTCCTCCTGACAGAGCTGGTGTAACTGAGTCAGATTTGTAGGCCTTCTTGCTCGCACATGCTTTTTCAGTTCTGCCCACATATTTTCTATAGGATTGAGGTCAGGGCTTTGTGATGGCCACTCCAAAACCTTGACTTTGTTGTCCTTAAGCCATTTTGCCACAACTTTGGAAGTATGCTTGGGGTCATTGTCCATTTGGAAGACCCATTTGCGACCAAGCTTTAACATTCTGAATCATCTCTTGAGATGTTGCTTCAATATATCCACATAATTTTCCTTCCTCATGATGCCATCTATTTTGTGAAGTGCACCAGTCCCTCCTGCAGCAAAGCACCCCCACAGCATGATGCTGCCAACCCCCGTGCTTCACGGTTGGGATGGTGTTCTTCGGCTTGCAAGCAACCCCCTTTTTCCTCCAAACATAACAATGGTCATTATGGCCAAACAGCTCTATTTTTGTTTCATCAGACCAGAGGACATTTCACCAAAAAGTACAAACTTTTCCCCATGTGCAGTTGCAAACCGTAGTGTGGCTTTTTTATGGCGGTTTTGGAGCAGTGGCTTCTTCCTTCCTGAGTGGCCTTTTAGGTTATGTCAATATAGGACTCGTTTCAATGTGGATATAGATAATTGTGTACCTGTTTCCTCCAGCATCTTCACAAGGTCCTTTGCTGTTGTTCTGGGATTGATTTGCACTTTTTGCACCAAAGTTCGTTCATCTCTAGAAGACAGAACACGTCTCCTTCCTGAGCGGTATGACAGCTACGTGGTCCCATGGTGTTTATACTTGTGTAGTATTGTTTGTACAAATGAATGTGGTACCTTCAGGCGTTTGAAAATTGCTCCAAAGGATGAACCAGACTTGTGGAGGTCTACAATATTTTTTCTGAGGTCTTGGCTGATTTTTTTTATTTTCCCATGATGTCAAGAAAAGAGGCACTGAGTTTGAAGGTAGGCCTTGAAATACATCCACAGGCACACCTCCAATTGACTCAAATTATGTCAATTAGCCTATCAGAAGCTTCTAAAGCCATGACATCATTTTTTGGAATTTAACAAGCTGTTTGAAGCACAGTCAACTTAGTGTACAGTGGGGGAAAAAAGTATTTAGTCAGCCACCAATTGTGCAAGTTCTCCCACTTAAAAAGATGAGAGAGGCCTGTAATTTTTATCATAGGTACACGTCAATGACAGACAAATTGAAAAAAAAAAATTCCAGAAGATCACATTGTAGGATTTTTTATGAATTTATTTGCAAATTATGGTGGAAAATAAGTATTTGGTCACCTACAAACAACAATATTTCTGGTTCTCACAGACCTGTAACTTCTTCTTTAAGAGGCTCCTCTGTCCTCCACTCGTTACCTGTATTAATGGCACCTGTTTGAACTTGTTATCAGTATAAAAGACACCTGTCCACAACCTCAAACAGTCACACTCCAAACTCCACTATGGCCAAGACCAAAGAGCTGTCAAAGGACACCAGAAACAAAATTGTAGACCTGCACCAGTGTGGGAAGACTGAATCTGCAATAGGTAAGCAGCTTGTTTTGAAGAAATCAACTGTGGGAGCAATTATTAGGAAATGGAAGACATACAAGACCACTGATAATCTCCCTCGATCTGGGGCTCCACGCAAGATCTCACCCCGTGGGGTCAAAATGATCACAAGAACGGTGAGCAAAAATCCCAGAACCACACGGGGGGACCTAGTGAATGACCTGCAAAGAGCTGGGACCAAAGTAACAAAGCCTACCATCAGTAACACACTACGCCGCCAGGGACTCAAATCCTGCAGTGCAAGACGTGTCCCCCTGCTTAAGTCAGTACATGTCCAGGCCCGTCTGAAGTTTCCTAGAGTGCATTTGGATGATCCAGAAGAGGATTGGGAGAATGTCATATGGTCAGATGAAACCAAAATATAACTTTTTTGGTAAAAACTCAACTCAGTCGTGTTTGGAGGACAAAGAATGCTGAGTTGCATCCAAAGAACACCATACCTACTTTGAAGCATGGGGGTGGAAACATCATGCTTTGGGGCTGTTTTTCTGCAAAGGGACCAGGACGACTGATCCGTGTAAAGGAAAAAATGAATGGGGCCATGTATCGTGAGATTTTGAGTGAAAACCTCCTTCCATCAGCAAGGGCATTGAAGATGAAACGTGGCTGGGTCTTTCAGCATGACAATGATCTCAAACACACCGCCCGGGCAACAAAGGAGTGGCTTCGTAAGAAGCATTTCAAGGTCCTGGAGTGGCCTAGCCAGTCTCCAGATCTCAACCCCATAGAAAATCTTTGGAGGGAGTTGAAAGTCCGTGTTGCCCAGCGACAGCCCAAAACATCACTGCTCTAGAGGAGCTCTGCATGGAGGAATGGGCCAAAATACCAGCAACAGTGTGTGAAAACCTTGTGAAGACTTACAGAAAACGTTTGACCTGTGTCATTGCCAACAAAGGGTATATAACAAAGTATTGAGACACTTTTGTTATTGACCAAATACTTATTTTCCACCATCATTTGCAAATATAATCATTAAAAATCCTACAATGTGATTTTCTGGATGTTTTTTTCTCAATTTGTCTGTCATAGTTGACGTGTACCTATGATGAAAATTACAGGCCTCTCTCATCTTTTTAAGTGGGAGAACTTGCACAATTGGTGGCTGACTAAATACTTTTTTCCCCACTGTATGTAAACTTCTGACCCACTGCAAATGTCATAAAGTGAATTATATGTGAAATAATCTGTCTGTAAACAATTGTTGGAAAAATCACTTGTGTCATGCACAAATTATGTCCTAACCGACTTGCCAAAACTACAGTTTGTGAACAAGAAATTTGTGGAGTGGTTGAAAAACAAGTTTAAAGACTCCAACCTAAGTGTATGTAAACTTCCGACTTCAACTGTATGTGCCTTCCAAATCATGTCCAATCAACTGAATTTATCACAGGTGGTCTCCAATCAAGTTGTAGAAACATCACAACAATGATCAATGGAAACAGGATGCACCTGAGCTCAATTTTGAGTCTCATACAAAGTGTTTGAATACTTATGTAAATAAGATATTTCAGTTTTTATTTTTAATACATTTGTAAACATTTCTATTAACCTGTTTTCTCTTTGTCATTACGGGGTATTGTGTGTAGCTTGATGAAGAAAATTGTTTATTTAATCAATTTTAGAATATGGCTGCAGTGTAACAAAATGTGGAAAAGGGGAATTGGTCAGAATACTTTCCCAATGCACTAACAACTTTGTCTTTGCACATTAACCTCTTAAGGATCGGACCCTTCTTTTCAATTTTCACATATATTGAAATACCCAAATCTAACTGCCTGTAGCTCAGGACCTGAAGCAAGGATATGCATATTCTTGATACCATTTGAAAGGAAACACTTTCAAGTTCGTGGAAATGTGAAATGAATGTAGGAGAATATAACACATTAGATCTGGTAAAAGATAATAGCCCCCCAAAAAGGTTTTTTATTTTATTTTTATTTTTTAATCATCTTTGAAATGCAAAAGAAAGGCCACAATATAATATTGCAGTTTAGGCACAATGTAGATTTTGGCCACTAGATGGAAGCGGTGTGTGTGCAACGTTTCAGATTGATCCAGTGAAGCATTGCAATACTGGACTGTTTTGTATCAAGTCTACCCATATATGCCGAATTAGTAAATTGATACATTTTCAAGTACATAACTATAGACAACATACAAAATTATATGGTAATACAGAATGTAAGTTTACACACTCCAAGGAATGTCATACATGATGGATCATTAGCTTATGCACATCTAGATGGCCGGGCAGGGTGGGTGTGGAGCCAGAGAGCAGGGGTTCAAAGTGTAGAACCCAGTTCCCACATTTGAATATTAAAATGTATTTTATCAAACAACACCATGCTACATTTTATCTCTGGGACACTTTGGATGACAAATCAGAGCAAGATTACTGAATGTAATTACATTATTTAGAGGTGAATGTATCAAACCAGTTGTCTTAATACGTTTTTTGTTGCTGTGCACTCTCCTCAAACAATAGCAAGTTATTTAAGCTTTCTGCCAATATTAGACTACGTCTATGTCCTGGAAAGTTTGCTGTTACTTACAACAGTCATGCTAATCACATTAGCGCACGTTAGCTCAACCGTCCCGTATACGGGACACCAATCCCGTAGAGGTTAATGGCGCTTTTAGTGTAATAAGGCTGTTGAAAAATTCAAAGGGGGTGTCTTGAAGGATACATTTTAAATTCTCAAATCAAAAAGAGGAAATGCTGCCTGCATGGGTCTTTGTAAGAGCAGGGAGAGAATATATTTTTTAGTGTTTTGTCCTCCTGGATGCATTTTAGAGCTTCTGTGGTTAATGGGTTGATAATCTAACAGAGACACACATGCACGAACACACTCATATGCACACACACTTATACACAAACACATGCACTCTATTGGCTTGATGTTCTATAGATACACCACAGCTCTTAATAATGCATAAGACACTGATGATGGTTTAATAAAAGCACAGCAAGTAGCGATGGGAACGACTTTAAGCAGAGTGTCTTTTAGTTGCTTCTCCTCTCACTGAGAGATCAACTCCAATTGCCAGACTCCTTGCCTCCCTCTCGTTGATGTGAGCTATATTGAGCAGACGGGGTGGAAATTGATTTATTTGGATACAATTTGGGGACATGTGGTTGGGTTTTACCAGAGACATACTTTGGAGCTTCTCTTTGTTGATGGAAATGCAATGGTGTTTTACAGTCACATTTTTCAGTGCCAGTAGAAGACACTTTTGGAAGGTAACTATGAGACACAATATGCCTTGAATCCCTTTTCTTCATTTGTTGGTGATTGGTGGGTTGTTTGTGTTCAATGCAATATAATTACAGGTAGCTCCTTAGTGTTAAGTGTAAGTGTGAACACAACACAACCTTCATCCTTCTGATTAATTCAGTATAGGGATAGCCAAGAAACCCAGTCCCCTGGTGCGTTACAGAGTCTTGAGCAGCTGTGTGAATGACTCAGCCTCCTCTACTCCCATTCAGGTAGTCAGGGTGGAAGAAGTAGAAGAAGGGAGGAAGGATGGAGGGAGGGAGGGGGGAAGTAACTGCCTGAAAGCGTGAGTGGCAGGAGGGAAACGACACCCCTAATTTCTGATTAGTTTGTATTTTCCTTGAGTGCTTCTCTTTACTCCCGGGGCTGCCTGCCACAGTGTCTCAGAGAGCTCTCCAACCAAGGGCACAGGTACGCTGGGCCCACCTGACACACTGTTAGCAAAGGTCAAAGTCCAGATGAACCAACCAATCACATAATAGCATATTGAATAGTGAAAGGTGACAGATTTTCTACTGCAACATAACCAAGGTCAAAATGCAACGGAAAAAAGTACAGCTATCCTCTATCTGCCTTTGATTTTAAATGTCTGTTTCATTCAAAGGGACTTTTAAAGCGTTAGAGAAACGATGGCTTTGTTCTTAGCTATTGTGAAGGTTGAGGCCATTGTTCATGGGCTATTGATGTTTAGTTATTGTTAATAGGCAGGCTACTTCTAAAATTCTTAATTACTTTATAATACCATCACTTTTTAAATAACAATAACACTTTACTGTAGGTGTCCTTGTGTAAGCTTTCATAAAGCTTTTATAACAGCTATATAACACCTATCAAGATGTCAGTTATTAGTGACAATATATTATAAAACTAGTTATAATGGTGTTATAGTTGACTGTTCATCCTCATCATATACTCTGTCAACTCTTAACTGCTATTACACAGTGTGCATGACAACTTATGTCATGTTATTACATGCTACATACTCATCTACATAACAGATTACATTACAGGGTGTTATGTCATTTACCAATCTCTGTTAAATTATTGCATTGAATGGAATGATGGGCTTCATAACCATGTCATATGCTATTATAGTGTGCAGACGCCTTAAGTAAAGTGTCATTAATTTGAAGGGTTTTAAAACACTTAAGAATGTGCTTATACCACAGGATGAGTTCAGAGTTTCACAACATTTTACCATTCAAAGGATCTCAAAAAAATATGGGCATATGGGAGCTCAGACATACTTAGGATTTCTTTATTTGGACGAGAAAAACTGCTCTGAGTTGTACAAATTGGACCACGTCCAGATAAAAAAAATATACAAAAAACAACTTGCCCACCAAAAAATATATTAAAACAAAATGGAAGCAAATATAATTCAAGGTTGAATGGGGCACAACAGGATTTGTGACAGCTGTGAAAAAAGGAAGATGAGCAGGCTACAGTAACAATGACATCTATAACAATGACAGTAACAATGACGCTCTGAGGCGTCCGCATGGTCCTAAAGCATACTGTTGCATCGTTTTGTATCACATTCCAATGATAAAACATTTAGAAATGTAAATGTCCCCCCCGTCCCCAGTGAAAGTTGCTCCCCTGGCTATATGATAAAAGAATAAGGTGATATAGATGCAGGTGTCCTGGTTCTGGTTAGAGGAAAAGGATCGGGGAGAGAGACTTGAGCTTCCATTTTAGAGAGTCTGCGCTCCCATTTATTTCCTCCAATCAAACATAATCCATTTTAGTTTTAATTGACACGTTCTAAAATTAATAAACAGCAAATAGAAAGCAAAACATACTTGCATTAGTACATTTCATGAAACAAATTCACACAATCATATTGCATATAACGTATAATTCTTAAACCATAAATTCCCTCCAAAGCATTTACAAAATATATTCATTTCAAGGCATATCCAACATTACTATGCTTACAAACATTCTGCTACTATTCCCAACAGTGCATCTTTAGATGAACATTGATTGACACAAAACAGGAGATGTCATACCCACTGTGACTATTAAAACCTAGCTTTGGATAGATGGCAGCATTTGCACGAAACTGAAAGCATGAACCACCACATTTAACCATGGCAAGGTGACTAGGAATATGGCAGAACACAAACACTGTAGTTATTCACTCCGCAAGGCAATCAAACTGTCATGCCCTGGCTCTGGGGACTTTTATATGTTGAGCCAGGGTGTTAGTTTCTATGTGTTAGTTTCTGGGTGTTAGGTTCTATGTTTAGTTTTCTATGTTCTTGTTCTAGTTTATGTGTTTCTATGTTGGCCGGGGTGGTTCCCAATTAGAGACAGCTGTGGCTCGTTGTCTCTGATTGGGAACCATACTTAGGCAGCCTGTTTTGCACTTGTCATTTCTGGGATCTTGTTCCGGAGAGGTTTGTGTTTGTTAACTTTAGGACTTCACGTATAATTTGTTTTGTTGTTTTTGTATCGTGTATTAAGTACTATTAAAAGATGTACGCATATCACGCTGCGCCTTGGTCCGTTGCTTACGACGATCGTGACACAAACAAGTAAAACGTCAGTATAGAGACAAAGTGGAGTCGCAATTCAGCTGCTCAGATACGAGACATATGTGGCAGGGTCTACAGACAATCACGGACTATAAAAGGAAAACCAGCCACGTCGCCGAGACGGACGTCTTGCTTACGGACAAGCTAAACACCCTCTTCGCCCGCTTTGAGGATAACACAGTGCCATCGACACGGCCCGCTACCAAGGACTGTGGGCTCTCCTTCTCCGTGGCCGACGTGAGTAAAAATGTAAACGTATTAACCCTCGCAAGGCTGCAGGCCCAGACGGCATCCCTAGTCGCATCCTCAGAGCATGCGCAGACCAGCTGGCTGGTGTGTTTACGGACATATTCAATCTCTCCCTATCCCAGTCTGCTGTCCCCACATGCTCCAAGATGGCCACCATTGTTCCTGTACCCAAGATAGCAAAGTTAACTGAACTAAACGACTGTTGCCCAGTAGAACTCACCTCTTTTCATCATGAAGTGCTTTGAGAGACTAGTCAAGGATCATGTCACCTCTACCTTACCTGCCACCCTAAACCCACTTCAATTTGCTTTCCGCCCCAATAGATCCACAGATGATGCAATCGCCATCACTCTGCACACTGCCCTATCCCATCTGGACAAGAGGAATACCTATTTAAGAATGCTGTTCATTGACTATAGCTCAGCATTCAACATCATAGTACCCTCCAAGCTCATCATTAAGCTCAAGGCCCTGGGTCTGAACCCCACCCTGTGCAACTGGGTCCTGGACTTCCTGACGGGCCACCCCCAGGTGGTGAAAGTAGGAAACAACATCTCCACTTCGCTGATCCTCGACACTGGGGCCCCACAAGGGTGTGTGCTGAGCCCACTCCTGTACTCCCTGTTCACCCATGACTGCGTGGCTAAGCACGCCTCCAACTCAATTATTAAGTTTGCAGACGACACATCAGTAGTAGGCTTGGCACCTAAAACCCTCACAAACCTTTACAGATGCACAATTGAGAGCATCCTGTCTGGCTGTATCACTGCCTGGTACGGCAACTGCTCCGTCCGCAACCGCAGGGCTCTCCAGAGGCTGGTGCGGTCTGCACAACGCATTACCGGGGGAAAACTACCCGCCCTCCAGGACACCTACAGCACCCGATGTCACAGGATGGCCAAAAAGATAATCAAAGACATTAATCACCCGAGCCACTGCATGTTCACCCCACTATCATCCAGAAGGCGATGTCAGTACAGGTGCATATCTTGCATTACTCATCTCATATGTATATACTGTATTCTATACTATTCTACAGTATCTTAGTCACTTAATAATGTTTACATATATTGCATTACTCATCTCATATGTATATACTGTATTCTATACTATTCTACTGTATCTTAGTCCATGTCGCTCTGACATCGCTTGTCAACATATGTGAGGGGAAAAAGTATTTGATCCCCTGCTGATTTTGTACGTTTGCACACTGACAAAGAAATGATCAGTCTATAATTTTAATGGTAGGTTTATTCGAACACCGAGAGACAGAATAACAACAAATAAATCCAGAAAACTGCATGTCAAAAATGTTATAAATTGATTTGCATTTTAATGAGGGAAATAAGTATTTGACCCACTCTCAATCAGAAAGATTTCTGGCTCCAAGGTGTCTTTTATACAGGTAACGAGCTGAGATTAGGAGCACACTCATAAAGGGAGTGCTCCAAATATCAGCTTGTTACCTGTATAAAAGACACCTGTCCACAGAAGCAATCAATTAATCAGATTCCAAACTCTCCACCATGGCCAAGACCAAAGAGCTCTCCAAGGATGTCAGGGACAAGATTGTAGAACTACACAAGGCTGGAATGGGCTACAAGACCATCGCCAAGCAGCTTGGTGAGAAGGTGACAACAGTTGGTGTGATTATGTGCAAATGGAAGAAACACAAAATAACTGTCAATCTCCATCGGCCTGGGGCTCCATGCAAGATATCACCCCTTGGAGTTGCAATGATCATGAGAACGGTGAGGAATCAGCCCAGAACTACACGGGAGGATCTTGTCAATGATCTCAAGGCAGCTGGGACCATAGTCACCAAGAAAATAATTGGTAACACACTACGCCGTGAAGGACTGAAATCTTGCAGCGCCCGCAAGGTCCACCTGCTCAAGAAAGCACATATACAGGCCCGTCTGAAGTTTGCCAATGAACATCTGAATGATTCAGAGGAGAACTGGGTAAAGTGTTGTGGTCAGATGAGACCAAAATCGAGCTCTTTGGCATCAACTCAACTCGCCATGTTTGGAGGAGGAGGAATGCTGCCTATGACCCCAAGAACACCATCCCCACCGTCATACATGGAGGTGGAAACATTATGCTTTGGGGGTGTTTTTCTGCTAAGGGGACAGGACAACTTCACCGCAACAAAGGGACGATTGAGAGGGCCATGTCCGTCAATTCTTGGGTGAGAACCTCCTTCCCTCAGCCAGGGCATTGAAAATGGGTCGTGGATGGGTATTCCAGCATGACAATGACCCAAAACACACAGCCAAGGCATCAAAGGAGTGGCTCAAGAAGAAGCACATTAAAGTCCTGGAGTGGCCTAGCCAGTCTCCAGACCTTTATCCCATAGAAAATCTGTGGAGGGAGCTGAAGGTTCGAGTTGCCAAACGTCAGCCTCGAAACCTTAATGACTTGGAGAAGATCTGCAAAGAGGAGTGGGACAAAATCCCTCCTGAGATGTGTGCAAACCTGGTGGCCAACTACAAGAAACGTCTGACCTCTGGGATTGCCAACAAGGGTTTTGCCACCAAGTAATAAGTCATGTTTTGCAGAGGGGTCAAATACTTATTTCCCTCATTAAAATGCAAATCAATTTATAACATTTTTGACATGCGTTTTTCTGGATATTTTTTGTTGTTATTCTGTCTCTCACTGTTCAAATAATAATAATAATAATAATAATAATAATAATAATAACAATAATAATATGCCATTTAGCAAATAAACCTACCATTAAAATTGTAGACTGATCATGTCTTTGTCAGTTGGCAAACGTACAAAATCAGCAGGGGATCAAATACTTTTTTCCCTCACTGTAGGTGTTCCTCTTGTCCAGGGGGAAAGGGCAGTGTGGAGTGCAATAGAGATTGCATTATCTTTTTATCTTTTGGGGCGGTATGCAAATTGTGGGTCTAGGTTTTCTGGGATAATGGTGTTGATGTGAGCCATGACCAGTCTTTCAAAGCACTTCATGGCTACAGACGTGAATGCTACCGGTCGGTAGTAATTTAGGCAGGTAGTGACCCTCGTGGGGCTCGACAGGGCTGTGGGGCTCATCGTGTGCCTGTGTGTGTGCATGTACCTCGTTGTGTGTGTGTGTGCATGGGTGGAGAACAGCTGGAGGTGGACGCAACTGCCTGATTGTAAATTAGCTTGGTATTGTTCCCCTTAGCATACTAGCGCTGTGCAGGAGATAGAGTAGTGCCAAGCCACCTGCTAACAGTCAATGTGGAGCCTGCTGGCTGGAACAAAAAGAGAAAAGCACAGAGACATTCATTTTGGTGAATTGTGATGATGGTGAGGGTAGTGAGGGTGGCAGCTGGTTTGGGTAACATCAGTTCCTGTCAAAAGCCCTCTCTCAGGCCGTCTATACGAAAAAAGCCAATCCTGGCATTACAGGCTATTTTTCCCTCTGTTTTTCAACCTCTCTTTCTCACCATCCCTCTTTTGGCTACAGTTCATGCCCCTGGTAGTTCTATCTATCTATCTATCTATCTATCTATCTATCTATCTATCTATCTATCTATCTATCTATCTATCTATCTATCTCTCTCTCTCGCTCTCTCAGTGCATGCTGGGAATTTTTTGGAGTTTGAGGGTTTGGTGTGGAGGGCTTGTCCTAACTTATTAATTGTTTATTTCCTTGGTTTTTCCTTTCAATTTCTCTTTTCTTTGGTGGAGGGTTAATGCACTGTTTGTTTTAGTGGCACCCACTTATTTTATTCTCAAAGTTAGGGAGGAAGAGGACAGAGGTTTAGTTTCCTGGGGTTTTGAACGGTGTGGTGTGAGCGATGGCTTCGCAGCCTAGCGTGGAGGAGACGCTGTCATCACGGCATGGATTCAGGTGTGTTCCTGAGAATGGAATTAAGGTGGAGGAGGTTCTGCTCGCGGTCGGCGAACAGGTTATAGCTGAATTTATACATTCCGCATCCAGAATGTACAAAGCTGTGGTTGTGTTTATGAAAAGAGCAAATTTGGTGGGTAGACTCATTTCTAGTGGTATATTTGTAAGGGGTGTGTTGGTGCCAATTTCTCTTCTTTCTACCCCTTCGACTAGGGTGGTAAATTTGCCTCTGATTATTTTGGATGATCAAATCAGGAAGGAGTTGAGTCGTTTTGGTAAGTTTGCTAGTGGTTTTCGTATACTGTCGGCAGGTTTTCAGTCATATGCCGTCAAGCATGTTGTTTCATTCCGGAGGCAAGTGTTCATGTTTCTGAATAACAATGAGCAACAGTTAAATGTGCATTTTAAAGTGAGGCATGGGGAGGGGCTCTACGCAGGTTTTGCCAGCACAGATAGTCTACGGTGCTCTGTGTGTGGGGATTTGGGGCATAAGAGATTTGCGTGCCCACATAAAGGCTGTAGACAAGGTGAGGGTTCAAGCACCAGTGGGGGAAATCGAGGTCAACGTGCAGGGGGCCATGAGACGCAGGCAGCAGAGGCTGGGCCTAGTCATGCGACAGATGGTAGTGTAGCTAAGGCTGGGCCAAGTCATGCTACAGATGGTGGGTTAGAGGAGTCTGGGCCTAGTCATGCTACAGATGGTAGTGTAGCTAAGGCTGGGTCTAGTCATGCTATAGGTGGTGGTGTAGGTGAGGCTGGGTCTAGTCATGTTATGGATGGTGGTGTAGATGAGGCTGGGCCTAGTCATGCTATAGGGTGGTGGTGCAGATGAGGCTGGGTCTAGTCGTGTTATGGAGGGTGGGGTAGATGAGGCTGGGTCTAGTCGTGTTATGGATGGTGGTGTAGATGAGGCTGGGCTTAGTCAGGTTATGCTAGTGGATGAGGAGAGTATAGTGGGGAAGGGTAAGCGACTGGGGGGGTGGAGGAGGGTGTCAAGCGGAAGAGGAAAAAGGTGGAGAAGAAAGGAGGTGGGAGGGCAGAGGCTGGTGTGGTGAAAGGTACCAAGGGACCTTTGCATGGTGCTGGGGGGGAGGTCCCAACTAGAGAGGAAGAGCAGGTGGTCAGGATGGGAGATAGAGACGAGGAGGAGGAAGGTGAGTCTGAGGAGGAAAACGATGAGGAGGATTTCTTTTCAGACTCCTTCTCAATGGGTCCAGAGCTGACAGCCAGTCAGTCAGAGGGGTCAAAGTACACGGTGAGGGAACTGTCAAGGTTCCTGAATGAGACTAAG
This sequence comes from Coregonus clupeaformis, assembly GCF_020615455.1. NCBI lineage: Eukaryota > Metazoa > Chordata > Actinopteri > Salmoniformes > Salmonidae > Coregonus > Coregonus clupeaformis. The sequence goes on from NW_025533478.1 coordinate 826,653, forward strand.
GGGAAAAAAGTTAATCTTGAGGCTTTTTTTGTGATCCGGGAAAGTTTGTAAGATCAGTACAACATGCTATGAAAAATGAGGGGCATGGTGTCCTCTCACCCAGGAAACGGTTTAGGTTGCGGAAGTGGGTCACAACCGTGCGTAAAAGTCTACCTTCAGACACTGTTTAGATGAAAGTTTTCTTTCTGGCACTGGGGCTTTTTGAGCTTTGCTATTGGTCTCTTTCTCTGTTGGCTTTTCTCCCACTTCTTATGGAGACTCTTTGGGTAGGCTCACTTAATATTAATGGCGGCAGAGATGCGGGAAAGAGGAGTGTGTTGGGTGAATATGTAAAAAAAAAAAAAAAGTAAAGGTGTTGTTTCTGCAGGAGACACATAGCGATGTGGTGAATGAAGTTGATTGGGGGCTCTGGTGGAAAGGGGCAAGTGTGCTGAGCCATGGGACAAATGTTAGTGCAGGGGTGGCAGTCCTTTTTGTACCGGGTCTGTCTGTAAAAATGTGCTCCTCAAAAGAGGTGTGTAGGGGTAGACTGCTTGTAGTAAAAGCAGAAATTAACAACAGTTGTTTTCTCTTTATAAATATGTATGCGCCTAACACAGGGAGAGAGAGGGGGCTTCTATTCGGCTGGGACTGGAACTGTACGATGGATTTTACGAAAGACAGAAATGGGGAGGAGCCTCATTCTGGTTCAGTGGGGGTGTTAAGGGACACTATTAATCAGTTTGACCTAGTGGATGTTTGGAGAACTAGACATCCCAACACAAGACAGTATACATGGGTGAAGGTCTTTGCGGCTAGGGTGAGTGCAGCCCGGCTTGATCGATTGTACATGTCTAGGAATCAGAGCAATAGGCTGTTGGGCGCTACTATTCTCCCGATAGGTTTTTCGGATCATCACATAACCATGGCTCGGCTGTCTATTTCACCAGGGCCTCGGCAGGCATCCTATTGGAAGTTTATTGTAAAGCTCTTACAAGATGCCACTTTTTGCTCAGGTTTCCAGACTTTTTAGGAAAGGTGGGGGCAGCGAAGAGAGGAGTATGAGTCTCTGAGTCAATGGTGGGATGTGGGAAATGTCCAAATTCGGCTTTTCTGCCAACAGTATACAGCTCTCTCATCCTCAGAGGCTAGGAGAGTATTGGGGGAACTCGAGCATAGTATTAGTGAGATGGAGGTAGAGCTGGTTGGGCAAGGCAATGTAGGTCTCCAGGCAAATTTAGCTGAACTACGTAGGGACCTGGGCAGTTTTTTCCAGGTTAACGCAAAGGGAGCACTTGTAAGAGCTAGGTTCTCCATGCTCAAGGAGATGGATGCTCCCAGCACCTTCTTATTTTGTTTGGAAAGACAGAGCGGTGAAGCCAAGGGTATGCATTGTCTTCGGCTTTCGGATGGGCGGGTGACCTCTGTGGTGGGGGAGATGCGGGAGCGGACAGTGAAGTTTTATACAGAGTTGTATAGGGCAGAACTGTGTGATCCTATGTGTGCTCAGGTTTTGTTTGCCGAACTCCCTAAGCTCTCTCTGGTACAAAGGGATGAAATTGACATTCCCCTGTTTTTCCCATGAACTGGCAGAGGCCGTAACCCAGATGTCCCCTGGCTGTGCACCGGGGGTTGATGGACTCCCAGTGGAGTTTTATAAACAATTCTGGGGAATAATTGGACTGGACTTCTTTTGCGTGTTGCTTGAGTGCGTTGGGGTAGGAGAGTTGCCGATGAGCTGCCGGAGGGTGGCTCTGACTCTCCTGCCCAAAAAAGGGGACTTGTGCGAACTTAAGAACTGGAGGCCTGTGGCATTGCTCTGTGCGGACTACAAGATATTTGCCAAGATCCTCGCTAACAGACTGAAGTCCCATCTGAACTCTATAGTACACAAGGACCAGACATATTGTGTACCAGGACGCTCAATCATGGACAACTTGTTCTTAATCAGGGACATGTTGGACTTATCAAGAGGTTCTAATGTGAATTTTGGTCTGGTCTCTTTAGATCAAGAGAAGGCTTTTGATAGAGTGGACCATGAGTATCTGTTTAATGTGATGTCTGTGTTTGGGTTTGGGGAAAGGTGTTTGGCCTTTGTGAAGATGTTGTATGCTGGGGCATCATGTATAGTTAAGGTGGGAGGGGGGCTCAGTAGGCCAGTCTGGGTAAGGCGGGGCATTAGACAAGGATGCCCTCTATCAGGGCAGTTATATACACTAGCCATTTAGCCTTTTTTGGGCCTGCTACGCAGGAGACTGCAGGGAGTGTGCTGGACAGGCATAGCAGTGTCAGCGTATGCAGATTATGTTTCTGTGATGGTCAGGATATGCAGGCACTAGAGAATAGTCTGAAGGTGTACGAGGGAGCTTCGTCAGCTAAGGTAAACTGGGGCAAGAGCAAAGCTCTGTATTGTGGGGGATAGGGCCCCTCCTCTGCTTCCAGGGGGTTTGCAGTGGGGTTGTGAAGGGCTTAACATTTTGGGGGTGTACCTGGGCTCGGAGAGGTGGGTCAGGAAGAACTGTCACAGGCAGTGGTGTCAAGACAGTCAGGTGAAGGTGTCTCCTGTCCCAAGTGTCATATAGAGGGAGGGTGCAGATAATCAACAACCTGGTGACATCTTCCCTGTGGCATAAACTGGCTGTCCTCAACCCCCCCGCTGCTCGCAGACCTGCAACGCAAGCTGGTGGATTTTTTCTGGTCGGGCCATCACTGGCTGAGGGAAGCAGTGTTGTATATGTCCGTAAATGAAGGAGGACAGGGCCTGGTGGAACTGGAAAGCAGGGTGGCTGCATTCCGACTAAAGCCGGCGCAGAGACTGCTGTACCATACTGATGTTGGATGGAGGGAACCAGCATGCGCGCTGCTGAGGAGAGCTGGCAGATTAGGGTTGGACCGGCAGCTATTCCTCATGAGGCTGGAGTGGCTGAGTACTGCAGTTCTCTATGATTTTTACTCTGCGGTGCTGAGGGCCTGGCAGCTACTAAGGCCCACACGAGAAGGGGGTGTGGAGCCTGGGCTGTGGGTGTGGGAGGAGCCTATCTTCCACAACCCAGCCATCCTTTTGAGATCGGTTCAGTTGGCCACCCTGAAGAGGAGACTGATGGCAGCGGGATTACTAAGGCTGGGTGACCTGCGACTGCTGGGAGAGGAGTGGTGGAAAACCCCAGAAGTCCTAGCACAACAAACAGGACTAACATATCTTAGGCTGCTGGAGAGATTCCTGGGGGAAGTTCAGGAGGCACTGTCTGAGCCGGTAAAGGGGGTGTTTGAGCGGCCAAAGGGGGAGGGGCCACCAATGTTTCCACCACTGCACGTGACGGCAGAAACTGGGGACTGGCAAGGGGGTCTGGAGGACTTGTTAGATTTTAACACTCCGAGCCTGGGGGAGTTTGAAGGGGTGGGAGGTAAAGCCCTATACAACCTCTGTATTAAGGTAAGGAACATCAGGAGCCTAACAGGAGTGAAGGCACATCAGTGGCAGGGGGTATGTGGGGCGGAGAATATGGTGGGTTTTAGATGGAGGGGGCTCTACAAACTCCCAGTACCAAAGAGGTCAGGGGACCTCCAGTGGAGGGTTTTACATGGAGCCCTGGCCACTAACAGCTGGTTGGCATGGGTTGGACCGGGAGTTGGACAGGGTTGTCCTTTCTGTGTCATGAGTGAAACTGTGATTCATTTGTTTTCTGTGTGCGCCAGGTTAATGCCTTTAATGTCTCTGTTAGAATGTCTGTGGGAGAGGTTGGGGGTGGAGTTTACTGTCGGGATGTTCATAATGGGGTACAGGTATTCAGATAAGGAAAAGGCTAAATGTGTGTTGTTGAATTTTCTGTTTGCTCAGGCAAAGTTGGCTATTTGGATAACAAGGAGAAAACAGGGTCAAAGGTAGAGGGATAACAGACCCTGGTCTCTGCACGCCTTAGGGTAGAATTTGGTTTCTATAAAATTATTAAAAGTGTGGAGATGTTTCAAGAGATATGGTGTGTTGGGGGGGCTGTTTGTATAGCTGGGGAAGATGGTCTGGATATACGGTTGTAAAAGTGGTGAGGTTTGGGTTATTGTGATGTAGTACAGTATGCAGTACAGGGGATATTGTTAATTTTTATTTTTTATTTTAGGGGGTGGGGGGTTTAATGAAATGAGGATGTACCATTAAAGAAGGACAAAAAGTCAAAAAAAGTATCTCACTCTCTTTCAACCTCTTTTTTCCTCTCTCCTCCTCTCTCCTCTCCTCAGTGTGAAGGCTCTACACTAGTAGTTTTTCCTGTGGACTTGCTGGGCCAGTAGTGGGATGCAGTGGAGGTTGCTGAGGGGAGGACGGCTCATAGTAATGAATGGAACGGAATAAATTGAAATGATATCAAACACGTGGTTCCCATGTGTTTGATAACATTCCATGCACTCCATTCCAGCAATTATTATGAGCCGTCCTCTCCTAAGCAGCCTCCACTGATGGGATTTTTCTCTGGAAAAACCTTCCCTCCCTGATGTCTTCTCTCCCATTCATTTGCCTTGTCTATCTGGAACGTTCCACCGCACCAGTGTTTACCACCAGGGTTTTCCCAACATGGCTGCAAGAGGGAAAGAGTTTAACTTCCCATTGAGGGGTTTTGATACAGGGAAATGAAACGTATGACTTATTCTCTTTTTCTGTTTAAACTAATAATAAGTGTCTTTCACCTTACATGCACCAGGGTGTTTCATTAGTGTTATAACTGATAATATCATACATTTTCACGCCATATGACTGTTCACATGCCCACTTTAATACAGGTGTAGGTCCTTATTTTGATCATCCTGTTGCAGGAGAACGCTACTGCAATGCAGGAAATGTAAAACTTGTTGTGTATTTCAGGTTTTAAAAGGCTTCTGAGGTTTGTAATTTCCACTTAGAAATTTCAGACTTGATTTTTCCTTACGGAAAATGTATGAACCCCTACAAAAATGTCCATTAATTATAATTTTTTGCTGCACTATTATTTTCCTGCTGTAGCAAACTGGCTCTAATTAAGATCCTACAACTGTAGATAATGACTAAAGGTCCTATGTATATAAATTGATTAATCCCTGCATCCGTGTTTCCATGTTCAGAAACCCCATTCTTCTCACTCTGCAAAATTGCCTTTTGGGATTCCTGCAGACCTAAGCTCAACAAAACAAGGTGTACAGTTTGTGACCAAAAGCAACTTGACTCTATTTTAATTCAAGCAGGCTTTCTCGTTGCACACGGGCAGCCAGGGGGACATATAGTATGTTTGCGGTGAGATAGCGTGCGTGCTATAATTTTATCATCAAGATGACGGAAGCAGTTCTTGCAGGTAGAAATAATTGCTAATGACTTTAAATACCAGCTGTCACCACAGCAACTACAGGCATGGGGGGGGACTTTAAGTGTGAATTCACTTCAGAATATTATGGGATGAGTGTGGAGGTAGTGGCGAGAAACAGGGACGGAGAATGGGGTCACACACCCAGCATTTTCTAAAATGTAATCTCCGGCAACTTGACAGCACAGTCACTTTGGTAAGTTATTAGTGGAATGTTGTCCACGCTGTCTCTCACTCAGAGAGAGAGAGATGGAGAGGGAGAGAAACAGGAAGATAGAGAAAAGGGAGGGGAGAGGGTGAGAGAGGGACCGGGAGAGAGAACCTTTTCTCCTGTCTTTTTATATGCTGCTCACATCTCTTTGTATTTTAAAAGGCAGTTCGCGTCACCTCGTCATTCATCTATTAGCACTATATTATATGTATCTTCAGACGCATCACACACTGTTTGGCAAATGAATCAATAATTAGCATATTCATGAGATGAAGCGAGTCAAAACTTTGGAGTCGAAAACAGTGGTGTGTGTGTGTGTGTGAGTGTATGTGTGTTTGTGTTTACGCTTGCGCGTGAGCGTGAGCGTGTCTGTTGGTGGCGGAACAAAAAGGCAGATGGTGACGGTGACTTTGAAATCCAAAATGAGGTGTGTTTTGATGAACTTCATGCTTGTTAAGTATGTAAATCCTCTAAGTCAGACAATCATGAAAGACGGTTGTGTTCCTTCCAACTTTCCAGAGATCAACTCTCTCAGTTGATAGAAACCTGCTGGGAGCTTAGATGTATTTCAGTACGTATACGTGTGTGTTTGTGTACGTTGGTGGCTGCGTTTGTGAAAATGTGTATCTCAGACATTGTACAGTGAATAAGAGAGTTAGTCTCTGGTTGAATGTTCTGAATGTGTGAATAAGTAAACGTGTGTGTGTGTGTTACATGATACAGAGATGGTAATGATTAACTTAAATGTGTGTGGGTGTTTGTTACATGATGCAGATATGGTAATGAAGAACTTAAATGTGTGTGTGTCTGTGTGCGCACGTGTGTCTGTGTTTCAGACATGGTGCAGCGCTCGTGTACTCTGGAGGAGAGCTTCCTACTATAAGAGTGAGCGGACACCATGGCCACCGTTAGAGTGGACATCAATGAAATGATCAATCTGGCCGTCAACAACAGTCACGGATGCACACACACACACTCTCACCCACACTCTTTGACACCTGTGTTATTACAATCTACTTAAATGTCTTTCTGAGCGTACATAATCAACTTCACTGCACATTGTCATCAATTCATGAGTATTATGTTTTGTATTTACATCAGCAAAGCTGGATGAAAGTTAGAAACTACCAAGCGTCTGGTTACCAATTCATCTTTGTAATGGCCTCGTCACTCTATCAATTAAAGGGTGAGGAAAAAAGTTGATAAGCTGACTAAATCACTAACATAAGGGACATAAACTAAGACAGACCTGTAAACAGTACAACACCAGCTGAATATGCTGTATATTCTCTGATCACAGTTTAGGCATTTCGTAGAATTTAAATAAGACCACTTTCTCTTGGTCACAGACGGACAAAATCACTTTGTGCTTAAAGCTGAAGTTGTAACAAATCTGCACACATTTGAATGGTGTCTCTGCGCAGCTCAGTGGATGTTTAGGAGAAAAGTATGTTGTCAGTTTAACGAAATAATGCCAATAGTGTACTCTCACTAAGTATGATCATAATTATTTTACAGTTATAAGAACGGTGAAATCTTATAGACGGTAGTTTATCAATTGAGTGTTACTATATTTAGAAAGCATTTCAGTCATTTCAAGCCCTAGACTTTTGTTGAATAGGGAAAAAAATATATTATCATTTTTCATATTTTCATAATATTTGTACTATGTACTTAAGCTTGTGTCCTCAAAAGCAGAGGTGTGGACTCGAGTCATGTGACTTGGACTCGAGTCAGACTCGAGTCATGAATTTGATGACTTCAGACTCGACTCGACAAAATGTACAAAGACTTGCAACTCGACTTGGACTTTAACATCAATGACTCGTGACTTGACTTGGACTTGCGCCTTATGACCCGAGAAGACTTGCTACGAGGACTTGTAATGACTTGCAAAGGCTTGCTAAGAGGACTTGAAATGACTCGAAACTAAAATGTAGGACTTTGGACTCGACTTGAGACTTGATGGCTTTGACTTTTGACTCGACTTGGGACTTGCCTCATCTTTGACTCGACTTGACTCGGGACTCGAGGGCAAAGACTTGAGACTTACTTGTGACTTGCATAACAATGACTTTGTCCCACCTCTGCTCAAAAGTGAATACACCTCAGCAATTTATTTAAAAAAAATACCAGAAAGGTGAGTTCCAGACGTTTATAAAACCATGCAAGATTACAATACTGAACAAAAATATAAACGCAACATGTAAAGTGTTGGTCCAATGTTTCATGAGCTGAAATAAAAGACCCCAGAAATGTTCCATACTTTTTTGTGCACAAATTTGTTTACATCCATGTCCTTTGCCAATATAATCCATCCACCTTACATGTGTGGTATATAAAGAAGCTGATTAAACAGCATGATCATTACACAGGTGCACCTTGCGTGATTTTCAACATATGCACTCTTCCAAAGGATTTTAACCATATGGTATTGCAGTCTGTCTGCATTCTAGTTCATAATGACATAGCTACTGGTCTATTTTTATAATGTACAGTTGTTGTGATGAGATGGTGTTGAAGGAGTCAGGCGCAGGAGGGTAAATCACAGAATAACAAGCTTTAATCCGCAAAATACAGGTTTACGCAGAAATGCGTCAAACACACTCCAGGGCACAAAACAGGCGCACTGGAAAATACAAGGCACAGGGGAAATACTCCCGTCGATACAAAATACACGAGCTCCACCGAGCTTCACTAACCTCCACAATAAACAATTACCCACACAGACAAGGAAGCAGAGGGAACACTAATACCATGACTAATGAGGGACCAGGTGTGTGTGATTGAAGACAAGACAAATGGAGTGAATATGAATGGATATAAGTAGCTAGTAAGCCGGTGACGCCGAACGCCGAAACCTGCCCGAACAAGGAGGGGAGGCAGCCTCGGCGGAAGTCGTGACAATTGTATTACACATTGTACGTTCCTTTTCTTACATTTTGTGCACAACTTTGTTTACATCCCTGTTAGTGACCATTTCTCCTTTGCCAAGATAATCCATCCACCCGACAGGTGTGGAATATCAAGAAGCAGATCTGGGTTCAAATACCTAACCCAGATGACTAACCAATCAAATAACTGCCTGCTCAATAAACAGCATGATCATTACACAGGTGCACCTTGTGCTGGGGACAATAAAAGGCAAATCTAAAATGTGGAGTTGTCACACAACACAATGCTGCATACATGAGAGCACCAGATGCTCCGGACGACTGTGTGATCATACTCTCCGTAGCCAATGTTTTTATTTTGTATTTATTTAATCTTTATTTAACCAGGTAAGCCAGTTGAGAACAAGATCTCATTTACAACTGCGACCTGGCCAAGATAAAGCAAAGCAGTGCTATAAAAACAACAACAACACAGAGTAACATATGGAATAAACAAAACGTACAGTCAATAACACAGTATGAAAAATGTATGCACTCACTAACTGTAAGTCGCTCTGGATAAGAGCGTCTGCTAAATGACTAAAATGTCAATGTAAATATACAGTGTATGCAAATATAGTAAGTTATGGAGGTAAGGCAATAAATAGGCCATAGTGGAAAATAATTACAATTTAGTATTAACACTGGAGTGCCGAAGATGATGTGCAAATAGAGATATTGGGGTGCAAATGAGCAAAATAAATAACAATGTAAATAACAATATGGGGATGAGGTAGTTGGGTGGGCTAATTACAGATGGGCTGTGTACAGGTGCAGTGATCGGTAAGCTGCTCAGACAACTGATGCTTAAAGTTAGTGAGGGAGATAAGTGTCTCCAGCTTCAGAGATTTTTGCAGTTCGTTCCAGTCTTTTGCAGCAGAGAACTGGAAGGAATGGCGGCCAAAGGAGGTGTTGGCTTTGGGGATGACCAGTGAGATATACCTGCTGGAACGCATACTACGGGTGGGTGTTGCTATGGTGACCAATGAACTAAGATAAGTCAGGGATTTGCCTAGAAGTGATTTATAGATAACCTGGAGCCAGTGGGTTTGGCGACGAATATGTAGTGAGGGCCAGCCAACGAGAGTGTACAGGTCACAATGGTGGGTAGTATATGGGGCTTTGGTGACAAAACGGATGGCACTGTGATAGACTACATCCAATTTGCTGAGTAGAGTGTTGGAAGCTATTTTGTAAATGACATCGCCGAAGTCAAGGATCGGTAAGATAGTCAGTTTTACGAGGGCATGTTTAGCAGCATTAGTGAAGGAGGCTTTGTTGCGAAATAGGAAGCCGATTCTAGATTTAACTTTGGATTGGAGATGCTTAATGTGAGTCTGGAAGGAGAGTTTACGGTCTAACCAGACACCTAAGTATTTGTAGTTGTCCACATATTTTAAGTCAGTTCCACCGAGAGTAGTGATTCTAGTCGGGCGGGCGGGTGCAAGCAGCGTTTGATTGAAGAGCTTCAATTTAATTTTACTAGTGTTTAAGAGCAGTTGGAGGCCACGAAAGGAGTGTTGTATGGCATTGAAGCTTGTTTGGAGATTTGTTAACACAGTGTCCAATGAAGGGCCAGATGTATACAAAATGGTGTCATCTGCGTAGAGGTGGATCTGAGAGTCACCAGCAGCAAGAGCGACATCATTTATATACACAGAGAATAGAGTCTGCCCGAGATTTGAACCCTGTGGCACCCCCATAGAGACTGCCAGAGGTCCAGACAACAGGCCCTCCGATTTGACACATTGAACTCTATCTGAGAAGTAGTTGGTGAACCAGGCGAGGCAGTCATTTGAGAAACCAAGGCTATTTAGTCTGCCAATAAGAATGTGGTGATTGACAGAGTCAAAAGCCTTGGCCAGCTTGATGAAGACGGCTGCACAGTACTGTCTTTTGTCGATCGTGGTTATTATATCGTTTAGGACCTTGAGCGGAGCTCAGGTGCACCCATGACCAGCTCGGAAACCAGATTGCATAGCTGAGAAGGTACGGTGGAATTCGAAATGGTCGGTGATCTGTTTGTTAACTTGGCTTTCAAATACTTTCGAAAGGCAGGGCAGGATGGATATACATGTAGGTCTGTAACAGTTTGGATCTAGAGTGTCACCCCCTTTGAAGAAGGGGATGACCGCGGTAGCTTTCCAATCACTGGGGATCATGGGCAAGTTGCAGCGGAGGGTGCAGAGCTGGTGGCCGGGGTAGGGGTAGCCAGGTGGAAAGCATGGCCAGTCGTAGCAAAATGCTTATTGAAATTCTCGATTATCATAGATTTATCGGTGGTGACAGTGTTTCCTAGCCTCAGTGCAGTGGGTAGCTGGGAGGAGGTACTCTTATTCTCCATGGACTTTACAGTGTCCCAAAACTTTTTGGAGTTAGTGCTACAGGATACAAATTTCTGTTTGAAAAAGCTAGCCTTTGCTTTCCTAACTGATTGTGTGCATTGGTTCCTGACATCCCTGAAAAGTTACATATCGCGGGGGCTGTTTGATGCTAATGCAGTAGGCCACAGGATGTTTTTGTACTGGTCAAGGGCAGTCAAGTCAGGGGTGAACCAGGGGCTATATCTGTTCTTAGTTCTGAATTTTTTGAATGGAGCATGCTTATTTACGATGGAGAGGAAGCACTTTTGAAGAACATCCAGGCATCCTCCTCTGACGGAATGAGGTCAATATCCATCCACGTCAATTAGAAAGGCCTGCTCGCTGAAGTGTTTTAGGGAGCGTTTGACAGTGATGATGGGTGGTCGTTTGACCGCTGACCCATTACAGACACAGGCAATGAGGCATTGATCGCTGAGGTCCTGGTTGAAGACAGTGGAGGTGTATTTTGAGGGTAGATTAGTCAGGATGATATCTATGAGGGTGCCCATGTTTACGGATTTAGGGTTGTACCGGGTAGGTTCCTTGATAATTTGTGTGAGATTGAGGGCATCTAGTTTATATTGTAGGACGGCCGGGGTGTTAAGCATATCCCAGTATAGGTCACCAAGCAGTACGAACTCTGAGGATAGATGGGGGGCAAGCAATTCACATATGGTGTCCAGGGCGCAACTGGTGGCTGAGTTGCAGAGGGAGGTGTTTAGTCCCAGGGTCCTTAGCTTAGTGATGAGTTTTGAGGGCACTATTACATTTTACATTTACGTCATTTAGCAGACGCTCTTATCCAGAGCGACTTACAATGGTGTTGAACGCTGAGCTGTAGTCAATGAACAGCATTCTCACATTGGTGTTCCTTTTGTCCAGGTGGGAAAGAGCAGTGTGATGTGAGTAAGACCTTTAAACAGGTCAACATTCACAAGCCCACAGGGACAGTGGATTACCAGGACATGTACTCAGAGCATGCACTGACCAACTAGCAAGTGTCTTCCCTGACATTTCCAACCTGTCTCTGTCCGAGTATGTAATACCTACATGTGTCAAGCAGACCACCATAGTCCCTGTGCCCAATAACTATAAAGTAACCTGCCTACATGACTACTGACCCGTAGCACTCACGTCTATAGCCATGAACTGCTTTGAAAGGCTGGGCATGGATCACATCAACACCATCATCACAAAACCCTAGACCCACTCCTATTCGCATACCACCCCAACAGATCCAAAGATGACGCAATCTCCATTGCATTCCACACTGCTCTTTCCCACCTGGACAAAAGGAACACCTATGTGAGAATGCTCATACTCTGTTTATTATCTATTCATAGTCACTTTACCCCTACCTACATGTACAGATTACCTCATTTACCTCGTCTAACCTGTACCCCCGCACTTTGACTCGGTACCGGTACCCCCTGTATATATAGCCTTATTTTTGTTATTTTATTGTGTTACTTTTTTTAACTTTAGTTTATTTAGTAAATATTTTCTTAACACTTATTTTTCTTAAAACTGCATTGTTGGTTTAGGGCTTGTAAGTAAGCATTGTTGTATTAGGCGCATGTGACAAATACAGTTTTATTATATTTTATTTGATGTTGCATTCATATTTTTGTTTTGTATAGTTATATGCCATCTCATGAAAAATTATTATGTTTGGGTATGTCTATTTAGGCGACAGTCTAAATTTTGCCCTATCATTTAAAAGATTAGGCAAAATGTAACTCAAGTTGTCTGGTTGCTTCAAACCTTCAAACAATGAGTAAGCATTCTTAAGAAGGCACCATTATGTAATTTCTGAGTGTGTGTGCATGCATGTGCGTGCATATGTGTGCATGTGTCGAGTGTCGAGTGTCTGCGTGCATATGTCCATCCGTGTGTGTGTGCTTTGCGTTTGTGTGCGTGTGTGGCTCAGTCCATTCCAAGTAGCGGTGTGATGATGCGTCCATTAATGCCCCAGCAGATGTTATGCTGCCTCAGTTTTTATGACGGCAATTTGCATATACTCCCGAATGTTATGAAGAGTGATCAGATGAATTGCAATTAATTGCAAAGTCCCTCTTTGCCATGAAAATGAACTTAATTCTAAAAAAAAATAAATTTCCAATGCATTCCAGCCCTGCCACAAAAGACCAGCTGACATCATATCAGTGATTCTCTCGTTAACACAGGTGAGAGTGTTGACGAGGACAAGGCTGGAGATCACTCTGTCATGCTGATTGAGTTAGAATAACAGACAGGAAGCTTTAAAAGGAGTGTGGTGCTTGAAATCATTGTTCTTCCTCTGTTAACCATGGTTACCTGCAAGGAAACATGTGCCGTAATCATTGCTTTGCACAAAAAGGGCTTCACAGGCAAGGATATTGCTGCTAGTAAGATTGCACCTAAATCAACCATTTATCAGATTTACATTTTAGCAGACGCTCTTATCCAGAGCGACTTACAGTTAGTGAGTACATACATTTTCATACTGGTCCCCCGTGGGAATCAAACCCACAACCCTGGCGTTGCAAGCGCCATGCTCTACCAACTGAGCTACACGGGACTATCAAGATCATCAAGAACTTCAAGGAGAGAGGTTCAATTGTTTTGAAGAAGGCTTCAGGGCGCCCAAGAAAGTCCAGCAAGCGCCAGGACCGTCTCCTAATGTTGATTCAGCTGCGGGATCGGGGCACCACCAGTGCAGAGCTTGCTCAGGAATGGCAGCAGGCAGGTGTGGGTGCATCTGCACGCAAAGTAAGGCGAAGACTTTTGGAGGATGGCCTGATTTGAAGAAGGGCAGCAAAGAAGCCACTTCTCTCCAGGAAAAACATCAGGGACAGACTGATATTTTGCAAAAGGTACAGGGATTGGACTGCTGAGGACTGGGGTAAAGTCATTTTCTCGGATTAATCCCCTTTCCGATTGTTTGGGGCATCCGGAAAAAAGCTTGTCCGCAGAAGACAAGGTGAGCGCTACCATCAGTCCTGTGTCATGCCAACAGTAAAGCATCCTGAGACCATTCATGTGTGGGTTTGCTTCTCAGCGAAGGGAGTTGGCTCACTCACAATTTTGCCTAAGAACACAGCCATGAATAAAGAACGGTACCAACACATCCTCCGAGAGCAACTTCTCCCAACCATCCAAGAACAGTTTGGTGACGACCAATGCCTTTTCCAGCATGATGGAGCATCTTGCCATAAGGCAAAAGTGATAACTAAATGGCTGTTTTGGGTCCATGGCCAGTAAACTCCCCAGACCTTAATCCCATTGAGAACTTGTGGTCCATCCTCAAGAGGCGGGTAGACAAACAAAAATCCACAAATTCTGACAAACTCCAAACATTGGTTATGCAAGAATGGGCTGCTATCAGTCAGTATGTGGCGCAGAAGTTAATTGACAGCATGCCAGGGTGGCTTGCAGAGATCTTGAAAAAGAAGGGTCAACACTGCAAATATTGACTCTTTGCATAAACTTCATGTAATTGTCAATAAAAGCCTTTGTGATGAGTGTGAAGAAGGAGTCAGGCGCAGGAGGGTAAATCACTGAATATAGAGTTTATTCCGTCGTACACAATTGCGCTGGATAGCGAAACACGAAAACAGGCAAAGGGGAAACTAGCGGAGCCGGGACGGCCCACCCTTCAACAGGGATGTAACGGGAGCTGCGACCTTGCCAAAGTCCCGGATACAACTCCGATAGTGGTTGGCGAAGCCAAGGAAGTGCTTCACCTCCTTAACGTGGTTGGAGTTAGCCAATTACGCACGGCTGAAATGCGATCTCCCTCCATCTCCACACCTGAGGTGCTAATGTGGTATCCGAGGAAGGAGACGGACTGCTGGAAAAACATACACTTCTCTGCCTTGGCATAAGGTCATTTTCCAACAGTCGGGCCAGCACTTTGCGAACCAGGGACACATGCTCGGCGCGAGTAGCGGAATACACCTTGTTCACCAAGGACTGGAAGATGGATGGAGCATTCAACAAACCTTAGGGCATCACCAGGTATTCATAATGCCCCGTGGTTGTGCTGAATGATGTCTTCCACTCATCCCCCTCCCGAACACGCACCAGGTTGTATACACTCCTGAGATCTAATTTGGTGAAGAAGCGCGCCCCATGCATTGACTTAATCACTGAAGGAATGAGGGGGAGAGGATAACTAAATCTTATTGTCTCCTTGTTCAGTGATCGATAATCAATGCACGGGGGCAGACCGCCGTCTTTCTTCTTCACAAAGAAGAATCTTGAGGAGGCAGGTGAAGTGGAGGGACGTATATACCCCTGGCCCAGGGACTCTGAGACGTATGTTTCCATAGCCTCCATTTCAGTCTGCGAAAGGGGGTACACATGACTCCTGAGAGGTACAGCGTCTACCCAAAGGTTTATCGCGCAATCCCCTGCCCGATGAGGTTGTAATTTTGTCGCCTGCGTCTTAGAAAATGTGTGCGCCAGATCATGGTATTCGGGGGGAATGCGCACGGTGGAGGTACCATCTGGACTTTCCACCGTGGTTGCACCAACGGAAACACCTAGACACCTACCCTGACACTCTCGTGACCACCCTGTGAGAACCCTCTGCGGCCATGAGAAGGTGGGGTTGTGGAGTGCTAGCCAAGGGATACCTAATACCACAGGGAAAGCAGGAGACTCAATTATAGAAAAAGTAACCTGCTCACAATGAGTCTCCTGGGTGATCATGGTGACTGGTACAGTAACTTCCTTAACAAACCCGGACCCTAATGGTTGACTATCAAGTGCTCTGATGGGGGAATGGAATGGATTGGGTAACGAATGAAATGCCTTGACGGAGTGAGAATGCCCTGTCCATAAATTCCCAGCTGCGCCTGAATTGACTAGCGCCTTACACTGGGGAACTACCATGTGATCGGGAAAGTAGATAAGTAGGGTACAGTGCACAGCAGAGGGCTCTGAACAAGTGTGGGTGTTCGATACCTGGGGTGATACGAGAGTGCCCTGCCTGCCGCCTCCAGACCCAAAAGAGCATTGACGACTACGTGTGGTGTACTGTCCCTTTGTGCCACCAGAGTGGCACTGTCGCTGTCGTCCTCCGCTCTCTTGGACGGCGGCTCCACCCAGCTCCATCAGCTCGGGATCCGAGTCGTCCGGGGTGGAAACGGGCAGATCCCCCTGATGCTGGGGAAGTAGAGCTCCAGTTGGAGGAGGAATCCTTGGCAGAGCGCCGCCGTCCCGTCGAACGCCCATGGTCGGGATATCTGGATCCCTCCGGGTGCTGGGGTGTAGGTGGCTGGATCCGGTTGGCCAGCTGGTCTCGACAGATCGGGTCCTCTCCTCTCCAGGCGTTAAACGACCTGAAGAACCCAATCCATCGCTTCCCCCAAGCTGGCCAGCATTGTGGAATGCTCCTGGACCCGTGCCACTACTCCAGGCATGCGCTCCTCTCCCGCTGACTCCATAGCGGGTGGGTGATTCTGTGATGAGTGTGATAGAAGGAGTCAGGCGCAGGAGGGTAAATCACAGAATACAGAGTTTATTCCGTCGTACACAATTGTGCTGGATAGCGACACACAAATACAGGCACAGGGGAAACTATCTACCTTGGCAATACAAAGTGCGAGTAGCTCCACCGAGCTCCACTACTCTCACCAATAACAATCACCCACAAGGACAAGGGGGGCAGAGGGAACACTTGAGGGGATATGAGGGGATAAGAGGGGATAAGAACCAGGTGTGTGTAATTGACAAGACAAGACAAATGGATTGATGATATATGGTGGTCCTCTGTAGCTCAGCTGGTAGAGCATGGCGCTTGTAACACCAGGGTAGTGGGTCCGATCCCCGGGACCACCCAAACACAAAAATGTATGCACACATGACTGTAAGTCGCTTTGGATAAAAGCGTCTGCTAAGTGGCATATTATTATTATTATATGGAGCGGCAGTGGCTAGTAAGCCGGTGACGACGAACGCCGAAGCCTGCCCGAACAAGGAGGGGAGGCAGCCTCGGCGGATGTCGATACAGCCTTTGACACGTATGGAATGGTTGAAATTATACTTCAGTATACCATAGTAACATCTGAAAAAAATATCTACAAACACTGAAGCAGCAAACTTTGTGAAGACCAATACTTGTGTCATTCTCAAAACTTTTGACCACGACTGTACATGATTCCATGTGTTATTTCATAATTTGTCTTCACTATTATTTTATAATGTAGAAAATAGTAAAAATAAAGAAAAACCCATTTTTTGTGTCCAAACTCTTGACTGGTACTGTATATCATAGGCTACATCTAATGATGAAGATGACGCCATAGGCTGCTCACGGTGATGGCCAATGCGCTCGTCGTGGCAATAGCCTATGTCTACTTTGAAAAGTGCTGCTGTTAGCAAACAATTGGGAGTTGTTGAGAAAAATGTGTTTCTATTGATTCTACAGATAGATTAGTCTTCTCAACAGTAGGCATTTGCTTTCCAAACTGTACGTTTATCTCGCAATTGTATTTTGAAATCTGCAAAAGGCAAACCGACATCCACAACCAACCATAGAAACATAATCCATACATGGCAGTTCCCATTCAAGTCAGGACTATCATCCATTGCTATTGTACCCTTAAATTTAACAGTCAAATGTCCAGGTTAAAAGGTTGCAAAACCCTTCTATGGATTATATGTCTATGACCACAACGCAACGTGCATGCTGCCCAAACTGCGGTCATCCCAACTGTAGGCATACCAGAAACTGCCAAAATAAAGGAAACACTTCTGTAAACGAGGGATACAAAGTATACTGTATGTTATGGAATGGGGTGCATTTTCCTGGTATGATGTAAGTCCACTTGTAGAATCTATGCCAAGGTGCATTGAAGTTTTCCTTGCAGCTCGTGGTGGCCCGACACCTTTTTAAAACACTTTGTGATGGTGTTTCCTTTATATTGGCAGATACCTGTATGTGCTTGTGATAAAACTTTATCCACAGTTATTTTTATAAACTATTGATCCTCTGTGGCTAAATTATGCTCTCTGGTGTGTTTTGAACATTGAGAGCGGGTTCCTGTGGTTGGATAAAACATTTGTAATAAAATAAATAACTTATTTGTATTGTCTCTTGGGTCCCCTATGGGCTTGGGCCAGGCCCTGACACACACAATTGACCAGTCACATTTATTTGTTATGCAGTTTATTTTATTTATATTAATCAGTTACCCAATCAAGGCAGGGCCCTCCAGGTACCCACGTGGGCCTCCTAACTCCTCTCCTCCCCCCACGTGGGCCTCCTACCTTCCTCTTGGGCCCCCCTCGGCCCTGGGTCCAAGGGATTCAGCCCTGGTAAACCCCTGCATTAATCCGGCCTTGATGTTTGCATGTGTGTGTGTGTGCTCGTTGGTATATTTGTGTGTGTGTGTGTGTGTGTGTGTGTGCCTATGTGTGTTGGTTTGAAGGCTACAGGATCATTATAAAAAGGTGCTCCCCCAGCCTCTTCGTCTACCAGTACCTGTTGTCCAGTGGAAGAGTAGCTAGTAGCTACACTGACTGTACAGCACGTACCACAGATTAAACCAGTCCAAGCATGTGTCTGTGTTATACATGACGCCTCACCTCTGTCTGTCTATGGCTCACACATATTAGCGTATGCAGAATAGATGCTCCCCAACTGGCCTTACTCTGCATTGCCCTGCATGGCTCTGCACTACAGAAGCATGTGGGTGTCATTTTACATTAAATACTCTGCTTGGGTAATTTCATCTGGTATGGGACCTGCAAATCACCATGTCCACTGAGCTCCGATGCATATTACCGGCTCGGTGGCTCACTTTTTTGGAATATTATATTTAAAATATGCACATAGATTTTGATGGAGGGAGAATTGTGTGTCTGCTAGATGAAGTGGGTGGGTTGGAGTAGTTTTGGAATGGTGAAGTTGGAGTTTGAATCTGTAGTGTTACATTGGGTTAGATAGTTAGGTATTTTTCTCTCTCTCTCTCTCTCTCTCTCTCTCTGTTATTCTTTGGGGGAAAAATGTGGTTGACATTGTCAATTAACTCAAGCATACATTGGTAACTTTTTTTTCTAATTTGGCACTCAGAAACTAGAGGCCATGAGTAACTTTGTTATAAAGAATGGCACTGATTGACCTATAGGTGGCGCTGTTATAAGCAGTCTCACGTAAACCCTCATATCTGCCTCCCCGTTTGACCTAGCGACTTGAAACTTTGTATGTAGGTGTCACAGGGGGCTGCTGAGGTAGTAATGGTCAGAACGGAGCCCGTCCTCCCCAATTAAGGTGCCACCAACCTCCTGTGGTGGGCGTCTTTCTGAATGCTGAACACATTTGCATGAAGGACTCATAAGGTCCATCAGGATAGATTTTCCTCCACCTTGGACATTTTGGAAAACCTTTCAAAAACGTGTTCTCATGAACCATAAGAACACCAAATTCAGGATGTAGGCCCATGGTATATCTCTTGCTTAGTTTGAGAAAAGCTAAGGGATTGGTAAAGAGATGACTGAGTCATTGATACATCAGGAAATCAGATTTTATGTGTCAATTTAAATCCTTTGTAAATCCACTCCACAATGGCCTATCAACTTGAAACTTTTCAGGGTAATCAAAGACATTACCATGATGAACCATTGATATATCTTAAAAAATAAGGAAACTATTAACAATTCACTTTTCTAAGATAATTTTTTTCTCTAATATATATATATATATATATATATATATATATATATATATATATATATTGTGACGTCACGAGAGGCTACACAGCTTTCAGCGGGGTTGCTCAAGTAGTGCAAGGAGACAAGGTTCAAACAAACCAAGGATTTTATTATAGGTCTTGGGAAATTAACGAAAATATAACAAAAGTCTGTTCTCGTGTGGCTCTTTAAGGGTTAACAGTTCAGGGATGTCTCTTCCACATCCCACATCATAATTCTCACTCGCTCAGATAACTTTTCCCCAGCCTTACTGTAGTCCACGTTGCAGCTAGTGGCCAACCCAGCAAAAAGTCCTTCCAAATGTCTCTCACGTATTTCCACAGGTGCATATATCCACAGGTGAGTATTTCCCCAAAGGTAAGTGTCTCCCAATCCTTATATTCCTCCTGGAAGTGGACGTGCAGCACTCTTGTCCTCCAGAGAGCCCAGGTTGGAGACTGTGTCTCTTCACTTCCCAAACCTTCAGCTCATCAGCTCCTCATTTGTTTCAGCTGCGTGGGAAGATTGGCCATAGAGGGGTGGAGTTCCCGACCATACCAGCAGATGGAGCCATAGCTGTCTGGGTTTGCAGCCACCTCAGGGGGATGTAACGTCCCTCCAGGACACAGCCTCTCGTGACATCACACATCCCCCTCCTCGGGACCGACGTCCTCGTCGGGTAAAGGCAGCGAAGAAGGCATCACGCCGGGAGAGGGGCGTCCGCATTGCCGTGGTGCTTGCCAGCCTGCTCTCTCTTCAACTCCTCCACCTCTAGGACCAGGGACTCAGCCTCCTGTTGTCTCTCCTTGAGTTTCTTACTGAACGCATCAGCCTTGGTTTTAGCAGAGTTTAGCTTCTGTTGAGCAGCTTTCAGTTCCTTCTCTCTCTCTGCCTCCGCATTCTTCATCTTGTTCTCCAACACCTTGTACTTCTCCTCTGCCTTCTTCTGGACCTCCTTACTACTGCGCAGGGTCTCCTACACACTCCTCGATGGTCCTGCGCAGCCTCTCCAGCTCCTCCTGTTGCTTATGGAAGGAGCTCTGTTGGAGTTTAGCCTGGAGGATATCTAACTCTTCTGTCTTCATGTCTAACTGTTGCTTTAACAAACGATACCTCTCAGCGGTCCCCTTCAGACCAGACAGTTCTTTGTCCAGATTCTGTAGCTCCGTCTCTGTGTCGGTCTGGGCACCTGCCATCCCTATCAGAGCCCGGGCGGGAGTGAGTAACTCGGAGGATTGCACCGGAGCCTTCCCAGGATGAGTCTTGCCTCTCCGTTTCTGAGGTACTCGGGTTATCCTCTCCTGAGACTCTCTCCAGAGTGGGTAAAAGGCTGGGCAGTCTCGTCCAATTAGGACAGGGACGGGGAGGGAATCAACCACCCCCGCCGTCGTGTGTATGGTTCCCCGTGTGCTGGTCATTGTAAGTTCAGTAATGGGGTATTCTCTGGTGTCCCCATGGACACAGGAAACTGGGAGGACTTTCCCGGGGTCAGACACGTTGGGCCCACCAAATCCGTACGCACCAGGGTGGCCCGGCTACCAGAATCCAGTAAGGCCTCCACATCATGGTGATTCACAGTTACCGGGCAGGTGGGGGGTCGATCTGGGCCGCCATCTACGACTCCCAAGAGCGAGGCAACACGGTGTGTGGGTGCTGAGCTGGAGGACTCCGCAGTGGGCATAGGTTCATCGGCTGGTTTCCCACACTGCCAGGAGATATGTCCCATCTCCCCACACCGGTAACACTGTCGAGTTTCCCCCTCCTGGTGTACTCTTCTTGGACCCGCCTGGTTTCTGGCTCCCCCTGGAGCCGGGATAAGTCCTGACGTGGCTGGGTTCGAGACCTTGGGGTCCTTTGGACGGGTTCTTCCCATTTGTGGTGGGGCCGCACTCCTGGGGTCTTTTCGGGAAGCATTCAGCATCTCCGCTGTGGCCTGGTACTTTTCCACAGCTTCCACGGTCAGATCAGCCGTGGTCAAGGCCTGTTGACTGATGAACCGTTTTGCCTCATAAGGCAGGGCGCGTGAGGTAACGATCCACCACAACGGCCTCCACCACCGCCGCTGCTGTATTCCTCTGCGGATCCAGCCATTTCCTTGCGATTCGGACAAGTTCATGCATCTGCGCCCGAGGAGGTTGGTCTGGTTGGAAGGTCCAGCTGTGAAAGCGCTGGGCCATACCAAACTTTGTGAGTCCATATCTGCTGAGGATCTCAGACTTCAGGGCATCATAGTCAGTAACCTGGTCAGGGCCCAGGTCCCGGACAGCATTCAGTGATTCCCCGGTTAGAAAGGGGGCTAACAGACCAACCCACTGTTGCTTGGGCCAGGCTTCCCTAGTGGCCGTGGCCTCAAATGCATGCAGGTATGCCTCAATGTCATCGGTAGCTCCCATCTTAGATATAAAGTCACTTGCCTTTATTGGGCGGGTATTTTGGACAACCCTCTGTCTCTGCAACTGCAATTCCTCTGCCTTCAGAAGGTTGGCTTTCTTCTGCTCCTCCAAGAGAGCCACGTTTGCTTGCATCTGGGCGTGCTGGCCAGCAACAAGGGCTTTCAATATGTCCTCCATTTCAGTCGGGCGGGGAGCCCTACGGCCAACTTGGAAAACTGGGTGATCAAACCTTCGATATCCTCCTCTGACATGCACTATTAACGCTTGAGCGTGCCCGTATTCTCCACCATCTGTGACGTCACGAGAGGCTACACAGCTTTCAGCGGGGTTGCTCAAGTAGTGCAAGGAGACAAGGTTCAAACAAACCAAGGATTTTATTATAGGTCTTGGGAAATTAACGAAAATATAACAAAAGTCTGTTCTCGTGTGGCTCTTTAAGGGTTAACAGTTCAGGGATGTCTCTTCCACATCCCACATCATAATTCTCACTCGCTCAGATAACTTTTCCCCAGCCTTACTGTAGTCCACGTTGCAGCTAGTGGCCAACCCAGCAAAAAGTCCTTCCAAATGTCTCTCACGTATTTCCACAGGTGCATATATCCACAGGTGAGTATTTCCCCAAAGGTAAGTGTCTCCCAATCCTTATATTCCTCCTGGAAGTGGACGTGCAGCACTCTTGTCCTCCAGAGAGCCCAGGTTGGAGACTGTGTTCTCTTCACTTCCCAAACCTTCAGCTCATCAGCTCCTCATTTGTTTCAGCTGCGTGGGAAGATTGGCCATAGAGGGGTGGAGTTCCCGACCATACCAGCAGATGGAGCCATAGCTGTCTGGGTTTGCAGCCACCTCAGGGGGATGTAACGTCCCTCCAGGACACAGCCTCTCGTGACATCACAATATATATATATATATATATATATATATATATATATATATATATATATATATATATATATATACACAGGGCATTCGGAAAGTATTCAGACCCCTTCCCTTTTTCCACATTTTGTTACATTACAGCCTTATTTTAAAATGGATTAAAAAAAAATTCCCCTCATCAATCTAAACACAATACCCCATAATGACCAAGCAAACATAGGTTTTTAGACAATTTTTTAAATGAGTAAAAAAAGAAAAAGGATCTCTCTGTACTTTGCACCGTTGATCTTTCGCTCGATTCTGGCTAGTCTCCAAGTCCCTGCAGCTGAAAAACATCCCCAGAGCATGATGCTGCCACCACCATGCTTCACCGTAGGGATGGTGCCAGATTTCCTCCAGAAGTGACACATGGCATTCAGACCAAAGAGTTCAGTCTTGGTTTCATCAGACCAGAGAATCTTGTTTCTCATAGTCTGAGAGTCCTTTAGGTGCCTTTTGGCAAACTCCAAGCGAGCTGTCATGTGCCTTTTACTGAGGAGTGGCTTCCGTCTGGCCATTCTACCGTAAAGGCCTGATTGGTGGAGTGCTGCATAGATGGTTGTCCTTCTGGAATGTTCTCCCATCTCCACAGAGGAACTCTGGAGCTCTGTCAGAGTGATCATCGGGTTCTTGTTCACCTCCCTGAAAAAGGCCCTTCTCCCCCAATTGCTCAGTTTGGCCGGTCGGCCAGCTCTAGGAAGAGTCTAGGTGGTTCCAAACTTCTTCAATTTAAGAATGATGGAGGCCACTGTGTTCTTGGGGACCTTCAATGCTGCAGAAATCTTTTGGTGCCCTTCCCCAGATCTGTGCCTCGACACAATCCTGTCTCTGAGCTTTACGGGCAATTCCTTCAACCTCATGGCTTGGTTTTTGCTCTGACATGCACTGTCAACTGTGGGACCTTATATGTGACTCGTTTCAGGCAGCTAGGCATATGTCGCGCATCACTACATCACAGGAGAGCCATTTGAAAGTAAACTTTTTTTTTTAATCAAAATGCGTTTTTGGGCTGAAATGCCTTCTGGTACATGTGAACTTTCATATGCCTTAATAACAAACGTGTATGCCATCTGTAAATACAAATAAAATTGATAAATTACGAGCCTAGTTGGTTTAGTCAGACAGCAACCTTCCCGCTAGCCATGATTGGCTGAGATAATGAGTTGGCTGGAAATGCCGAGAGATGAGTTTGGATTGGTTTGCCATGTAGCACGCTTCTGTGTATAACATGAGCATGTCAGTATGTGTAGGTAATCCTTCAAAAACTGCTTTTTTGAAAGATATCACGTAATAGACCTGCATATGTGTTGCTCTCCACTTTCTGGAGGACCAAGTTTTGAAATCAGTGCAATTAGAGTATGATAGCTAAGGAGATGGAGAAAATTCTGGCGTTAGATTGCAAATATGTGTGAGATGATGAGGTTGGACCCAGGAGCAGAGAGTAGATCAAACGAGAAATCAGTGGTAAAAGTAAACAACAAACACTTGATAATTTACTCTGGAGGCAAACACACATGACAAACGAATCAAGCTACTGCAAAGGGAAACAGAAAACAAACCTATCTTAAAGGGGAACTCATAATTAGAAAATAGAAAACACCTGAGTGTCATAACAGTCTCTAGGACAGTCTCTGTCGCCCTCTGGTGACAGTTGGAACCATGACAGCACCCGAACCAGTCCCTGATCCAGGATGTCCCGGGCAGGCACCCGCGCCCGCTCCTCGGGACCATAACCCTCCCTGTCCACCAGGTACTGCAGGCCACCTCAGACCCGACGAGCCTCCAACAGACGCCGGACAGTGTAGGCTGGGCGGCCATCAATAAGTCGAGGAGGCAGAGGGGCAGATGTGGGGGAAGAGAAGGGACTAGTTCTTACCAGCTTTAGTCAGGAGACATGGAAAGATGGACAGACCATCATAGATCTGGGAAGCTGGAGACGGTAGGTGACCGGGTTGATTTGACTCAGGTTCTTGAATGGTCCAACATAGCACGGAGCGAGCTTTCGCATGTCCACCTTTAAGGGAAGATCAAGGACGGGCAGCCATACCCGTTGACCCTGTTGGAATAGCCAAAGAGGCCTTCGGTGTCAGTTTGCATGGTGTTGTTGTCGGACAGAGGAGTGGAGCAAGGTGGATTTGTAGTTTACTGATGAAGTCTTGGTTCATGAAATAATCAGCGGCCCCAGAGTCCATGAAGGCTTGAATGTGGTGCTGACAGTTGTCCCAATGGAGGGTTGCGGGTAGTGAAAGATGGTGACTGGGTGGCTGGGGAGTAACTGCACAGCTCGTCAGGGTCTCCCCTTGACCTGGCGAGCCCTGGCGTTTCCCGTCAACTCTGGACATGTAGCATGGAGATGGCAGAGACCTCCGCAACAGAGGCAGCATGTGCCTGTCATGTTCTTGTGTGCTCAGACGTGTGCGTACCAGCTGCATGGGATCCTCAATTCTGGACTCGGGGGGCTTGGGTTGCTCAGGAAACTGGGATACCAGGATCGTGTCAAAAAGGTGCTGTCTCACACGTTCTCTGATGATGTTGTCAATCCTGATTTCCAGTGTTATCAGTGACTCGAGGTCCTCTCCCAGTTCTCGAGCGCCCAGTTCGTCCTTGATGGGGTTAGACAGACCCTGGTGGAAAGCGGTAACCAGTGCCTCCGTATTCCACCCACTCTCGGCGGCGAGGGTGCTTAACTCAATGGTGAAGTCAGCCGCTGGTCTGGCACCTTGGTGGAGTCTGAACAGTCGGCTTGCTGCTTCTCGTCTGCCAACTTGGTGGTCGAAGACTCGTCGCCACTCGGCAGTGAAGGCCAATATGGAGTTGCAGGATGGTGGCTGCTGTTCCCACACCACCGTAGCCCATGCCAGGTCTGTAACTCAAACACCAGAGAGCACTGAGTAAGGAACCCCTTGCATCCTCCCAGGTGACTGTCATACCGCTCGGGGACAGGGATCTTTGGTTCCCGGTGCAGGTTCTCTGGAGGAACTATGGTGACGCCTGTAGTACTAGGTGATGAGACTTGGGCATTTGCTCCTCCTGGGTTGGGGTTGGGCCGTGGTAGGAGGGAATCGGTAAGTGCAAACACTAGGACTAGAGAACTTACTTAGGCGGCAAACACACATGGCAAACGAATCAAGCTACTGCAAAGGGAAACAGAAAACACACCTCTCTTAAAGGGGAACTCATAATTAGAAAATGGAAAACAACTGAGTGTCATAAAAGTCTCTAGGACGGTCTCTGTCACCCTTTGGTGACAGGTGGAACCAAGACAATATGCAGAAGGAGTCGAAAAGAGAACACACAGAAGGCTGTTGTATAAAATACCTGTCTCTGGATTACATCTTCACACTAAGGGCAACCATGGCATCCGTGACAGAGAGGGAGAAGCGTCCATCCATGTATACGGGTAAGATAGTCTAGCTAGCTACATTTACAGATATTACACGTTTCAAATTTTTGTCAGAAAGTCATTTTCATTTCAAGTTAATGTGTACTGTTAGCTAGCTAGCTAATGTTAGCTGGCTGGCTCGCTAGCTGATGTTGCGTGTATGATCTTTGTAGTAATATTATTTGTATCTCAGAGCCATTTGCTTGACTAGATATAGCCTAATGTTAGCTAGCTAACATTGAACCTGGTTGGTTAGCTACCTGCAGATTCATGAAGGGCAGTAACGTCATGCGTTGGGATTATGGTTCATTGTTTCGCTAGCTAGCTACATGTCTAAACAAAAGTTAATGATGTCACTGCCAACTGTTGATAGACGTAGCTGGTAAATTCACTCTGTCTATCTATTCCAATTTCAGTGTGCCAGAGCGCAGACTAACTGACAAATTTACGAACGCTCAACACCCGTTGAATATGGCCGGTGTCAGTAAACGTTGGCAAAAAATAGTAATTAAATTGTTACCAGCAGCACAGTTGCAGTCACCAACGCTCTGGATAACATAAAAACAGTCTAACCAACTCTACTAGGGTGAGTAAAATGGTCAGAGTGAGCTGTTCTCTCATTTGTGTCTGGAAGTAGCTAGCAAACTAGCCAACGTTAGCTAGTTAGCTTTGGTGCTTGACTGCAGTTGTTAGGTCCGAACGCTCGGATCAACCCTACTCCTTGGCCAGAGCGTCCAGTGTGCGCTCTGAACGCTCCGAGAGTGAAACGCTCTGAATTTACGAACGGATAATCTGACAACGCTCTGAGTTTATGAACCCCCAGAGCACACTCTGGCACTCCAGATTAAATTTACAAACACACCCGTAGTTTAAACCAGCTTTTAGTATTGAAATCTTTGATTGTTTAGTACATGGTCTCACATGCAAATCCTTAAAGAGATTGGTGGGGCTAAAGCTTAAGAGGGTGTGAACGATGCTGAATGGGTGTGGACAAAGAAGAGCTCTCCAGTAGGTGTACCAAAACATTCAAGGAACATTTTCTCGAAAGTGAGGTTACAAGTTTATCAACTTTCAAAGCAGAATTACTTTCATTTTACATTTACATTTACGTCATTTAGCAGACGCTCTTATCCAGAGCGACTTACAGTTAGTGCATACATTATTCTTTTTTTTTTTTTTTTTTTTTTTCATACCCCATTGTTCTTCAACTGTAGTGTATGATATAGCATTTTCTATCTCTGAGTCTCTACTTTTATCCAATGTAAAAAACACAAATTCAAATTTTGCTACAAAGACTGTATCGAGCCGGTCGGTCACATGTAGACGTGTGTGCCTTTCCAAATCATGTCCAATCAATTGAATTTACCACGGGTTGACTCCAATCAAGTTGTAGAAACATCTCAAGGATGATCAATGGAAACAGGATGCACCTGAGCTCAATTTTGATTCTCTTAGCAAAGGGTCTGAATACTTATGTAAATAAGGTATTTCTGTTTTTTGATTTTAATACATTAGCAAACATTTCAAAAAACCTGGTTTTGCTTTGTCATTATGGGGTATTGTGTGAATAAGGCTGTAACGTAACAAAATGTGTAAGAAGGGAATACTTTCCGAATGCACTGTATATATATATATATATATATATATATATATATATATATATATATATATATATATATATATATAAATATATGTGGACACCCATTAAAATGAATGAATTCAGCTATTTCAACCAAACCCGTTGCTGACAGGTGTATAAAATCGAGCACACATCCATGCAATCTCCATAGACGGACATTGGCAGTAGAATGGCTTTACTGAAGAGCTCATTGACTTTCAACTTGGCACCTTCATAGGATGCCACCTTTCCAACAAGTCAGCTCATAAAATTTCTGCTCTGCTAGAGCTGCCCCGGTCAACTGTAAGTGCTGTTATTATGAAGTGGAAACGTCTAGGAGCAACAATGGCTCAGCCGCGAAGTGGTAGGCCACACAAGCTCTGAGAATGGGACCGCCGAGTGCTGAAGCACGTAGCGAGTAAAAATCGTCCATCCTCGGTTGCAACACTCCCTTTTGAGTTCCAAACTGCCTCTGGAAGCAACATATAATTAATTGTAAGTCGGGAGCTTCATGAAATGTTTTTCAATGGCCGAGCTGCCGCACACAAGCCTAAGATCACCATGCGCAATGCCAAGCGTCGGCTGGAGTTGTGTAAAGCTCGCCTCCATTGGACTCTGGAGCAGTGGATACTCGTTCTCTGGCTGGTTGAGAGAATGCCAAGAGTGTGCAAAGCTGTCATCAAGGCAAAGGGTGGCTACTTTGAAGAATCTCAAATATAAAATATATTTTGGTTTGTTTAACACTTTTTAGGTTACTACATGATTCCATATGTGTTATTTCATAGTTTTGATGTCTTAACTATTATTCTACAATGTAGAAAATTGTAAAAACCCCAATGATTTTGCTTTTCACTCTCACTCAGATATGATATTTACATGGCATAAGTCATGGAAACATTTGCAGAATTGCAGGAAATTAGCTGTATAACTGCAAACGTTTCTCTCCACCCCATGGCAGAATCTGCAGAATTGCAGCATACTTGCTTTAAAACTGCAACATTTTCTCTGTGCGCCATGGCATAATGTGTAGAATTGAAGGAAATGAACTCTAAAAACTCACCCCACCAAAACTGGGGGCCACTAAAATGTTTTACTTGTGAGGTGGGGAGGCCCCCTAACAAAATGTCACTTAAGGGCCCCCAAAAGGCTAGGGCCAACCTTGCTAATCCAGAATATCTCCTCATCCCCCACTTGGACTCTCTAACAAGCGCCTGTACACCTGTCAGGGAGTCAGTGGGGTCACACAAACACCTGTGTCTCCTGATATTCCCCCGACGAACATAAGTGGGGTCAGTGGGGTCACACAAACACCTGTGTCTCCCCATGTTCCCACGACGCACATGACATGAGAAGAGACCCACCACAGCGCTTATGTGACCCACCGTGACACGTCTTTTAAACATGCTCTGCTGTACCGCTTATAACTCACCACTGCCGTGCTACACCTTACTTCCTGCTCTCTCGCCTCTGAGGCGAAAACATTTAGATAGAAATATTGTACTCTGACCTCCTCTGCTTTTAGAGAAGAATGGAAGCTGGTGAAAGAGAGAGGAGAGAGGGAAAAGGACAAACAAAGATTAACAGCCTTCCGACAGCAGGGTTGTTCCTCTCTAAAACGACCGTTATTAACACCTTTTGTATTTTTTCAAATTTGTATTTGTATTTGTATTTATTATGGATCCCCATTAGCTGCTGCCAAGGCAAAATTAAGGCAGTTATACAATTTAAAAAACATACAATACAGTCACAGCAGATTTCACAACACGTTAATTGTGTGCCCTCTGGCCACTACTCTACTATCACATATCTACTACACAAAATCCATTTGTAAGTGTGTGTATAGTGCATATGTTATCGTTTGTGTGTGTGCCTGTGTTTGTGTCTCTTCACAGTCACCGCTGTTCCATAAGGTGTATTCAAATGTGTTTACAGTAGCAGTCAAAAGTTTGGACACAACTACTCATTCCAGGTTTTTTTTCATTTTTACTATTTTCTACATTGTAAAATAATAGTGAAGACATCAAAATTTAAAATAGTCACCCTTTGCCTTGATGATAGCTTTGCACACTCTTGGCATTCTCTCAACCAGCTTCATGAGGTAGTCATCTGGAATCCGTTTCAATTAACAGGTGTTCCTTCTTAAAAGTTAATTTGTGGAATTTCTTTCCTTCTTAATGCGTTTGAGCCAATCAGTTGTGTTGTGACAAGGTAGGGGGGTATAGAGAAGATAGCCCTATTTGGTAAAATACCAAGTCCATATTATGGCAAGAACAGCTCAAATAAGCAAAGAGAAACAACAGTCCATCATTACTTTAAGACATGAAGGTCAGTCAATACGGAGAATGTCAAACACGAGCAATGGACATTAGACCGGTGGAAATGTATCCTTTGGTCTGGAGTCCAAATTGGAGATTTTTGGTTAAAACCGCTGTGTCTTTGTGAGACGCCGTGATGGTGAACGGATGATCTCCGCATTTGTATTTCCCATCGTAAAGGATGGAGGAGGAGGTGTTATGGTGTGGGGGTGCTTTGCTGGTGACATTGTCTGTGATTTCTATAGAATTCAAGGCACACTTAACCAGCATGGCTACCACAGCATTCTGCAGCGATACACCATCCCATCTGGTGTGGGCTTAGTGGGACTATCATTTGTTTTTCAATAGGACAATGACCCAACACACCTCCAGGCTGTGTAAGGGCTATTTTACCAAGAAGGAGAGTTACGGAGTGCTGCATCAGATGACCTTCCACAATCCCCCGACCTCAACCCAATTGAGATGGTTTGAGACGAGTCGGATGGCAGAGTCAAGGAAAAGCAGCCAACAAGTGCTCAGCATATGTGGGAACTCCTTCAAGACTGTTGGAAAATCATTCCAGGTGAATCTGGTTGAGAGAATGCGAAGCGTGTGCAAAGCTGTCATCAAGGTAAAGGGTGGCTATTTGAAGAATCTCAAATATAAAATATATTTTGATTTGTTTAACACTTCTTTGGTTACTACATGATTCCATGTGTTATTTCATAGTTTTGATGTCCTCACTATTATTCAACAATGTAAAAAATAGTAAAAATTAAGAAAAACCCTTGAATGAGTAGGAGTGTCCACACTTTTGACTGGTACTGTATGTGTTGAAGTATTTGTGTATAAGTGAATAAATGTTTTGGTGTATGCATTTAGGCCTCTGTGTTTTCAGACAAACAGTGCCTTGTAAAAGTCTGCACACCCCTTGCACAGTCTTCTTTGCTGCCTTAAATTGTAATCTGAAAAAAACTACATATTAAAACATTTATAGAACAATTACAAATGTAATAAATGAAGATGTATTGATTGTATGCCTTCCACCAAGTTAATACATGGTGGAAGCACATTTGGCAGCCATAACAGCTGTAAGTGATTTTGAATAAGATTCTATCAACTATGGACAACTCTTAGGGCAACATATATCCATTGTCTCAGGTTCAGTAAATTTGGTTGGAAATCATTGTTGGACAGCAATATTCTCTGATTTTCAAGCAGATTTAAGTGCAGTGGATATTTTAACACAGGCTTCCTTCTTTTCACTTTGTCATTCGGAGCAGTAATGTGGAGTCTTGTTGGTCCTCTGTATGTTCAACTATTGTGGTGGCAGCATCATGTTATTGGTATGCTTGTCACCGGCAGGGACTGGGGAATTTGTCAGGATCAACAAAATATGAAAAGAGCAAATCCCAGGTAAAATGTTAAAGGAAAACCTGCCTCAGTCATCTGAAAACCTTGGGATAGAGCTTATATTTTTTCACCGGGAGAATTACACAAATTGTACCGCCAAACACACACCAGAATGGCTTTCCAATAGGTTTGAGTGTTCCTGAGTGGTCCAGACTTTAAAGTGCTTGAAAATCAGAGAAAAGGTTTGAACATTGCTGTCCATCAATGATTCCCAACATATTTACTGAGCTTGAGCAATTTTGAGAAATAGAAATACCTTATTTTATAATTATTATTATTCTATAATGTTCGTTCACTTTGAAAATGTGGAGTAGGTTGTGTAGATCTGTATGAAACAATTATAATGTGATGACTGTGCAAGTAGTGTGTAGACTTTCACTAGGCACTGTATGTGTTTGTGTACAGTTGAAGTCAGAAGTTTACATACACTTAGGTTGGAGTCATTAAAACTCGTTTTTCAACCACTCCACAAATTTCTTGTTAACAAACTATAGTTTTGGCAAGTCGGTTAGGACATTTTGTGCATGACACAAGTAATTTTTCCACTGATAATTCACTGTATCACAATTCCAGTGGGTCAGAATTTTACATACACTAAATTGACTGTGCCTTTAAACAGCTTGGAAAATTCCAGAAAATGATGTCGTTTGGCTTTAGAAGCTTCTGATAGGGTAATTTACATCATTTGAGTGAATTGGAGGTGTACCTGTGGATGTATTTCAAGGCCTACCTTCAAACTCAGTGCCTCTTTGCATGACATCATAGGAAAATCAAAAGAAATCAGCCAAGACTTGGCTGCAATTGGGAGCAATTTACAAATGCCTGACAGTTCCACGTTCATCTGTACAAACAATAGTATGCAAGTATAAACACCATGGGACCACGCAGCCGTCAAACCGCTCACTAAGGATTTGCGTTCTGTCTCCTAGAGATGAACGTACTTTGGTGCGAAAAGTGCAAATCAATCCCAGAACAACAGCAAAGGACCTTGTGAAGATGCTGGAGGAAACAGGTACAAAATTATCTATATCCACAGTAAAACGAGTCCTATATCGACATAACCTGAAAGGTCGCTCAGCAAGGAAGAAGCCACTGCTCCAAAACTGCCACAGAAAAGCCAGACTACGGTTTGCAACTGCACATGGGGACAAAAATCATACTTTTTTGAGAAATGTCCTCTGGTCTGATGAAACAAAAATAGAACTGTTTGGCCATAATGACCATCGTTATGTTTGGAGGAAAAGGGGGGTATCTTGGAAGCCGAAGAACACCATCCCAACCGTTAGGCACGGGGGTGGCAGCATCATGCTGTGGGGGTGCTTTGCTGCAGGAGGGACTGGTGCACTTCACAAAATAGATGGCATCATGAGGAAGGAAAATTATATTTTGAAGCAACATCTCAAGACATCAGTCAGGAAGTTAAAGCTTGGTCGCAAATGGGTCTTCCAAATGGACAATGACCCCAAGCATACTTTATGGCAAAATGGCTTAAGGACAACAAAGTCAAGGTATTGGAGTGGCCATCACAAAGCCCTGACCTCAAACCTATAGAAAATGTGTGGGCAGAACTGAAAAAGCATGTTCGAGCAAGGAGGCCGACAAACCTGACTCAGTTACACCAGCTCTGTCAGGAGGAATGGGCCAAAATTCACCCAACTTATTGTGGGAAGCTTGTGGAAGGCTACCCGAAACGTTTGACCCAAGATAAACAATTTAAAGGCAATGCTACCAAATACTAATTGAGTGTATGTAAACTTCTTACCCACTGGGAATGTGATGAAATAAATAAAAGCTGAGAAAAATCACTCTCTACTATTATTCTGACATTTCACATTCTTAAAATAAAGTGGTGATCCTAATTGACCTAAGACAGGGAATTTGTACTAGGATTAAATGTCAGGAATTGTGAAAAACTGAGTTTAAATGTATTTGGCTAAGGTGTATGTAAACTTCCGACTTCAACTGTACATGTGTAAGGGTGTTATGTATAGTATCAGTATTTAGACTCATCATGCTTGTTGGCATTTAGGGGAATACTCTCATATCCCTCTCTCCTGCATACACCATGTACAGTACTGTATGTGATTAACTTATACGTGTCTAAGCCCTGTTTAAGCCGGGAAGGGTGGGTTCTACGAAGCTATATGGAATTGTTTTAAGAAAGTCATACCAAGGATCGTTTAGCTATTTGATTTTGAATTTAAACAAAATATATTTTACAAAAGTATTTTATGAAAATGTGTATTTGGCCTTACCCCCCCCCCAAAAAAAAATCTAAAGAACGTTTTTTCTGAAGTGTCTGTCCTATATCTGAGAGATATATGAAAGATCATGTAATGTGTTGTTTCTTTTAAAACCACTTATTTTTGGCACTTAACAGTGTCCATGCACAGTATACTTCCATTTAATTTCAACTGGTACCGGGGGACCTTCAGATAAGTGTTGTGAGGCCTGTGGGTATCCTAGAGCAGAACAACCAACATGTAGTGTGTAGCCCAAACTGTTCGGACGCTACAGACAGAAGTTGGCAGATCGGCTGTACCGACTTCAGATGAGTCCCAAGACGCTTGTGGGAGTCGTAGAGCAGAACGGAGAACACCATCTTGTCCGTGAAAGTCTCTTCTTTCCATAGAGGGGTCATTCTAGTTTCTAGGCCAAACCGTTCGATTTTGTGAGAAGACTGATTTTTGGGATGTTTCACGGCCTGACAAACACTGCTCCAGCTCTGTCACCTTTCACCACAGATGCGGAAGTGCGACATAGGCGGATGCGGTGGATTGAGATGCATTCAATGCAAAAAAAGATATCTCTAGCTTAAACTGACAGAGTTATATGGGTGTGGACATCGACCTTAGGGGGGTTTAACCTGTGGTGCTGTCCCATTGTTCTCTCTGGGCTGTGTTCATGGTGGAGATGTACTTACAGTCAACAAAGTTTTGGTGTTTGGAGTCAAGACACAGGAGACACAGCAGGACTGGGTCCACGCTATCACCAAGGTGTGTGTAGATGAGTGTGTGTTAGTGTTCACTCTGTCAATTGCTTTACTAATTTTACACAGTGTAATCAGTGCGGATGAGTCTGCCTGTGTATCTATTCCAGTGTGTGTCATTAGATAACACAATAA
The DNA here is from genome assembly GCF_020615455.1 of Coregonus clupeaformis. Taxonomy (NCBI): domain Eukaryota; kingdom Metazoa; phylum Chordata; class Actinopteri; order Salmoniformes; family Salmonidae; genus Coregonus; species Coregonus clupeaformis. The sequence goes on from NW_025533478.1 coordinate 861,281, forward strand.
ATCCATCTCACCCTCCTCAACACATGAACACACTCACTTGCAGACACACACACACTGAACACACACACAATCACATACACAAAAATGTATGCACGCATGACTGTAAGTCGCTTTGGATAAAAGCGTCTGCTAAATGGCATATTATATTATATTATTATATTACATTCACACACACAGCCCCTCTTACCATCAAGAAAACATAGTAGTCCAACGAATGTGCATGGGTACAGGTTAGTCAAGGTCATTTGTACATGTAGGTAGGGGTAAAGTGACTATGCATAGATAATAAACAGCGAGTAGCAGCAGTGTAAAAACAAAATGGAGGTGTTAATGTAAATAGTCTGGGTGGCCATATTATTAATTGTTCAGCAGTCTTATGGCTTGCGGGTAGAAGCTGTTAAGTAACCTTTTGGTTCTAGACTTGGCGCTCCGGTCCCGCTTGCCGTGCGGTAGCAGAGAGAACAGTCTATGACTTGGGTGACTGGAGTCTTTGACAATTTTTGTGGCCTTCCTCTGACACTGCCTAGTATATACAGTGGGGAAAAAAAGTATTTAGTCAGCCACCAATTGTGCAAGTTCTCCCACTTAAAAAGATGAGAGAGGCCTGTAATTTTCATCATAGGTACACGTCAACTATGACAGACAAATTGAGAAAAAAAAATCCAGAAAATCACATTGTAGGATTTTTAATGAATTTATTTGCAAATTATGGTGGAAAATAAGTATTTGGTCACCTTATCTTTGTGTGTGATTGTAGAGGAGATTATAGTTCAGTGGAGCTCGTTTCTATTGTGTATCGCTGGTTTATTCACCCGTGTGCTTTATTTTCCCCAGTGCGCCGTTTGTCCGCACTGGTGTGTATTAAGCATTGCTGCGTACCTCAAATCAAATCAAATTTTATTGGTCGCATGCGCCGAATACAACAGGTGCAGACGTTACAGTGAAATGCTTACTTACAGCCCTTAACCAACAGTGCATTTATTTTAAACAATAAAAATAAAAACAACAAAAAAAAGTGTTGAGAAAAAAAGAGCAGAAGTAAAATAAAGTGACAGTAGGGAGGCTATATATACAGGGGGGTACCGTTGCAGAGTCAATGTGCGGGGGCACCGGCTAGTTGAGGTAGTTGAGGTAATATGTACATGTGGGTAGAGTTAAAGTGACTATGCATAAATACTTAACAGAGTAGCAGCAGCGTAAAAAGGATGGGGTGGGGGGGCAGTGCAAATAGTCCGGGTAGCCATGATTATCTGTGAGGAGTCTTATGGCTTGGGGGTAGAAGCTGTTGAGAAGTCTTTTGGACCTAGACTTGGCACTCCGGTACCGCTTGCCGTGCGGTAGCAGAGAGAACAGTCTATGACTAGGGTGGCTGGAGTCTTTGACAATTTTGAGGGCCTTCCTCTGACACCGCCTGGTATAGAGGTCCTGGATGGCAGGAAGCTTTGCCCCAGTGATGTACTGGGCCGTACGCACTACCCTCTGTAGTGCCTTGCGGTCGGAGGCCAAGCAGTTGCCATACCAGGCGGTGATGCAACCAGTCAGGATGCTCTCGATGGTGCAGCTGTAGAATTTTTTGAGGATCTGAGGACCCATGCCAAATCTTTTCAGTCTCCTGAGGGGGAATAGGCTTTGTCGTGCCCTCTTCACGAAAGTCTTGGTGTGTTTGGACCATGATAGTTCGTTGGTGATGTGGACACCAAGGAACTTGAAGCTCTCAACCTGTTCCACTACAGCCCCGTCGATGAGAATGGGGGCGTGCTCAGTCCTCTCCTTTTTCCTGTAGCCCACAATCATCTCCTTTGTCTTGGTCACGTTGAGGGAGAGCTTGTTGTCCTGGCACCACACGGCCAGATCTCTGACCTCCTCCTTATAGGCTGTCTCATCGTTGTCGGTGATCAGGCCTACCACTGTTGTGTCGTCGGCAAATTTAATGATGGTGTTGGAGTCGTGCCTGGCCATGCAGTCATGGGTGAACAGAGAGTACAGGAGGGGACTGAGCACGCACCCTTGAGGGGCCCCCGTGTTGAGGAAAGTGTGGCAGATGTGTTGTTACCTACCCTTACCACCTGGGGGCGGCCCGTCAGGAAGTCCAGGATCCAGTTGCAGAGGGAGGTGTTTAGTCCCAGGATCCTTAGCTTAGTGATGAGCTTAGAGGGCACTATGGTGTTGAATGCTGAGCTGTAGTCAATGAATAGCATTCTCACATAGGTGTTCCTCTTGTCCAGGTGGGAAAGGGCAGTGTGGAGTGCAATAGAGATTGCATCATCCGTGGATCTGTTGGGGCGGTATGCAAATTGGAGTGGGTCTAGGGTTTCTGGGATAATGCTGTTGATGTGAGCCATGACCAGCCTTTCAAAGCACTTCATGGCTACAGACGTCAGTGCTACGGGTCGGTAGTCATTTAGGCAGGTTATCTTAGAGTCCTTGGGCACGGGGACTATGGTGGTCTGCTTGAAACATGTTGGTATTACAGACTCAGTCAGGGACATGTTGAAAATGTCAGTGAAGACACTTGCCAGTTGGTCAGCACATGCTCGGAGTACACGTCCTGGTAATCCGTCTGGCCCTGCGGCCTTGTGAATGTTGACCTGCTTAAATGTCTTACTCACATCGGCTACGGAGAGCGTGATCACATAGTCATCCGGAACAGCTGGTGCTCTCATGCATGCTTCAGTGTTGCTTGCCTCGAAGCGAGCATAGAAGTGGTTTAGCTCGTCTGGTAGGCTTGTGCCACTGGGCAGCTCGCGGCTGTGCTTTCCTTTGTAGTCTGTAATAGTTTTCAAGCCCTGCCACATCCGACGAGCGTCAGAGCCAGTGTAGTACGATTCAATCTTAGTCCTGTATTGACTCTTTGCCTGTTTGATGGTTCGTCGGAGGTCATAGCGGGATTTCTTATAAGCGTCCGGGTTAGAGTCCCGTTCCTTGAAAGCGGCAGCTCTACCCTTTAGCTCAGTGCGGATGTTTCCTGTAATCCATGGCTTCTGGTTGGGGTATGTACGCACGGTCACTGTGGGGACGACATCATCGATGCACTTATTGATGAAGCCAGTGACTGATGTGGTGTACTCCTCAATGCTGTCTGAAGAAACCCGGAACATGTTCCAGTCTGTGCTAGCAAAACAGTCCTGTAGCTTAGCATCTGCGTCATCTGACCACTTTTTTATTAACCGAGTCACTGGTGCTTCCTGCTTTGTTTTTGCTTATAAGCAGGAATCAGGAGGATAGAGTTATGGTCAGATTTGCCAAATGGAGGGCGAGGGAGAGCTTTGTATGCGTCTCTGTGTGTGGAGTAAAGGTGGTCTATAGTTTTTTTTCCCTCTGGTTGCACATTTAACATGCTGGTAGAAATTAGGTAGAACAGATGTAAGTTTCCCTGCATTAAAGTCCCCGGCCACTAGGAGCGCTGCATCTGGATGAGCGTTTTCCTGTTGATTAATGGCCTTGTACAACTCATTCAGTGCAATCTTAATGCCAGCATTGGTTTGTGGTGGTAAATAGACAGCTATGAAAAATATAGATGAAAACTCTCTTGGTAAATAGTGTGGTCTACAGCTTATCATAAGATACTCTACCTCAGGCGAGCAAAACCTCGAGACTTCCTTAGTATTTGATTTTTTGCACCAGCTGTTGTTTACAAATATACACAGACCGCCACCCCTTGTCTTACCGGAGTCAGCCGTTCTGTCCTGCCGATGTAGCGTATAGCCTGCTAGCTGAATGTTATCATTGTCGTCGTTCAGCCACGACTCGGTGAAACATAAGATATTACAGTTTTTAATGTCCCGTTGGTAGGATAACCGTCATCTTAGGTCGTCCAATTTATTTTCAAATGATTGAACGTTGGCTAATAGGATTGATGGAAGAGGCAGTTTACTCGCTCGCCGTCGGATCCTTACAAGGCACCCCGATCTACGTCCACGATATCTCCGTCTCTTCCTCACGCGAATGACGGGGATTTGGGCCTTGTCGGGTGTCTGTATGATATCCTTCGCGGCCGCCTCGTTGAAGAAAAAATCTTCGTCCAATACGAGGTGAGTAATCGCTGTCCTGATATCCAGAAGCTCTTTTTGGTTATAAGAGACGATGGCAGAAACATTATGTACAAAATAAATTACAAATAACGTGGAAACCTCTGTTTATTGATTAAACCATTCATTCCGTGATTTACTCTCCTGCGTCTGACTCCGTCCAACATCACCCGCTACACATCTAAAATATATTTTGATCTGTTTAACACTTTTTTGGTTACTACATGATTCCATATGTGTTATTTCATAGTTTTGATGACTTCACTTTTATTCTACAATGTAGAAAGTAATAATTAAGAAAAACCTTTGAATGAGTAGGTGTGTGTTATGGTGGAAAATAAGTATTTGGTCACCTACAAACAAGCAAGATTTCTGGCTCTCACAGACCTGTAACTTCTTCTTTGAGAGGCTCCTCTGTCCTCCACTCGTTACCTGTATTAATGGCACCTGTTTGAACTTGTTATCAGTATAAAAGACACCTGTCCACAACCTCAAACAGTCACACTCCAAACTCCACTATGGCCAAGACCAAAGAGCTGTCAAAGGACACCAGAAACAAAATTGTAGACCTGCACCAGTGTGGGAAGACTGAATCTGCAATAGGTAAGCAGCTTGGTTTGAAGAAATCAACTGTGGGAGCAATTATTAGGAAATGGAAGACATACAAGACCACTGATAATCTCCCTCGATCTGGGGCTCCACGCAAGATCTCACCCCGTGGGGTCAAAATGATCACAAGAACGGTGAGCAAAAATCCCAGAACCACACGGGGGGACCTAGTGAATGACCTGCAGAGAGCTGGGACCAAAGTAACAAAGCATACCATCAGTAACACACTACGCCGCCAGGGACTCAAATCCTGCAGTGCAAGACGTATCCCCCTGCATAAGCCAGTACATGTCCAGGCCCGTCTGAAGTTTGCTAGAGTGCATTTGGATGATCCAGAAGAGGATTGGAGAATGTCATATGGTCAGATGAAACCAAAATATAACTTTTTGGTAAAAACTCAACTCGTCGTGTTTGGAGGACAAAGAATGCTGAGTTGCATCCAAAGAACACCATACCTACTGTGAAGCATGGGGGTGGAAACATCATGCTTTGGGGCTGTTTTTCTGCAAAGGGACCAGGACGACTGATCCATGTAAAGGAAAGAATGAATAGAGCCATGTATCGTGAGATTTTGAGTGAAAACCTCCTTCCATCAGCAAGGGCATTGAAGATGAAACGTGGCTGGGTCTTTCAGCATGACAATGATCCCAAACACACCGCCCGGGCAACGAAGGAGTGGCTTCGTAAGAAGCATTTCAAGGTCCTGGAGTGGCCTAGCCAGTCTCCAGATCTCAACCCCATAGAAAATCTTTGGAGGGAGTTGAAAGTCTATGTTGCCCATCAACAGCCCCAAAACATCACTGCTCTAGAGGAGATCTGCATGTAGGAATGGGCCAAAATACCAGCAACAGTGTGTGAAAACCTTGTGAAGACTTACAGAAAACGTTTGACCTGTGTCATTGCCAACAAAGGGTATATAACAACGTATTGAGAAACTTTTGTTATTGACCAAATACTTATTTTCCACCATAATTTGCAAATAAATTCATAAAAAATCCTACAATGTGATTATCAGGATTTTTTTTCCTCATTTTGTCTGTCATAGTTGACGTGTACCTATGATGAAAATTACAGGCCTCTCTCATCTTTTTAAGTGGGAGAACTTGCACAATTGGTGGCTGACTAAATACTTTTTTTCCCCACTGTAGGTCCTGGATGGCAGGAAGCTTGGCCCAATGATGTACAAGGCTATACGCACTACCCTCTGTAGCGCCTTACGGGCAGATGCCGAGCAGTTGCCATACCAGGCGGTGATGCAACCGGTCAGGATGCCCTCGATGGTTCAGCTGTATAACTTTTTGAGGATCTGGGGACCCATGCCAGTGTGGAGTGCGATTGAGAGTGCGTCATCTGTGGATCTGTTGGGGCGGTATGCGAATTGGAGTGGGTCTAGGGTTTCCGGGATAATGGTGTTGATGTGAGTCATGACTAGCCTTTCAAAGCACTTCATGGCTACCGACTTGAGTGTTACGGGGCGGTAATCATTTAGGCAGGTTAACTTCGCTTCCTTGGGCACAGGGACTATGGTGCTCTGCCTGAAACATGTAGGTATTACAGACTCGATCAGGGAGAGGTTGAAAATGTCAGTGAAGACACTTGACGGTTGCACCGCGCATGCTTTGAGTACAAGTCCTGGAATCCGTATAGCCCCGCGGCTTTGTAAATGTTGACCTGTTTAAAGGTCTTGCTCACATTGGCTACCGAGAGCGTGATCACACAGTCGTCCGGAACAGCTGGTGCTCTCATGCATACTTCAGTGTTGCTTGCCTCGAAGCGTGTATAAAAGGAATTTAGCTCGTCTGGTAGGCTCGCGTCACTGGGCAGCTCGCAGCTGGGTTTCCCTTTGTAGTCCATAATAGTTTGTAAGCCCTGCCACATCCGACGAGTGTCAGAGCCGGTGTAGTAGGATTCAGTCTTAGTCCTGTATTGACACTTTGTCTGTTTGATGGTTCGTCTGAGGATGTAGCGGGATTTCTTATAAGCGTCCGGAATAGTGTCCCGCTCCTTGAAATTGGCAGCTCTAGCCTTTAGCTCGGTGCGGATGTTGCCTGTAAACCATGGCTTCTGGTTGGGATATGTACGTACGGTCACTGTGGGGACTACGTCGTCGATGCACTTATTGATGAAGCCGGTGACTGAGGTGGTATACTCCTCAATGCCATTGGATGAATTCCGGAACATATTCCAGTCTGTGCTAGCAAAACAGTCCTGTAGCGTAGCATCCGCGTCATCTGACCACTTCCGTATTGAGTGAGTCACTGGTACTTCCTACTTTAATTTTTGCTTGTAAGCAGAAATCAGGAGGATATAATTATGGTCAGATTTGCCAAATGGAGGGCGAGGGAGAGCTTTGTATGCGTCTCTGTGTGTGGAGTAAAGATGGTTTAGAGTTATTTTTTTTCTCTGGTTGCACATGTGACATGATGGTAGAAATTAGGTAAAACTGATTTAAGTTTCCCTGCATTAAGGTTCCCGGACACTAGGAGCAGTGCTCTGGATGAGCATTTTCTTGTTTGCTTAAGACCTTATACAGCTCGTTGAGTGCGTCTTAGTGGCAGCATCAGTTTGTGGTGGTAAAAACGAATAATCTAGATGAGAACTCTCTTGGTAGAAGTGTGGTGTATAGCTTATCATGAGGTACTCCACACACAATTATGATTGGGTGTGTGTACTTTATGAATGCACCACATACAGAACTCTCCACAGCATGGAACTGGACAGGATTATATGAGGCTTCTCTGACCTGAACAGCCAGATACCCGACCTAGGAGAGAATTACACACACACAGTCAGACAATACATACTGTATAAACACAGGTACACACACACACACACGCACAAGTACACACACTCCCCTTAATCTCAAAATCTATATTCTTACTAACTTGCCAGACGAAATACACACATTAGATTTTTCTCACCTCTTTTTTCTGAGGATGTGCAGTACTGCTCTGACGAACAGATGGTCGTATTCCAGCTGCACTTTCTCCAGAGAGATGGTACTGGGCCAGGCTGGACTAGCAACACTCACATACTGGGCCAAATGATCACTGACGCAACATACGGTCACCCTGCATGGAGGGAGCACACAGGAGGCAGTTGTTACAGACCTTTACAAACACATCTAGATCTAATCACATTTACTCTATTGAAAATTACCATATGGTGTGTCCGATTCATTTGACGAGCTGGCAGTAGCGAGCTCTGTTGTAGGTGTGTAGTCCCATATCCAGCAGCTCGATTAGAGATAAGGTGAGCGCAAACACATGCATACATTTCAGACAGGAGCAGGCCTTGGGCTCAAACACACCTAGATGCAAACACAGACAAGAAATATAGACATTTTTAGTCATTTAGCAGACACTCTTATCCAGAGTGCATACATTATTTAATTTTAATTTTTTTTCATACTGGCCCCCCGTGGGAATCAAACCCACAACCTTGGCGTTGCAAACACCATGCTCTACCAACTGAGCTACATCGCTGATATAGATAGGGATTTATATAATACATAGCTTAATCATACCTTCATACCTGTTCATGTGCTGTCAGTTCTCTCTCTCTCTCTCTCTCTCTCTCTCTCTCTCTCTCTCTCTCTCTCTCTCTCTCTCTCTCTCTCTCTCTCGTAACCTAACCTTAACCCAAAAAAATAACTTTAAACCTAATTCTAACACTAATTCTAATATTAACCCTAGAAATAGCATTTGACCTTGTAGGGACCAACAAAATGTCCCCAGTTGGTAAATTTTTTCTTGGTTTACTATTCTTTTTTGGACTTCTGGTCCCCACCAGTATAGTTAAACACGTCCACACACACACACACACACACACACACACACACACACACACACAGCCACTCTTACCATCAAGAAGACATAGTAGTCCAAGGATCTCTTCCCCCGCATGGTGATAGCCTCTTGTAATGGCACACTACACAAAATGTATCCTACATTTTATCTCGCTCAACCTATTAACCTCAACCTAAATTGTGATAGATAAGGGGAGAAGTAGGAGTATAAATCCAACTCTCTGTATAGCCTAGGCCTTTGACGCCCTCGTATTTCAATTTAAACCGCAGTGAAATGGTAAAGACACTGTGAGAGAGAGAAAGCTGTGTTAGAAGTAAATTCAACTGGGTAAAGAATACTTTGGGAAAGTTTGACCTTAAAGTTATTTTGCTGTGCACAGATGTTTGAGGTTTTGTCTCTGTTTTGTTTTGCTGTGATTCAGTTTACTTTTATTTGTTTGATGTACCACATAGTTTTTTCTTTCATTTTCTACGTTTTTGTTTTTGTTTTGTCTCCTTCATTGTGTTGTCCCTTCTAAGGTAGAGGCTATGTTGAGGAGAGACTGCGAGCTGATTGGTCAGCTCTACTTTAAGGAAAGTCCTTAATTGGTCCTCTGTAGCTCAATTGGCAGAGCATGGCGCTTGTAATGCCAGGGTAGTGGGTTCGATCCCCGGAACCACCCAAACGTAAAAATATATGCACACATGACTGTAAGTCGCTTTGGATAAAAGCGTCTGCTAAATGGCATATTATTATTACCACTGGAGAAATGGTTGGTTCACTCTGGAAGGCTCCGCCCTCTACTTTAGTTACGGGCAGGAGGAGGGGACAGAGGGGGCCATGCAGCTCAATCAATTACAGGTGCTTATAGTGACTGAAGTACCTACAGACAAACCAACGCACCATGCACACACGCACGCACGGACACACACACACACACACAACACTCATAGACATACACACAAGCACACACACACACAAACACACACACACACACACTCTACCATGGCAGGAAAATAACATGGAATTTGCACCAGCACCATGGTATTTTCCTGCCATGGCAGTGACCAAAAAAGCATTATATATTTTTTAATTGTACTAGCTACCATGGTACAAAAATGAACCATGAACCATTAAAAAAAAACATGGTTTTGTACTAGCAGCATGTAGTGAAACATAAAAGCATTGTAGTTATTTACAATGTATTATGGTCTGTGTCCCACCATTTTTTCGGGTAAAGCGACCAAAAGCGTAGTCATTTATGGTACTCTCATAATGAAACATTGACCTCGCTCTGCAATGGCAAAGTGTAGGCCTAGTACCCTCTTAAACCTCTTTAGCTCATAGTGAAAAACCACAACTTAGATGGTCTAGTAGTGTAGTGTACATTTTTAAACCTTGGGACCTGGATAGGGAAGAATGAGAAGAATGAAGGGTCTGAAACCTTGAAGATTTAAAATAGTTTGTTTATCTGGTGCTTCTCTCTTCAGTACAGTTTTCAGTTGGCTCTCTCTCTCTCATTCAACTGACTTGGCTACTCTTATACAATTCTAATTAGCAAACATACAAAAAACTAAGGTATTAATGATCATCTTATCTCGTAGATACATTTTTCATTATGTAATTCTCAACATATCACTAAAAACAGCAAGTTACAATGTTTTCCTTTGTTTACAGTCATCCTGTCGCCATGACTACAACAGGCTAGCTTGACTGGAGCTAACTTTAGCTGACATTAGCTTCTATGCTAACAGACTTTTATAAATTAATGAAATTATCAAAACATAATCAAAAAATAACAATTAAATCATTACACTCTGCTTAACTTGGTGTTTCAAATCCTATGCTTTATAACTCGCTCACCGTGATGATAACGTTTAAAATATTTTGTTTATCTGGTGCTTCTCTCTTCAGGCAAGTGCGAGAGGCAGGTGAGTGCGAGAGCCACTGTAGAGTGAAAGAGCGTGAAGCAACCAGAGCAAGCGGCTCCCTCTGCGGGCCGAAACAAGCACAACACCCCTTGACTATAAATACTGTAAATTATTACAAAATGCCAAAAAGTATGACCCCTTTTTCACAGCAACTACTTCCCGTTTTCTTTGATGTTACAGACAAACTTGTACAAACAGCAGTAGCCTGCCTCTGACTTTATCAGAAACTATAATGCCAACCAACCTCTTTTGACCTTGGGGGGTTCATTTATTTAATGCATTATACTGCCATTAGTAACACACAATTAGTAAAGATCGTACCATATGATAAGTTTTGGTACCATTTATCATAATTGTGCGTTACCATGGTAGAACGTATAATGCAGTTTAAAACCATGGTATTTCCATGATCCACATCTATACCGTGGTATAAATGATTCAATACCATGGTATTATTTAGGTGCATGGCAGTACCATCATACTTCAAAGTTAAAACCATAGTACATTTCCATGACTCAGATCTATACCATGGTATATATTATGTAATACCATGGTAATATTTAAGTACAATGGCAGTACCATCATACTTCAATGCTAAAATATTGGTACATTTCCATGATTAAGACTAAAGTACCATAGTAGTACCATGGTATGAATGAATGTACCACTGGCATAAGTGGTATTGACATCTTCACACTATGGTGGGATGCCAGTACCCTTCTATGTCTGTGAGAAAGTCGCCACACAACAGTCACTACAAAGTTCGCACAAAGTTGTCAGCTCACTGGATTTGGAACATTTCTATCGATTGCACCAGAACGATTTGTATGTAGCAGAGAGAACAGTCTATGACTAGGGTGGCTGGAGTCTCTGACACCGCCTGGTATAGAGGTCCTGAATGGCAGGAAGCTTGGCCCCAGTGATGTACTGGGCCGTACGCACTACCCTCTGTAGTGCCTTGTGGTCGGAGGCCGACCAGTTGCCACACCAGGCAGTGATGCAACCAGTCAGGATGCTCTCGATGGTGCAGCTGTAGAACCTTTTCAGTCTCCTTAGAGGGAATAGGTTTTGTCGTGCCCTCTTCACGACTGTCTTGGTGTGCTTGGACCATTTTAGTTTGTTGGTGATGTGGATACCAAGGAACTTGAAGCTCTCAACCTGCTAGGTCCTCTTCTTTTTCCTGTAGTCCACAATCATCTCCTTTGTCTTGATTATGTTGAAGAGAGGTTGATGTCCTGGCACCACATGGCCAGGTCTCTGACCTCCTCCCTATAGGCTGTCTCGTCGTTGTCAATGATCAGGCATACCACTGTTGTGTCATAGGCAAACTTAATGATGGTCTTGGAGTCGTGCCTGGCCATGCAGTCATGAGTGAACAGGGAGTACAGGAGGGGACTGAGTACCCACCCCTGAGGGGAGAGGTTGAAAATGTCAGTGAAGACACTTGCCAGTTGGTCCTGGTAATCCGTCTGGCCCTACGGACTTGTGAATGTTGATCTGCTTAAAGGTCTTACTCACATCGGCTACGGAGAGCGTGATCACACAGTCATCTGGAACAGCTGATGCTCTCATGTATGTTTCAGTGTTACTTGCCTCGAAGCGAACATAGAAGTAATTTAGCTCGACTGATGACTCGTGTCACTGTCAGCTCGCGGCTGTGCTTCCCTATGTAGTCTGTAATAGTTTGCAAGCACTGCCACATCCGACGCGCATCAGAGCTGGTTTAGTACAATTAGATCTTTGTCATGTATTGACGCTTTGCCTGTTCGATGGTTCGTCAGAGGGTATAGTGGGATTTCTTATAAGCTTCCGGGTTAGAGTCCCGCTCCTTGAAAGCCGCAGGTCTAGCCTTTAGCTCAGTGCGGATGTTGCCTGTAAACCATGGCTTCTGGTTGGGGTATGTACATACAGTCACTGTTGGGACGATGTCATCGATGCAGTTATTGATGAATCCAGTGACTGATGTGGTGTACTCCTCAATGCCATCAGAAGAATCCCAGAACATATTCCAGTCTGTGCTAGCAAAACAGTCCTGTAGCTTACCATCTGCTTCATCTGACCACTTTTTTATTGACCGAGTCAATGGTGCTTCCTGCTTTAGTTTTTGCTTGTAAGCAGGAATCAGGAGGATAGAATTATGGTCAGATTTGCCAAATGGTGGGCGAGGGAGAGCTTTGTACGCGTCTCTGTGTGTGGAGTAAAGATGGTCTAGAGTTATTTTCACTCTGGTTGCACATATAACATGAAATTAGGTAAAATTGATTTAAGTTTCCCTGCATTAAAGTCCCCGGCCACTAGGAGCGCCGCATCTGGATGAGCGTTTTCCTGTTTGCTAATGGCTGTATAGCTAGTGGTGCATGTTCCCAGTCCAGTACGGCCCGTGCCTGCTCCTCGCACCAGACCAGTGGTGCATGTCCCCAGTCCGGCCTGGCCCGTACCTGCTCCCCGCACCAAGCCAGTGGTGCGTGTTCCCAGTCCAATACGGCCCGTCCCTGCTCCTCGCACCAAACCAGTGGTGGGTGTCGCCAGCCTGGTACGCCCCGTACCTGCTCCCCGCACCAGGCCAGTGGTGCGTGTCTCCAGTCCGGCCCGGCCCGTGTCTGCACCTCGCACCAGACCAGTGGTGCGTGTTCCCAGTCTGGCCCGTGCCTGCTCCTCGCACCAAGACAGTGGTGCGTGTTCCCAGTCTGGCACGGCCCGTGCCTGTTCCACCGGGCAACCGGGCTACTCCACTCCGGAGTCAGAGCAGTCGGCTCCGGAGTCAGAGCAGTCAGCTCCACCGGTGCCCAGTCCAGCTCCGGCTGGGGTCGGGGCCTCCCACACCAGGGTTCAGACAGGGCTTGGTGCATCGCGGGAGGATTGCCAATCCAGGCCCAGACATCAGCCCCTCTCCAGGTTTGGGGTCTCCCACACCAGGGTCCAGACAGGGCTTGGTGCATTGTGGGAGGAAGGAGAGGGGAAGCATCGCGCTGAGGTCCAGTCCAGACCAGGGGCACAACGGGGAGGCAGAGAGGAAATGGTCGTCACGCCCGGAGCCGGATCCGCCTCCGAGGCTGAAAGCCCACCCGGACCCTCCCCTAATGAGTCAGGTTGGTGCGGCCGGAGTACGCACCTTTGGGGTGGGGGGGGTACTGTCACGCCCTGGCCGTGAGAGGCCTGTTGTCTTTAGTTGGTTTTGTCAGGGCGTGAGTTTCTATGTTATATACTCTATGTTTACGTTCTAGTTAGTCTATTTCTATGTTTCAGTTCTAGGTTGTGTGTCTATGTTTGGCCGGGTGTGATTCCCAATCAGAGACAGCTGTCGCTCGTTGTCTCTGATTGGGGATCGTACTTAAGTAGCCTGTTTGCCTACCTTAGTTGTGGGATCTTTTTCCGTGTTTAGGCTTGTATGTGTATAGCATGAGGACTTCACGTTACGTTGTTAATTGTTTTGTTTATGTTTATTGAGTTTATTAAACATGTTCGCATACCACGCTGCACCTTGGTCTGACCCATCTCTCAACGATCGCGACAAGTAAGCAAGCAGGCAGAGTTACAATTTATTTCAGGGGGTTTAATTCAGAGAATTTCTCTGTGATAATGTGCCCTGTGGTTATATTAAACTTTTATTTTTCTGAGGAAGGAAGAAACAAAGCATTATAAGCTATTTTACTGGAATTCCTATTTAATTAAGGGCCTACAAGGCCATGGAGTTAGCTTCCTTATCCCAGACACATAAAACGTAATACAATTTCTGCAGCGAGAGCCGAGAAGTGTAGAAAGGTATTTTATGTGTTTGTTTCAAACAACGACAACAAGTGTTTGCATTAATTAACCTAATAATACTGTTTTATTAATAAAGCCTTCCCAAGTCAATAGCAATCGCTGAAGTTTATGTCTTTTACCTCAGGTTGCTGGAATCAGCGCTAAATTCCTTGCCCTTGAAACTCTGCCAAACACAATAGCAGCACATCATTTGCAACCAGAGAGTGGAGGTTAATTGTGTTGCTTGTTTACCTCCAAATATTATTGAGAGTTTCTTGACTTTGCAGATAATTCAGTTCATGGCTTCGTATTAGCAGTGTTACCAAAAGTTTATGTCTGTTATACTATCTCCTCATGACGGTTGAAAAGTTGATATATTTGTTCACAAATATAGGGTAGTTTGTGCCCAATATGAAACCAAATGAATATGAGAGGAGAAAGTGGGAGAAAGAGATGCATTTGTGTGAAAGAGATTTGCATGTAGGACATATGAGTTACATTTTTTAAAAATTACATTTGACATTTTAGTCATTTGGCAGATGCTCTTATCCCATCCAGGTCACACGTGATACAAGTCAGTATTTGACGTCCATCCATGTCTGAGGACGTCAGGAGATGACGTGGAAACCGGCCACTAGGGGCAACAGGGAGCACTGTTAACTTCAAGTGGGTTTCATTTTTTGTTGGGCATAAGCATCTGCCTCTGATTCCAAAGGTTGCAAGTTTGAATCCAGCAATGGACTATTTTTTATTTTTTATTTTTATGAAACCTATCCCAAACCTTAACCCTTAACCTAACCATTCAGAGTTAGTGCCTGGATTTAACTCTTACTTAAAAATGTGGAGTTAAGGCCTAAATTTAAGATTAAACACTTTGAAATTTGACATTTGGAACAACTTCAAAATTTGATGTTTGAGAAACATGAATGATCTTCTAATTCTGACGTGAGACTGTGAGAGCATATAGCTTATCCAGATCGACTTAAGTTTAAGTTTCAAGTTTTAATGTCACAGGCACGAGTATAGTGAAATGCATTTATTGCAAGAGCTAAACCCAACAATAAAGTAAGCAATAACAATGTAATACAAAAAATTACATGAGATAGAAAAAAAACACACAAATAAAAATAAGAAATTAGAAGAACATAAGAAAGTAAGGAAGCATACTGTATACAGGGTCAGTCAGTTCCACTACCATGTTTACAATGAGCAGGGATACTGGAGTGATAGAGGTAGATACAGTATGTACAGTATAGGGGTAAGGAGACTAGGCATTAGGATATACAGTATGATAAACAGAGTAGCAGCAGCGTATATGATGATTGTATGTGAGTAGGTGTGCATGTGTGTAGAGTCAGTATAAATGGATGTGCATATTATGTGTGTGTGTGAGCAAATGATGGAGTGAGTGTTTGTGTATGTTGGAGTGTCAGTGTGCGTGAGCATGTAGAGCCCTGTGAGTGTGCATAGAGATAATATAAAATACAAGGGTCAACTCAGATACTCTGTGCAGCCATTTTGTTAACTATTTAGTTAGCTATTTAGCAGTCTTAAGGCTTTGGGATAGAAGCTGTTCAGGAGCCTGTTGGTGTCAGACTTAATGCACCTTTACCGCTTGCCATGCGGAATCAGAGAGAACAGTTTATGTCTTAGGTGACTGGGGTCTTTAATGATTTTCCGGGCCTTCCCTTCATACCGCCTGATATACAGTGAGGGAAAAAAATATTTGTTCCCCTGCTAATTTTGTACGTTTGCCCACTGACAAAGAAATGATCAGTCTATAATTTTAATGGTAGGTTTATTTGAACAGTGAGAGACAGAATAACAACAAAAAAATCCAGAAAAACGCATGTCAAAAATGTTATAAATTGATTTTACATTTTAATGAGGGAAATAAGTATTTGACCCCCTCTCAATCAAAAAGGGAGTGCTCCTAATCTCAGCTTGTTACCTGTATAAAATACACCTGTCCACAGAAGCAATCAATCAATCAGATTCCAAACTCTCCACCATGGCCAAGACCAAGGAGCTCTCCAAGGATGTCAGGGACAAGATTATAGACCTACACAAGGCCGGAATGAGCTACAAGACCATCGCCAAGCAGCTTGGTGAGAAGGTGACAACAGTTGTTGCGATTATTCGCAAATGGAAGAAACATAAAATAACTGTAAATCTCCCTCAGCCTGGGGCTCCATGCAAGATCTCACCTCGTGGAGTTACAATGATAATGAGAACGGTGAGGAATCAGCCCAGAACTACACGGGAGGATCTTGTCAATGATCTCAAGGCAGCTGGGACCATAGTCACAAAGAAAACAATTGGTAACACACTACGCCGTGAAGGACTGAAATCCTGCAAGGTCCCCCTGCTCAAGAAAGCACATATACAGGCCTGTCTGAAGTTTGCCAATGAACATATGAATGATTCAGAGGAGAACTGGGTGAAAGTGTTGTGGTCAGATGAGACCAAAATCGAGCTCTTTGGCATCAACTCAACTCGCCGTGTTTGGAGGAGGAGGAAAGCTGCCTATGACCCCAAAAACACCGTCACCACCACAATGACTAGCCAGTCTCCAGACCTTAATCCCATAGAAAATCTGTGGAGGGAGCTGAAGGTTCGAGTTGCCAAACGTCAGCCTCGAAACCTTAATGACTTGGAGAAGATCTGCAAAGAGGAGTGGGACAAAATCCCTCCTGAGATGTGTGCAAACCTGGTGGCCAACTACAAGAAACGTCTGACCTCTGTGATTGCCAACAAGGGTTTTGCCACCAAGTACTAAGTCATGTTTTGCAGAGGGTCAAATACTTATTTCCCTCATTAAAATGCAAATCAATTCATAATATTTTTGACATGCGTTTTTCTGGATTTTTTTGTTGTTATTCTGTCTCTCACTGTTCAAATAAACCTACCATTAAAATTATAGACTGATCATTTCTTTGTCAGTGGGCAAACGTACAAAATCAGCAGGGGATCAAATACTTTTTTCCCTCACTGTAGAGGTCCTGGAGGGCAGGGAGCTCGGCCCCAGTGATGTACTGGGCTGTCCGCACCACCCTCTGTAGCGCCATGCGATCGAGGGTGGTGCTATTGCCCCCCGTTTCCTGTTGTCCACGATCAGCTCCTTGGTCTTACTGACGTTGAGGGAGAGGTTGTTTTTCCGGCGCCACACTGCCATGTCACTGACCTCCTCACTGTAGGCTGTCTCCTCATTGCCGGTGATCAGGCCTACCACCGTCGTGTCGTCAGCAAACTTGATGATGGTGTTGGAGTAGTGCGTGGCCACGGAGTCGTGGGTGAACAGGGAGTACAGGAGGGCACTAAGCACACACCCCTGTGGAGCCCACGTGTTGAGGTTCGGCGTGGCGGAGGTGATGTTGCTTACCTTCACCACTTGGGGATCCAGTTCCAGAGGGAGGTGTTCAGTTCCAGGGTCCTAAGCTTGGTGACGAGCTTGGAAGGGACAATGGTACAATGGTGTTGAACAGCATTCTCACATTGGTATTCCTCTTATCTTGGTGGGTGAGGGCAGTGTGGAGTGCAATTGAGATTGCGTCGTCCATAGATCTGTTAGGGCGGTATGCAAATTGGAGTGGGTCTAGGGTGTCTGGGATGATTGCGTTGATGTGTTCCATAACCAGCCTCTCAAAGCACTTCATGATTACAGATGTGAGTGCTACAGGGCAATAGTCATTGTGGCATGAAGCCTTAAAGTTCTTGCGAACAGTAATGATGGTGGTCATTTTGAAACATGGGGATTACAGACTGGGACAAGGAGAGGTTGAACATGACCGTGGATGAGCCTGCAAGCTGTTCTGCGCATGCTCTGAGAGCACATCCTGGAATAACATCGGGCCCCGCAGCCTTGCGGGTGTTGACGTGATTAAAGACTTACAGAAGTAATTAGGGTTAAGTGCTTGCTCAAGGGCACATCGACCGATTTTTCACCTAGTTGGCTCGGGGTTTCATAACCGCTAGACAACCTACTGCCCCCATGTGCTATGTAGGACTACTGTACATTGTGTATTTGTGTGTATGAGAGAGGACGAGTGTATATGGGGGAAGGGGGTAGGGGGGTGTAGAATGATGAAAACCAGTCCAATCTGATTTGGCACCAACCAGACCAACACAGTGTTATGGATGACAGCCAGTGACTCCCAGAGTTCACGCACCAGTTCCCCCCAATGAGTAGACCTCACACAGGGACATCAACAAGACAACAACCAGATGCATACTATAGTGTTGTCTACACAGAAACAGGAAAATGCTATTTACTCTTGTGTGAAGCATTTATGGTAGCCGGCTTGATATGGTAGCCGGCCGCGGGCCAATTTTTTTCTTGAGCAGATGGCTTTGCGGCCAGAGCATAATTACAAATAATTTGTAGACTGCAAATTGACAGCCAGAAGCCCATACAGATATAATATTTGACTAAAACATAATAATTTCAAACCTTGCTTATATTTGTACACAAGCACGTGTCTCTCTATTATGCATGGCAATCCAACATTCTAATCACTTGGAGCTGATTTCTTGGTGTTTTTACAGTCTTTTATGTCCAACAATGAAAATTATAAAAAAAAATATAGATCTATCTATCTATCTATCTATCTATCTATCTATCTATCTATCTATCTATCTATCTATCTATCTATCTATCTATCTATCTATCTATCTATCTATCTATCTATCTATCTATCTATCTATCTATCTATCTATCTATCTATCTATCTATCTATCTATCTATCTATCTATCTATCTATCTATCTATATATATATATATATATATATATATTTGGAGAGGTTCCAAGTGCTCTTGACGGTGTAAGGGGGAAGTCAAGTCTAATTGTTTATCTGTGGTATTTCCTGTCTCATGTAACTTCTTCACTTTTGTTAACTATTTAATGTATTCTACTAAGTTAAAGGGAATATCGTTTCATACCACTGATTTATATATTTCAGAACTGTGTACATCTATGGTTTCAACAAAGTGGACTTTGCGCTGCGGCATTCTGTGATGCAATTGGCTGCTGGCACGGACGTCAAGGCGCTAGGCAACCAGCAGCGGAGTGAAAATGGCGTCCCCAAGATCAACAGATCCACCCTGGCTGCCCTGCTGCAGCATCTTTACAGATGAAGGTTCAGGGTAGGCTGTAAGACTGCAGTGTGGAGCTGCAAAGACCCTCTGGTTAATGCTACCCTACCAGACCTGGTTTCAAATACATGTGTATTTGATTATTTGTTATTTAGATACTTAATTTTTGTGTATTTGAGTATTTTCTAATAATGTGGCTACCAAACAGACCTGTGTTCGAATGTATGGGAGTATTTATTAGTATTTTCATAACATTTTCCAAATGATTTTCCAAATACATTCCAATAGTCAACTACTTGTGTTTTCAAGTAAAACAATTGTATCCATATACTTACTTCCAAATGTCTTGGAAAGCAATTGAAATACCCTAAATAGTATTTGAACCTAGGTCTGTACCGCACACTCATGCCACTTGTTCATTTTACTGTAATGCACTGCAGATACATTTTCAGACATATTTTTCAGAGCCTGAATAGTAACTTTAGATGAAAGTCATAATATCAGATAAAAGAGAAACACATGGCAGGCATGCTCACACAGACACACACACACACACACACACACACACACACACACACACACACACACACGCATTGAACTGTGTGTGGGCGGTGAGTGAGACAACAACACAGACAAGGGCATGTTGGCATAGCGATGCCACCTGTTTTTACAGCAACACAATCCCTTGCTCTGCAGAAGTTACTCCATCTACCCATAACACCATTCTGCACAGTACACACCCTCCCCTGGGTGTGAATAATACCATGCTGTGTTGGCACAGGGTGCCACTTCTTTCAGCACCACTACAGTGGAAAGCAATTAATAATGTGGATGTGTTTTGTACCAGACTGATGTCCTGTGGTTTACCAGATATGGTGCAATTGAAATGAAAATCACCCTGAGAACTTGTATAGATGCAACATACTTCTAAATCTTGTTCTACAACGCCACAGTGTATACATTTGATTATTACTTGGAGTATTATGGTAATGAGGCAGATTATTTTGGGACTTAATTGGGCATTTTTCTGGTATTTGGATTGTGGGCTAGCTCAGTGGTGGTCGGTGTCGTTTAAGATGAGGGAAGAAGATTTTTTTTTGTTTCATGAGCATGGGCTTATTTCTATTACAGCACATTGGATGACTGTTATTCATATTCCATTCACTCTGTTCAATGTAACATTTTAGGCTTCTACATGATAATTGAATTTTCCCTATACCCATCATGAGGTTCCTACAACCTAGCCTATGAATGAAAGTTTACAACATAGGTGCACACAGGTTGAGTTTTTTTTTTGAGGTGACAGACGGTGACACATGGACAAACAGTGACACATTTAATCCCGCCTTGCACACTCTTGCCTGCATTTTACTGATCTAGGGTGTAATCATTAGTCCAACAGTTCAAACGAGAGCATTCTATTGGACAAATTCAGGTATGTTTATATCTGTTTCGTTCCGTTTCTTTCCGTTTAAGATTGTATTTTTCTACAGAATGAATAGACCCCTGATCGAACGTAAACACTGTTCATTTTAATAGCTGGCTAGTTGTATTCCTTCTTGCATTTACGTCTCTCCTCCTCTCACCTTTTCCCTTCGCTTGTGGACTTCAATGCACAAAACATCAGCTGTATGTGACCAGGCGAAAAAAAACTTTCCAAGCCAAACCATATCATAACCGCTACACACAGCTTACATCGTTGTCACCATATTACAGTAGCTAAAGTAACGTCATAGTCAACATAGCTAATAGAACAAGCTCGTTAGTAAACCTGCTACAATCATGTAGTACAGTGTACAGTCAGTAAGCAGTTTAGCAGTTACACCGGCGGGCCCCGGTGGCAATATATTTGTAAAACCAAAAGCTTACCTTGGTATTCCAGTGTTGTGCTGGACAGTCATAGCCAGCTAGCTATCCCTCTCTTTGAGCCGGGTGTTTGAGTAGGCTAAACTAGCTAGCTGCATTCACTAAGGAAGTGAAAGTGAAGAAAAAAAAATCTCTCTTGCTTCTACTTCATTTTTGAATAAATTAATTGTTCCAAACTGTTCAACTATTGTCTTTCTCTCTCTTTGAGTCAACTACTCACCACATGTTATGCACTGCAGTGCTAGCTAGTTGTAGCTTATGCTTTCAGTACTAGATTAATTATCTGATCCTTTGATTGGGTGGACATGTCAGTTCATGCTGAAAGAGCTCTGATAGGTTGGAGGACGTCCGTTGGAAGGGGGTGAGAAAGGTGAGCCTCCTAGGTTTTGTATTGAAGTCAATGTACCCAGTACACCATGTTGCTACTCTATAGGAGGAGCAGGAGGAACATTCCCTTCCAAATCAGTTTGAAACACCATTGTTGTTCTCATGACAAATAGCCAGTAAGCCAAACCAATGAGGGCCCAATCCCAGTGAATTGACACGCCACCACTGTGACATAAAACAAGTGAGATGTTCGGGCTATTTAGGAACGCCATTCTGTGCCGGAATGCCGTCGACTAGGGCCTTTTATCAGACGTGAACACTGTCTTTTTTCTCTCTCTCCTCCAATCTTCTTTGCATTGTTCTCTGAAAATTACAGCGGTTATTTTCCCCACCATGCTTTGA
This sequence comes from Coregonus clupeaformis, assembly GCF_020615455.1. Lineage (NCBI taxonomy): Eukaryota > Metazoa > Chordata > Actinopteri > Salmoniformes > Salmonidae > Coregonus > Coregonus clupeaformis. The sequence continues at coordinate 883,068 of NW_025533478.1, forward strand.
ATTATTGAAAAGGAAGTATGTGGGAGCCATTTATTCAGTGGTAGTGAGCCACCCGCTGATCAATCCAACTGGACTTACCTCTCCACTTCTAAATGAGTTTAGGAGACTTGAGGAAGCCTCAGAAATATGACTCACTTCTAGACTATGGAGAGACACCATCGCTATAGTTTCACTCTCATCCATTTAGCATCCATTTAGAGTTGAAGTTACTGGAGAGAACTGTATTTGGCTCTATCAAATTAAATGGCATTGAGTTTCTATTTTTACAATTTCTGCAAAAACTGCATGTGTTCCATAACGTCCTCTATTATATACTGTTGGATTCTAGCTTGAAATATACAGTGGGGAAAAAAAGTATTTAGTCAGCCACCAATTGTGCAAGTTCTCCCACTTAAAAAGATGAGAGAGGCCTGTAATTTTCATCATAGGTACACGTCAACTATGACAGACAAATTGAGATTTTTTTTCTCCAGAAAATCACATTGTAGGATTTTTTAGGAATTTATTTGCAAATTATGGTGGAAAATAAGTATTTGGTCACCTACAAACAAGCAAGATTTCTGGCTCTCACAGACCTGTAACTTTTTCTTTAAGAGGCTCCTCTGTCCTCCACTTGTTACCTGTATTTATGGCACCTGTTTGAACTTGTTATCAGTATAAAAGACACCTGTCCACAACCTCAAACAGTCACACTCCAAACTCCACTATGGCCAAGACCAAAGAGCTGTCAAAGGACACCAGAAACAAAATTGTAGACCTGCACCAGGCTGGGAAGACTGAATCTGCAATAGTTAAGCAGCTTGGTTTGAAGAAATCAACTGTGTGAGCAATTATTAGGAAATGGAAGACATACAAGACCACTGATAATCTCCCTCGATCTGGGGCTCCACGCAAGATCTCACCCCGTGGGGTCAAAATGATCACAAGAACGGTGAGCAAAAATCCCAGAACCACACGGGGGGACCTAGTGAATGACCTGCAGAGAGCTGGGACCAAAGTAACAAAGCCTACCATCAGTAACACACTACGCCGCCAGGGACTCAAATCCTGCAGTGCCAGATGTGTCCCCCTGCTTAAGCCAGTATATGTCCAGGCCCGTCTGCAGTTTGCTAGAGTGCATTTGGATGATCAAGAAGAGGATTGGGAGAATGTCATATGGTCAGATGAAACCAAAATAGAACTTTTTGGTAAAAACTCAACTCGTCGTGTTTGGAGGACAAAGAATGCTGAGTTGCATCCAAAGAACACCATACCTACTGTGAAGCATGGGGGTGGAAACATCATGCTTTGGGGCTGTTTTTCTGCAAAGGGACCAGGACGACTGATCCGTGTAAAGGAAAGAATGAGTGGGGCCATGTATCGTGAGATTTTGATTGAAAACCTCCTTCCATCAGCAAGGGCATTGAAGATGAAACGTGGCTGGGTCTTTCAGCATGACAATGATCCCAAACACACCGCCCGGGCAACGAAGGTCCTGGAGTGGCCTAGCCAGTCTCCAGATCTCAACCCCATAGAAAATCTTTGGAGGGAGTTGAAAGTCTGTGTTGCCCAGCGACAGCCCCAAAACATCACTACTCTAGAGGAGATCTGCATGGAGGAATGGGCCAATATACCAGCAACAGTGTGTGAAAACCTTCTGAAGACTTACAGAAAACGTTTGACCTGTGTCATTGCCAACAAAGGGTATATAACAAAGTATTGAGAAACTTTTGTTATTGACCAAATACTTATTTTCCACCATAATAAATTCATAAAAAATCCTACATTGTGATTTTTATTTTTTTTTTTATCTCATTTTGTCTGTCATAGTTGACGTGTACCTATGATGAAAATTACAGGCCTCTCTCATCTTTTTAAGTGGGAGAACATGCACAATTGGTGGCTGACTAAATACTTTTTTCCCCACTGTACTTATTAATGTTACCAGACAATAAGTTATTGATTACTGTACATGTATAAGGAATGTATATGTTGGGGTCAATGGAGGATGGATAAGAAAGTTATTGACTGAGAAAAGGGAGTGCAGAAAGTTTACATTCTGTAAAAACATGTTATTGTTGAATCTCATGGCTCCTAAGGAGGGAGGCAAAGGGCAACAGTCTGGTTTCAGTCACTGATAAGGTAGCACAGTCGTGGATTAGGGAGGAGCTAGGAATTCAGTCCGAGGTCAGGTCAGATGAAGTGAGAAGGAGCAGTCCTATCTTACACACATAAACTTCCACACCCACGAAGGTTCTAGCATGAGGTAGGGACATTACTACACTAGTGAGAGGAACCTATTAAGTTCCTGACTAGCAACAGCTATGTATTGGCTGTCTATATGTGCAAGGAGTTGACTCCGCCTAGTAGGAGGGTATAAATATACGTGCTTGTGTAAACATATCTTTGTCTTTGCAGCTGTATGACCCAGTGGGTGAATAAACTTGGTTTGAGCTTTTTCTAGTCATCCGTGAGTTTTTATTCTGTTTGTTCAGAACCTAACAATTGGCTTTGTCGGCAGGATTCAACATGATTTATAGTCGAACTGGAGAGTCCAGATCATTGGAACAGGAGCCGGCACATAAAAACAAGGTAGGCAAAGTTCCTACACCTGTTACTACTCATTCTGACATCATAGGGAGACTAGAGTCATAGGCTAAATACAAATTAAAGGATACGGATCTGGAAAGCCTGAGTTTGTTCAGTAGGCCCACTGTATATACTAACGGTATACCATGGGGTTGAGGCCCCTATGAGGGTTTAGGAAAGTGGGATTTTTAGCAAGTCGCCCTTGGGCATACACTACCCGTAGGAAAACTTTGTCTAAAAACACTAGTTAGACCTGAGCGACCACCCACTGTATTTTTGTGTAGTTAGTAGTAAGCTTAGTGGTTCTTGAGGCAGGCAAGATCAGTTTAGGGGGTTTTGACATTATTGTTTCATTCCTTGGGTCCTGCTCAGCCCCTTTTCCCCAAACCTTTACCGTGTGTTTATAATAAACATTTTTGTGTTTGACGGTAGCTTTTTGGTTGCCACTATTCTAATTTGCATGAGTTATGTTACGGGTCTCTTTTCCATCCACCCTAGACTTTTTAAACCATAGGGTTCGTAACATAAAGTGGGGGCTTGTCCGGGATCTCTCTCATGGATACCCATGCCACTCATGCAAATTGGTTTAGTGTCTGGTTCAGTGTTGAGCTTGGTAGCTGTGACTAGCTGGTTTCGTGTTCAGTATTCGTCAGCTCGTGTTGCTAGCTTAAGATGGCTACTTTTGATTTGAATGCCTTTTTGGATAACCCTACGTGGGAGGTTTTTGATAATTGCCGTAGAGTGGATCTACAGGCTTTGGCTGACCACTTTTCTATACCCATTCCGAGAGTTTTAGTGAAAGCGGATGTTAGGAAAGTGGTGTTAGAGGTATTATTGAACGAGCGAGTGCTAGAGTTACCACCGCCTGAGCCTGCAGCTCCTGTAGGGGATGTGGCTGCTGGTCCTGTAAGCCCGTCGGTGTCTGAGGATGAGGGAGAGGCTAAGGCTCCAGCCACAATCCCCCGTTTTGACCCACTCTCCCCACTGTCAGACAGTAATGCCAGGATGGATGTCCGCTCGACATGGCTCCAAACGGAGGCGGAAGAGAGGGCAAAAATCAGGCAAGAAAAGTTGGAGATGAGTAAGCTAGAGGCAGAACATGAGACGCGTAAGCTAGAGGCAGAACAGGAGACGCGTAGACTTGATCAAGAACTGGAGATGCGTAAGATGGACCAGGAGTTGCGTAAGATGGAACTGGAGGCAGAGACAGCGAGGTTAGTCTCTGCTCATGCTATGCCTACTAGTGAGCATCCTCACCAGCTGTGTCGTCTGCTACTTTTGATATTAGTAGACAGATCACCTTAGTACCTGGGTTTAGGGAGTCAGAGGTTGACTCCTATTTTAGTGTTTTTGAGCGTATAGCGGTAGCATGGACATGGCCCAAAGAGGTATGCCTATTACTTCAGTGTAAATTAACAGGTAAAGCCCAAGAGGTTCTGTCAGCGCTACCTCTTGAAGACAGCTTGAATTATGACATGGTCAAAGCTACTGTTCTTCGAGCCTATGAGCTTGTTCCTGAGGCATATCGACAGAGATTTAGGTCTCATAAAAAGTATTCTACTCAGACTTATGTGGAGTTTGCTAGAGATAAAGGAAATCTGTTTGACAAATGGCACACTGCTAGTAAGGTAACTGATTTTAGCTCTCTACTGGAGTTCATCTTGTTAGAAGAGTTTAAAAATTGCTTACCCGAACACATTTTAGTTTACCTAAACGAACAGAAAGTATCCTCACTGTCAGAAGCATCTGTACTGGCAGATGAGTTTGTGTTGATGCACAAGAGCGTGTTTTCGGCTCTTACGGAGAGCAGGGCCGCGTCGACCAGCAGTATATCCAGCATGCCCGAAAGATATGAGTCACCGTTTATATTGTCATAAGGTGGGACATATGGTTAATGATTGATTTCTGCTAAAACGCAAACAGGGGATGCCTCTGCACGCTAGGCCGCCAAAGAGTGTTTGGCTGATTTGTACGGTTGTAAGGCCGGAATCAAAACAGATGCCTCATGGTAAATGTGGTTTGAAAGTCCCAGATCGCAGCTATGAACCGTTCATTTTTGAGGGATTTGTTTCCATATCAGATGAGGAAGCGTCTCAGCGTCTGGTAAGAATCCTTAGAGATACTGGTGTGGTGTAGTCGTTCATACGAATCACATCTCTGCATGTCTGGCAGACATATCAGTATGGATGACGGATCATCACCTCAAGCTGAACCTTGGCAAGACGGAGCTGCTCTTCCTCCCGGGGAAGGACTGCCTGTTCCATGATCTCGCCATCACGGTTGACAACTCCGTTGTGTCCTCCTCCCAGAGTGCGAAGAGCCTTGGCGTGACCCTGGACAACACCCTGTCGTTCTCCGCTAACATCAAGGAGGTGACCCGATCCTGTAGGTTCATGCTCTACAACATTCGGAGAGTACGACCCTGCCTTACACAGGAAGCGGCACAGGTCCTAATTCAGGCACTTGTCATCTCCCGTCTGGATTACTGCAACTCGCTATTGGCTGGGCTCCCTGCCTGTACCATTAAACCCCTACCACTCATCCAGAATGCCGCAGCCGTCTGGTGTTCAACCTTCCCAAGTTCTCTCACGTCACCCCGCTCCTCCGCACACTCCACTGGCTTCCAGTTGAAGCTCGCATCTGCTACAAGACCATGGTGCTTGCCTACGGAGCTGTGAGGGGAACGGCACCTCCGTACCTTCAGGCTCTGATCAGTCCCTACACCCAAACGAGGGCATTGCGTTCATCCACCTCTGGCCTGCTGGCTCCCCTACCTCTGCGGAAGCATAGTTCCCGCTCAGCCCAGTCAAAACTGTTCGCTGCTCTGGCACCCCAATGGTGGAACAAGCTCCCTCACGACGCCAGGACAGCGGAGTCACTCACCACCTTCCGGAGACACTTGAAACCCCACCTCTTTAAGGAATACCTGGGATAGGATAAAGTAATCCTTCTACCCCCCCTTACCCCAACCCACCCCCCAAAAAAAAATATATATATATATATATATATATATAAAAGAAAAGGAAAGAAAAAGGAAAATGAAAAAATGCAATTTTTAATGAAAATAAAATAAAACATTTGTAAAGTGGTATCCCACTGGCTATAAGCTGAATGCACCTATTTGTAAGTTGCTATGGATAAGAGCGTCTGCTAAATGACGTAAATATAAATGTAAATGTATGTATTGCCCGATACTACATATTTTGGTTCCAGTGTGTTAGTACAGGGAATTGAAATGGGATTTGTCCCAGTGCCATTGCACTTTGTGAACGTACACTCTGAGATAGTCAGTGGATTGTTCAGAGTTGGAGTACGTCCTATGTTGCCAGTAAAAGGTGTGACATTTATAATGGGCAACGATATTGCCGGAGGAAAGGTGATACCCGTATTGGAGGTATTAGATGAAAGTGACCAGTCTCTATCCGAGGAGCTGGCGCAGAGTTATCCAGATGTGTTCCCCGCTTGTGCTGTCACATGCTCAAGCACGACAAGTGGGTGACGTGATAGATTTGTGGAACACGATTCTATTCAGAGAGTGTGACCCAGAGGATAGCTTGTGTGCTACCTCTGGTAAGTTGGTGCAGTCTGACCAACAGCCCAGGGAAGGGGAGAGGTATGTGGAACTTGTTGCTGATGCAATACAGTTACCAGTCACTCGTGAGCAGCTGATCGCTAACCAGAAGGTTGACATTAGCCTGGCTAAATGTTTTTCTAGTGTTGTCTCAGTGGGGGTGCTAAAGAAGGAAAACATGGCATACTTCATTGATGGTAATCTCCTCATGCGTAAATGGACATCCCATGTTGACGTGGCAGAGATTGGAATGCTGTTTACCAAATAGTGATTCCTATAGCCTTTCGACTAAATGTTTTATCCCTTGCTCATGATCACCAGTGGTCCGGACATCTGGGAGTCACCAAGATTTATGGGTTTTGCGGCATTTCTTTTGGCCTGGTTTAAAACAAGATGTGGCTCAGTTCTGTCGGACATGCCACACCTGTCAGGTAACTGGGAAACTGAACCAGGTTATTCCTCCCGCTCCTCTTTGTCCCATACCTGTGGGACATGTGATGGTTGATTGTGTTGGACCATTACCGAAGACAAGATCTGGTAACCAGTTTCTGTTGACAGTTATGTGTGTGGCCACCAGATACCCAGAGGCCATTCCTCGGCGAAGATGTCAAAATCCTTGTCAGTTACACACCGTGTGTCAAGCACATATCATCCAGAGTCTCAGGTTGGCATCAGACACTGAAGTCTATGTCCCGTAAATGTGTTTGGAATCTGAAAAGGATTGGGATGAGGGAGTTCTTCTAGTTTTGTTTGCTGTCCGTGAGACGGTACAGGAATCCCTAGGGTTCAGCACAGCTGAACTGGTGTTTGGACACACAGTGAGAGGACCTATGAAAGTCCTTAAGGATCAGTTTTTATCACAAGTTGTGTGCGAAAGAAAATGTATCGGACTACGTTAGTCGCTTTCGTGAGCGCCTACATGGTGCCTGTGCTCTGGCAAAGGAAGCGCTGTCTTCCTCACAGAAACGTATGAAACGGCACTATGACAACCAGTTGGTTTCTCATTCGCTGCAGCCAGGTGACCAAGTTCTTGTATTGTTGCCTGTACCAGGAGCGTCATTGTCAGCACGTTTCTCTGGTCCTTACGTAATTGAAAAGAAACTCAAAGAAACTGATTAAGTGATACAGACTCCCGATAGAAAACGCCAATCTCGGGTGTGCCACATTAACATGTTGAAGACATACCACACCAGACCCATCACCCAGATAGACAGTCCAGAGAAACTGGCCGAGACGGCTATGTCTATTGCTGCTGCGGCTGTAGTGGGAGGTCATGTTAATGATGTGGACGGAGATGGTTTGGAGTTGTGCAATACTCAGCAGCAGTGTGCTAGATTGCCCAATTCAGAGATGCTGCTGTCTATCCCATCAAGCCTGATTCATTTAACGGACGGACAGACAGATTATATTGTGAGGCTATTACACAGCTTTCCATGTCTTTTTAATGATGTTCCTACATGCACAAAACAGTGTGTTTATGCATGTGTGTGCACGCCTGTGTATGTGTGAGGGCCTCTCATGTCAGAAATGCATTATCTTCCTATTATGAAATGATCCAGGGATGCAAGGTGTTGGACAGAGCCAACGGTCGATGAGAGGGTTTGTATGCCTGTTAACCTTTATGAACAATTTGTCCAGATAACCTGGAAAACAAATTAATCATCCACCTTATGCTGCTTGCTGAAGATGAAAAGTGGTTAAACAAAGTGTTGAAAGTGGTCGTTTCTATTATAGACCCCCAACCAAGGAAAGAATGCCCCCCAAAAAACGAAAGACCTAGACAAATCTGTTGCGGACTAAAAGTGGAGGTTTTTAGTAATCTGGTAACAGGATTGAGACCAGAGGGAAGAGGGGAAAAAAAGTGTCAGATATTCAATTTAAAGCTTTTAGTAAAGAATGGGCCTCTCAGGAACAGAAAGGGAAGGCCAGGTCTGCCATGTGGCATTGTTTCATTAGACCTTGTTAGTGGCTTGTTGAGTTGCTGTGTAGGAGTGTGATTAGACTAGCGCCTAGCCTAGCACCGATATCTCACACTGTTGAGGTAGCTGTTAGACCCTCGCTTTGAAGCTGTACTCACAGGGGTGGAGAAACACACAGATGCAAGCACACACACACACACAGAGCGACACGGACACACACACAGACACACAAAGAGCAACATGGAGTACACATACACACCTGCCAGCTTTGAACAAATGCCCACCCAAACTGAGCACAGTCGCTTGTTTTATTCCTCCCCTTCTATTTCCTCACCTCATCTTTTTACATTTTAGTCATTTAGCAGACGCTCTTATCCAGAGCGACTTACAGTTAGTGAATATATATATTTTTATACTGGCCCCCCGTGGGAATCGAACCCACAACCCTGGCGTTGCAAACGCCATGCTCTATCAACTGAGCTACATCCCTGCCGGCCATTCCCTCCCCTACCCTGGACGACGCTGGGCCAATTGTGCGCCACCCATGAGTCTCCCGGTCGCGGCCGGCTGCGACAGAGCCTGGATTCAAACCAGGATCTCTAGTGGCACAGTTATCACTGCGATGCAGTGCCTTAGACCACTGCGCCACTCAGGAGATTTTATAAACATATTTTCTTTCCCTTCCTCTCCCCTCGACGTGGCGTCTGAAACACTTTAAGTTGGTGTGAGGCCCAAGCAAAATAACCCTGTTTATTTTCTTTACTCCCTCGTTCTCTCATCTGGCTGGGTTAACTCGAAAAAGAAAGACAGATGGAGTACAAACGGAAAATGGTAACAAAATTGTCCGCCGCCCAAAAGCATAACTGAAATTTCCACAATTACAGTTTATGGTACATTGAATTCAAGCACTGTAATTTTTCTGACTTCTTTGAAGAACCGTGAGTCAGAGGTGAACCCTGCCCATGCATTATGATATACTTCAATCTACTGTGACCTTCTAGTTTCCTGTGGAGAGCGATAAATAAATACCATGATGCACAGAAATACCTCAAAACCTTTCTCTGCCCCTCTCGTTTCCATAGCTGAGAGTTATAATTGTCAAGACTAAGTGAAGTGTGCTTTAACTGGGGGCCACGACTCAGAATTTCAAAAGTGCCGCCACAGATGGGGTGTTTCTCAATATGCTACCGTGCTCCGAGCATGCAAATTGGAGCGCGCATATTGGAGTATGAGTCTAAATCAAAGTATGCGAAACGTAGCACGGAAGGCTCTTCTTGGATGCGTACTCCGCTTGAAGACAGTTCAAAGCATGTATCGATGCAAGCTTCAACGTGAAGTATGCACAAAAATATGACGCAACCACTTAAAACATTACGCTAAATGTATTGAAATCTATGGTGGCCATTATTTGGGCTGATGCGAGAGAAAATGAACTCCCACTTCTGAATTAAATGTTGCCCATTCACATCTCATATGTTGGCTGACTATAATATTTTATCTTGATTAATAAATACATACTGTGTTAATTTTGGCATGTTTACCTGCCTACAATACCCACTGTAGATCGAAAGGAAAGGGAAATGAGATCGCAACCCCGTAATAAGCTAATAGGGCTAACTGGCTAGCTAGCTAGCTATGATGAATTGGTAGCTAGTTAGCCATAAAGAAATGACAGCTAGTCACCTACCTTGCATAACATTAGTTTTAGGTTGTTTTCCCTGTTAAACTAGCTGGCTAGCTAGATTATTACAATTCACATATAGCTGGCTGGTAATTATGAAGTTCAAAGTTTGTTCATGTAGTTATCTTGTCTCGTCTGTATAGCCATTCGCCTGACAAATTAACATTTCTCAGGTGTTAGCATCTTTCAAATTTCGGAAGGGAAGGGGACAATCGACCCATAGACTTGCCCGTAACTTGCAAAGAAAGGCGGTGGAGCTCCTTGTTCCAGTTCCGCTCCTCGTTATAGCATCTCTTAATTCCTTCTCTTAACATGTATGGACCCAGAATTTAATCAAGCATCTGACCAATTAATCAATACTTTAGTTCTGGGTTTACCGAGTTGATCCTCTCTCTAACATCTGTGTGGTTGTGTTGCAGTAAGTGCCTCCCACCATGCGGTCAGACGAGCTGGCAGAGTCCACGCTGGGCATGAGGAACGTGGTCACAAACCCGTGGACCACATTCGCGGTCATCAAGAATGGTGAACTGGGTATGTGACTGCAAGAGTTCTCCACAAGAGTTCTGTTTATCAACTAGTCATCTAGCTAAGGCGAGACAGAAGCTGCGGGGGCAACATTTATTTCATGTCCCCAAAGGGGACATTTCTTCAGTCAGAAATACAATAGGTTTCACAAAAAGTGAATGTTTGATAAATTCAATATGTGGACAGTGCTGTAAATAATATTGCCAAGAAGGACACTTCCTTACTAATTCCCTCTGGCCCTAGCCAAGTTACAGGGCATAGTTGTCCTGAGGTGACTTTGAGGCACCAACATCTATCGTCTCCCGACTCCCGCCCAGTGTTTCCAATTTAGCAACTTTGTCACTAAATTTAGAAGGTTTTCAGAACCTTCCAGCGACTTTATTGGTAAAAGAGGCTGGCGACAAATTCAGCTACTTTTCAGGCTGCCTTTGGGGAGTTTTGTCACCAAGTGTTTCTATGGTTTTGATAGCATTTAGCGACTTTTCCCACTCAATACATTCACAAACAAGAGTGGGCAAGCCAGGGATATGTTGTTGAAGGATGTATATTTGTAGCGTAGCTAGTCAGTACCAGGTTATATTGGCATGTTTTCCCATGGTTGACAGAGTACTTGCAGGCTGTGGAGCTAGTAGCTAGACCATGTAGCTATGGATCATGACGAGTGATAACCTATAGCTACAGCACTAGGAAGTTACTTTTTTCTAGTAGACAAGTAGGGTCATGATCTATGCTAATGATCTATGTTAAAGTATGTTACCAGCTAATGGATATAATGTTAAAAATGAGTCGTCTCTTGCTAAAGTTAACTAGCTTAGCTTAGCTAGCTAGGTAGCTACTTTCATTAACCAAATTCATATGTAGCTAAATAATACAAAACACAACGGGACTGCCCCACAGAAGAAATGTCCCACTTTCTAGAGTTTTCCCCGTTAGTTAACACTATCAACATTTCCCTTCACTGTGGGAATTGTGATCGAATCAATGCTATATTAGTCACTTTCAATGCAACATGCAACATATCGAAACAAAATGAACTATACAAGAGATGTTGTTGTAGGCAGAACCCATCCGAGTAGGATTCTATTGCATTGACAGGCATGACTCAGGCACATACTCTACACAGACAGATGCACCATGACCAATCAGAGTTGCATTAGGCCTATATGCAAATAGACCATTGCCATATATGGATCTGTGCCGTTGACTTTGAACTGGACTGTTTTTACAGCATCAGCGTGAGTGGATGCACTTGTGTAATGAATACTCGGACAGAGTGGTAAGATCCAATCGCAGAATAGCAATGCTTTATTAGAGTACAGACAAGGGAATAGCTTAATCGTGGTCGGGCGGGCTGTGGTCAAAACCGGGCCAGGCAGAGGTACCAAGGGAGCGGGCTTAGTCGTAGTCGAGGTCACAGACACAGGATCAGAGGACGGTAATCACTGGGGTAGACAAGCAGAGGATTAAGCAATTCGGGGAGTCAAACAACAAGGCACAGGTCGGATACACGGGTAATCAAAAACAACAAACTCTCTCTCTCTCTCGGAACAAAACGCTTAGCAAGTCACAATGGAACAATACCTCGCACCGACTGAACTTCTGAGCACACCTTAAATCCTACACTAATTACTGACAGGTGTGCTCAGAACTCAGGTGAACCAGATCGAGTCTGATGACTCCCCCTCTCTGTAGATCGGGGAAGTGTCAGACTCTGTCTAGGCCCAGCCAACCCCCGATCCCTTACAGTATCCCCCTCCCCAGGGCCGGCTCCTGACGGCCTTCTACCTCTACCGGGTGGTCTTCCTCTGGGTCGGGGTCCTGGATGATCTGGGTGTTCAGCGTGGAAAGTGGCCTTGAGAGCGGGATCCAGTATGTCCTTAGCAGGGACCCAGGACCGTTCCTCAGGTCCATATCCCTCCCAGTCCACGAGATATTCGATGGCCCCTCGTCTCCGTCTTGACTCCAGTATCTCGTGGACTGTATAGGTGGTGTCCTGTTCCTCCTCCAAAGGTGGTGTAGTAGGTTGTTGGGCGATTGGGGGGTACATCGGGCTATAGTGGACAGGTTTCAATAGGGAGACGTGGAATGTAGGGTTTATCCTGTAGTGTCGAGGGAGTAACAGACGGTAGGTGACAGGGTTAATACGTCTCTGTACCTTGAAAGGACCGATGTACCTGGGTTGGAGCTTCTTGCAGCTCCGTCGGAACCGCAGGTCTCGGGTAGACAGCCACACTCGTTGCCCGGGTTGATAAGTGGGAGTAGGTCTCCGGCGTCGGTCGGCGTAGGTCTTTTGCTGTTGTGAGGCTTGACTGAGATGTTGAAGGGCCGTCTCCCAGACCTGCGCACTCCGACGGAACCACTCGTCCACAGCCGGTACCATCCCTGATGCGGTATCCCACGGGAACAGGGGTGGTTGATACCCTAGAACACACTGGAAGGGCGTTAGGCGTACGGAGGTGTGAATGAGTGAGTTCTGAGCATACTCTACCCAAGGAAGGAATCGGCTCCACTCTTGCGGCTGCCGCGAACATTGTTGCCGTAGATATTTCCCAATTTCCTGGTTGAGCCGTTCTGTCTGCCCATTGGCCTGGGGATGATATCCGGAGGTTAGGCTAACCGAGATGCCCAAGCGTTCGCAGAAGGCCTTCCATACCGGGATACAAACTGGGGTCCCCGGTCGGAAACAATATCCTCCGGGACACCAAACTGCCGGAACACCTGGGTAAACATAGTCTCAGCCATCTGAGTGGCGTTAGGCAAACGGGTCATGGGTACTAACCGGCACATCTTGGAGAAACGATCGATGACCACGAGAATTACAGTATGGCCCTCTGATTCTGGTAGGTCGGTAACAAAGTCCATTGCAATGTGCGACCAGGGTCGTTGAGGAGTTGGCAATGGCATCAGCTTACCCTCCGGTAGTGCACGAGGTACCTTGGACTGAGCACATACTGGACAGGATAAGACATAGTCTCTGACGTCATCTGTGAGGGAATCCCACCAGTATTTTCGGCTGATGAGTCGTGTAGTTCGAGTGATTCCGGGATGACCAGATCCCAGCGACGTGTGGCACCATTCCATCAGTTGAGGTCGAAGTGGAGCTGGTACAAACACCTTAGACACCAGGGTTTCTGGAGGGGCTGGTTCCGCTTGTAAGCTCTCCTGAATAGTGTCATCAATAGCCCACCTCACAGGACCAGCACGGCAACTCATGGGGAGAATAGGTTCTGGCTCCACGGGTCTTTCCGCACGCTCGAACCGTCGGGAAAGCGCGTCCGCCTTACCATTCTTGGACCCAGGGATATAAGAGACAGTGAATCGGAAACGGTTGAAGAATAAAGACCACCTTGCCTGTCGGGAGTTCAGTCGTTTGGCACTGTGAAGATACTCCAGGTTGCGGTGGTCCGTGAGCACTTGGAACGGATGCTCTGCTCCCTCCAACCAATGTCTCCACTCCTCCAGTGCTAACTTCACCGCCAGTAATTCCCGATTACCCACGTCATAGTTCTGCTCGGCAGAAGTCAGTTTCCTTGAAAAGAAAGCACAGGGTCGTGATTTAGGCGGCTCACCTTGGCGTTGGGATAACACGGCTCCAACTCCAACCTCCGAAGCGTCCACTTCCACGATAAACGGTAAGGTAGGGTCCGGCTGACATAGAATAGGAGTGGTGGTAAAGCATTGTTTCAACGTCTCAAACGCACGCACTGCCCCCTCCGTCCAGTTCAGACCGCACCCCTTGTAGCTGGTCATCGCCGACAGGGGCGCTGCGGTTGTGCTGAAATTACGCACGAACCGTCTATAGTAATTGGCAAACCCTAAGAATCTCTGGAGCTCTTTCACCGTCTGGGGTTGAGGCCAGTCTTGTACCGCTTGCACCTTGGATTCATCCAGTTTAACCCCGTCGGGAGTGAGTATGGCCCCAAGGAAGGAAATCGTAGTGACATGGAATTCACTCTTTTTTGCCTTCACGAACAGAGAATGTTGTAGGAGCCGATCCAGAACCGTACATGGGACACATGTTCACTCAGAGAGTTAGAATATATTAGGATGTCATCAATGTACACTGTAACAAAGCGATCAATCATGTCCCTGAAAATGTCATTCATGAACGCCTGGAATACTGAGGGCGCGTTGGTAAGTCCATAGGGCATGACACAATATTCGTAGTGTCCTCGATGTGTGATGAAGGCGGTCTTCCATTCATCCCCTTCTCTAATACGCACCAGATTGTACGCACTCCTGAGGTCCAGTTTACTGTACATGGAGGCCTGTCCCACCTGTTCGAGGGCTGCTGGAATCAAAGGAAGAGGGTAACGATTTTTGATGGTAATATCGTTCAACCCTCGATAGTCTATACAAGGGACGCAGTCCGCCATCCTTTTTCTTCACGAAGAAAAAACTGGATGCGGCGGGGAGACGTAGATGGGCGAATGGCCCCTTGCTGTAGCGCCTCATCAATATACTGGCTCATCGATTCTCGTTCCGGCTGTGACAACGGGTAGATTCTTCCACGAGGAGGTGTAGCCCCGGATAGCAGATCAATCCCGCAGTCCCAGGCCCGATGAGGTGGTAACACGGTAGCCCTCTCCTTGGAGAACACCTGCGCGTAATCCTGGTATTCTGTAGGGACAACAGTAGACACCGCACCCTGCGCATCCTCCACAGTAGACATTTTGCACAGTAAATTGAGGCACTCTGCCCTACATACCTCACTCCAAGCCGTGATATCGCCAGATTTCCAGGAGATGACCGGATCATAGGTGACGAGCCAGGGGTGGCCGAGCACTAGCGGCTCCCGTGGAGCGGAGATGACGAAAAAAATGATGTTCTCATGGTGTATGGAGCCCACTTGTAACTTGATTACCTCTGTACGGTGCGTAATGAACCCAGTGCCCATGGGCTCACCGTCTAGCGCGTTGACTCGCAGGGGAGGTTGAATTTGGATAAGTTGAACTCCCAACTCCTCAGCAAGACCCATATCCAGAAAGCTGGCAGCCGCTCCGGAATCAATAAGTCCTTCCAACCTGCGCACCTTCTCTCCGACAGATAAGGTAACTGGCACATACATTTGTTTAGATGTAATGTTCAAAACTTGAGTCTCACTCACCGGTTTGGCAGTTCCGAGGCGATATCCTGGGGTACGGTTTGGTCGTACCGGACATTGACGAACGAAATGACCCGACTGACCACAATACAGGCATAGTCCGTCTTGCCGACGTTGTTGTCTCACCGAACCTTGTAGAGGTGACCGTCCCAGTTGCATAGGTTCCTCCTCAGATTCTCTCCTCCGCGCTGTCGATTGCTTAGGACCAGTGATCGAGGGCTCCCCGGACTGTGGATACCTTGTGTTGCACTATCAGATTATCAATAGAGATGGCTATTTTGATAAACTCATGTAGCGCAGTGATATCTCCTCGACAAGCCAACTCAGTCTGTACGTCTTTGCGCAGCCCTCTTCGGAAAACGGTGAGCAAAGCAGTCTCGCTCCATCCGCTACCGGCTGCTATAGTACGGAACTCTAAAGCGTAGTCGGCTACTGTGCGACGGCCCTGCTGAAGTTCGCATAGTTGGTCTCCCACACTACGCCCAGATACTGGGTGGTCGAACACCTCTTGGAACAGTCTCTTGAACTGAACTTCCACATTCAACTCGGGGACCTCAGCTGCCCAAAGCGCAGTAGCCCAATCCAGTGCTCTTCCCGTTAGCAGAGAAATCATGAAATCCACCCTGCTACGGTCATCGGGAAACATAGTACGATTATACGACATATACAGGGACGTCTGGAGTAGAAACCCCTGACATTTGCCAGGTTCCCCGTCGTACCTTGTCGGTAGAGAAATCGGAGGTGCATGACGAGGACTGACCGTGCTCGGGGTGGTGCCTTCAGCCGCACCAGCGTTGAGTAGCTGCAGGAGTTCATCCATCCGTTTCTCCTGTAATTCCGCTGGATCCATGGTAATGGCGAGGTATTCTGTAATGAATACTCGGACAGAGTGGTAAGATCCAATCACAGAATAGCGATGCTTTATTAGAGTACAGACAAGGGAATAGCTTAATCGTGGTCGGGCGGGCTGTGGTCAAAACCGGGCCAGGCAGAGACAGGCAGAGGTACCAAGGGAGCGGGCTTAGTCGTAGTCGAGGTCACAGACACAGGATCAGAGGACGGTAATCACTGGGGTAGACAAGCAGAGGATTAAGCAATTCGGGGAGTCAAACAACAAGGCACAGGTCGGATACACGGGTAATCAACAACAACAACAACAATC
The DNA here is from genome assembly GCF_020615455.1 of Coregonus clupeaformis. Taxonomy (NCBI): domain Eukaryota; kingdom Metazoa; phylum Chordata; class Actinopteri; order Salmoniformes; family Salmonidae; genus Coregonus; species Coregonus clupeaformis. The sequence continues at coordinate 899,598 of NW_025533478.1, forward strand.
TCTCTCTCTCTCTCTCTCTCTCTCTCTCTCTCTCTCTCTCTCTCTCTCTCTCTCTCTCTCTCTCTCTCTCTCTCTCGGAACAAAACGCTTAGCAAGTCACAATGGAACAATACCTCGCACCGACTGAACTACTGAGCACACCTTAAATCCTACACTAATTACTGACAGGTGTGCTCAGAACTCAGGTGAACCAGATCGAGTCTGATGACTCCCCCTCTCTGTAGATCGGGGAAGTGTCAGACTCTGTCTAGGCCCAGCCAACCCCCGATCCCTTACAACTTGCTTTGAAATCAAAGCGAAAGCTACATGTAGTGATGTGCACATTTGTTCAATTCCTTTGCTAGTTAGTGAGTTATTAGCCCAGTTATAGATAATTTCTAGTCATCAATGGGGGAATGATTTCTTCCTACAAGGGCACAAAACGTGTGCATTTCTAGACATCTTTGAAAAGCGAGTCAAGTAAAGAGCTTTTTTTTCTTCTTAAAGGGGCAGTGTATTTTGAGACAGGCTTGAATAATAATAAGTAGCCAATAGGCAGAGGGTAGCATATTTTGTCTGATTCTCTATAATAATGGTATGGGAATACATTTTATTTTGTAAAGTGGTTTCTTGCATTAAACAACACAACAATATTTTCAGTCACCTCCTTGTCTGAAGGACAAGTGGATTAACAGGTTAATTAATGTCAAGCCCTTCATGTTTTTTTCAAGTCTCATGGAATGCAGGCCTACATTGAACACCACACATTGTCTGCTACTGTAGGTTGAATGATAGAACAGCTATTTCCATGTTAAAATGTTATGGGATGCATTTTCTCCATTGTTTTTGATGGTAGGCCACTCTAGTAGGCCTACATTATGATTAAATAGCCACAGTAGCCTACTTGACCACTGTTAAAACTAACTTAAAGTGGATACAGCCTCAGTGGAAGCAAAGAAAAGTTTGCGCTCAGCAGCCCTGAATTTTGCTCAGTGATGAAAAAATGTTGAGGGAACATTGTGGACACCCCTTCAAATTAGTGGATTTGGCTATTTCAGCCACACCCGTTGCTGACAGTTGTATAAAATTGAGTACACAGCCATGCAATCTCCATAGACAAACATTGGCAGTAGAATGGCCTTACTGAAGAGCTCAGTGACTTTCAACGTGGCACCGTCATAGGATGCCACCTTTCCAACAAGTCAGTTCGTCAAATGTCTGCCCTGCTAGAGGTGCCTTGGTTAACTGTAAGTGCTGTTATTGTGAAGTGCAAACGTCTAGGAGCAACAACGGCTCAGCCATGAAGTAGTAGGCCACACAAGCTCACAGATCGGGACCGCTGAGTGCTGAAGCGCGTAGTGCATAAAAATTGTCTGTCCTTCCAAACTGTTCGTCGGGAGTTTCATGAAATGGGTTTCCATGACGAGCAGCCGCACACAAGCCTAAGATCACCATGTACAATGCCAAGCATTGGAGTGGTGTAAAGCTCGCCGCCATTGGACTCTGGAGCAGTGGAAAGGCATTCTCTGGAGTGATGAATCACGCAGTCTGAATCTGGCAGTCCGGCGGACAAATCTGGGTTTGGTGGACGCCAGGAGAATGCTACCTGCCCGAATGCATAGCGCCGACTTTAAAGTTTGGTGCAGGAGGAATAATGGTCTGGGGCTGTTTACATGGTTCGGGCAAGGCCCATTAGTTCCAGTGAAGGGACATCTTACAGCATACAATGACATTCTAGACGATGCTGTGCTTCCAACTTTGTGGCAACAGTTTGGAGAAGGCCCTTTCCTGTTTCAGCATGACAATGCCCCCGTACACAAAGCGAGGTCCATACAGAAATGGTTTGTCGAGATCGGTGTGGAAGAATTTGACTGGCCTGTACAGAGCCCTGACCTCAACCCCATCAAACACCTTTGGAATGAATTGGAACGCCGACTGCGAGCCAGGCCTAATCGCCCAACGTCAGTGCCCGACCTCACTAATGCTCTTGTGGCTGAATGGAAGCAAGTCCCTGCAGCAATATTCCAACATCTAGTGGAAAGCCTTCCCAGAAGAGTGGAGGCTATTATAGCAGCAAAGGGGGGACCAACTCCATATTAATGCCCACGATTTTGGAATGAGATGTTCGACGAGCAGGTGTCCACCTACTTTTGGTCATGTAGTGTATATGTCTCGCAATACATTGACACTTTGTGTCCAATTGCCTCTCTGCTGTTGTTTAACAATGCCTGTGCAAGGTTGAAGGGAAAATGAGAGACGTGTCAGGTGTGAATTCTAGTCTGCTGCCCCCAGCCTCTTGCATGGGTTTGACTTGCTACCTCAATGGTATAGAACAGACTGGATTCATACAGATTGACAAAGACCGTGTCCAAGTGTTGCATCTAGAATAATATCTAAATTGTAAGAGGAGTATCCTAACTTGAGATCTGCACGCTTGATATTTCCACAAATATATCCCATTGAATCCAAATCACAACTCAAAAGTCAGAGTTAGCTCAAATTAGGATGTATCCCTGATTGAGAGAGTGAACAATTGATTGGGATATTATAAAGTTTGCAGACTTCATTTATAGCCCTACCCCCCCTTTCACCTCTGACGTCCTCTTTTGCCTGTAGCTCAGAACACAACCTCAACTACTCTCCCAATAGTTCCCTCCGTTTAGGCCCAGGCCACACCGAGGTAGGAATTCAGAACAAAAGCCAAATAATCTGACTGTTGTTTTTTTTTCTTTCTCCTCCATCTCACTTTTTCTTTCTCTCCTTCTATTTAGTTCTCTCCGGCAGGGGACTCGATCTTCGAGGTGTACCTGGAGAGGAGGGAGCCGGAGAGCTGCTGCTTAATCATGGTATTGATTACTATTGGCCCTCCTGTAGCTCAGTTGGCAGAGCATGGCGCTTGCAACGCAAGGGTTGTGGGTTCGTTTCCCACGGGGAGCCAGTATGAAAAATGTATGCACTCACTAATTGTAAGTCGCTCTGGATAAGAGCGTCTGCTAAATGATTAAAATGTCAATTGGATCACTAAAAATGTAAAGGTGTTTGTGTATATATATACATAAGTGCAAGGGAGTGAGAAAGAGGGTGGATGGGGGGAGTTGGATGGAGAGAGCGAGGGAAGGAGGGAGTAGAAAGAGAGGAAGTGGAGAGGTGGGGTGTGTAATGGGTCTGGGGGAGTTAGATGGAGAGAGGTGGAAGGGGTGATAGAATAGGGTTGAGACATTGGTGGTTAAACCTGATGGGATTACCGCCACCAAAATAAATCAAAAGTGAGCTAATCAAAGAAACGTCTGATTTAATTGTGTGAGTAATTGCGTTTTACTAGCGGCAGTGGTAAGCTGCAGGTAATTGATGTATTTTGCAGGTGTGGAACAGCGGTCGGGTGGAAAGGTGGTTAGGGGGGACCGTTCAGCAACTCACAGCAACATTAACACTCCCTTTCCTATTTTTTGAGTCAGGCTGTTTCCCTCTATACACAATACTTTCTAAGACCTTGACTGTGGGTAGACTTTTCAAAATAATGCTTTAGGATTTTGTGTTCTCCATTTCCAGACTGCAAGTGTGGAAACCCTTTGACAGTGATACAAATGACCAACCTTTCCTAATTAACTGATGGGGATAGCTAAAATGTAGGGTTGCAGTCCATTGAATGTATTCAACTCAGCAAGTTAATTGAAATTCAAATTCAAGACAAAAAAAAAAAATCTTAATTGAAAGTTAATGACACTAATGTAATGTAAATGTAAATTCAGTTCACTTCCTGAGTGGACTGAAATTAAATGGACCTAAATAACTCAAATGGAATTGACCCTCGTCCTGCTGTGATTTCCTCTTTCTAATTTCCCGTGGACAGATCTGTGTAAACTAGTATCGTAGAATACGCCCGGAAGGAATGGGATCCGTGGGATAACGAGCAGCAGTAGGTCCTGTGTTTGGGTTTTTCGTCACAGGTTATTTGGACAAATTAAATTTCTCAGGTGTTAGCATCTTTCACATTTCGGAAAGGGAGGGGACAATCTACCCATAGACTTGTCCGTAACTTGCAAAGAAAGGCGTTGGAGTTCCTCTATCCGGTGCCGCTCCTCGTTTTGTAAATAATATTGCCAAGAAGGAAACTTCCTCGCTAATTCCCACTGATCCTAGCCATTGTTCAAAACTTCTCTCCCAACTGAACTGTCATCTGTCCGTACATCCAATTTGTGATGGATTGGTGTTCGGCAGCCAGGGCACTGTTTGAAAGGCTGTTCTCATTCAGGTCACATACAAGAGGGCATATTTCCTTCATCTCAAGATTAGAAAATGAGACTGTAGTAGTATCTCGATAGTGAACCTATGTCCGTGGATGTAGAAGCATAGTGAAGAAATTAGCTCAGCATCAGTCGTTTGATGATACTAAGGTCATTAATTAATCATCATCGTCATATGTCATAAATTAGTCATTGTCCCGATAAACCAGGGAACTGACCCATGACTTCAGATTACTAATATGCAAATAAAAGAGAATGTAGCATCTCTGTGTTTAACGACACCGTCTGCAAACTTTTGTGGTGGTAAAACATGAATTGTAGTTCTAATATGGGTAGATGGCGTTCCTGTGTACTTTTGAGTCACATTTCTTGTGTGTCCCCCCCTCAAAGTTACCTGGGACAGGTTTGTCCTTTGCTAAAAATGGGGTATGCAGTAAATACTGAGCATATTTTATGACGATTCACATTTGCCCCTGCTGGAGACAACAGATTTGCTGTTCTGTCTAAACATTAGCTGTGCAAAAGCTGTGCTGTGACACTTTTTATGCTCACGACCGATGAGGGAGAAGGGAAAGAAGAGAAAGTGTAAGCTAATTACACATTTTGGGGTATAACCATAGATAAAGTGTTATTGGGGGAAAAGGGAAGCTAATATTTGGGTGGGAGAATGACTAACTAATTCCTTTGGCCTGAGTCTGCAGAGATCACAGAGAAAAGTTAAGCCACGCTGTTATGAAAAATTACGCACCCGCAGATTTTTGTTTCCCTCAGATATGAAACTATTATTAGGGTGTGCGACGATTGGTGCAATAGAGGGGGTGGGGGGAGGTGAGGACTCAGGGCGCCATTGTCACGTTCGTTGTATAAAGGATCGGACCAAGGTGCAGCGTGGTATGCGTACATGTTTAATTATTTAAATAAACACTTGACAAAATAACAAAAGCAACTGAATGTGAAGTTCTAAACGCTAACAGCAACAAGCCTAAACAGAATCAGAAACAAGATCCCACAACACAGGTAGGCAAAATGGCTGCTTAAGTATGATCCCCAATCAGAGACATCGATCGACAGCTGCCTCTGATTGGGAAACACACCCGGCCAACATAGAAATAGATCAACTAGATTATACCCAAATCACACCCTGACCTAACCAAACAGAGAATACAGGTGATCTCTAATGTCAGGGCGTGACAGCTATTACCCTGCTCATAAATTAGGGTGAGATATTAGACCTATTTTGCACATGAGTGTGTTTTCTAATCATGTTCAGATTTGCAAAGGATAATTGCACATTTGAACTACACAAAACAAAACAAAATTATTGGTGATGGATTTTTTCCAAATACAATTTCCTGATGGTATTTTAGACCATTATAGTTCAGTGACTTGAAGATTACAGTATTTTCTGGGAAAATGTACAGCTAAACCACATCGGTCAGGATTGTGTAAAAACATTATAAACCGCAAGGTAAACTGTTCAGATTTGCAGACACAATCATCGACTTTAAATAGTCTTAGACTAAACACTGATTTGTTGTGTCTGTATAACAGATTTGCTCATACAACACACAGATTTGCAGACACAACCAAGCAAACCAGGAACATTCCCAAAACATTAGCTTAGATTCCCATTAGGTTCTAGTTAGAGTTGTATGTAACATTAGGATGATAACATCCCCAAAACATTCAAAGAATGTTTTTGATTACAACATTTTAACAAAAAATATCCTTGGAATGTTCTCCTAATGTTCACTTAAATGTTGTGCACAACATCTCACTAAAATGTTGTGCACAACATCTGTAGAAACCGCCACAGAACATTACCTAAACTTTCTCATTAGGTTTCCAGGTAATGTAATAACACAATGTACCAGTAATATTTTTAGAACATACTGCCGCAACAAAATGATTCTGAGAAAACACAATGCTCTCATCAAGTTATAGTTTGACATTATGACATGATTGTTCCAATAACATTCCCTAAACATTGTTCAGCCGTCATGTCTGGATTACTTGAATGTTCCGCTAACATTAATAGAGATGTCATCCGAGACACCTACCCAGGTATGGGATCTTAATTTGACAAGTTTCTCACAGCAGGAAAATTGTCCTGCAGCAACAGGAAATGTGAATTACTATGTGGATTATAATTAATGAAAAAAAAATTATGGGTTGATACATTTTTTGTTAGGGCAAATCAAGTCTGACATTTCAAAGTCGAAATTACAAACTTTAGAAGTGTTTTTAAACCTAGAACACACTACAGTTTTTAATTTCCTGCAGTGCAGGAAAATATATCCTGCAACAGCGTGGTCAAATTAAGATACTCTATAGGCCTAATAACCAATGATGTGCATTGATAACAACAAACAGCTCAGAAAACCTGGAACATTCCCAGAACATTAGATAACATTCCCTTTAAAGGGGAATCTAGGCTTGTTTTCACCATGTCCGAGGCATTTCAATGGCTTCAACTGATTACTCTCATCAACGCGAATTCGACAATGGAGCATTTTTTTTTTGTTCTACTAGCTACACAGTGACATTCAACCATACATGTTTTAACCAAAATACAGTGAAGAGGATTCGATACAAAGAGTTGGATTTAGCTAGAAGTTTATCTACAGCCGATGCCAGCACAAAGAGGGCAGATGACAAATATGGTGGCTAGCTAAGAAAGTTATTTTTCCTGCAAGCCACCTAGATAGCTAGCTAAATTTAGTTTTTCTACTGAAACCAATATTGTGTATTGCTGTCTAACTTACTACTGTGTCACAGTGGGTGGAAATCTAATTATTTATATCTTACTTAGGTAGCTAGTTAGATAGCTAGTCTAGTTAGCTAGCTAATTTAGCTAAACAACTACAGGTAGCCATATCTATGACAAAAAAATTGAGGAAGTATTACAATCAGATATGTATTGTATCTTGATTGTAAAACCTCTTCTCTTTTTATATGTAGATATGACTATTAAACAGCAAGCTGCAACGTTATAACCAGCCACCTAAAGCTAGGTTTATCAGCAAACGTTAGCACATTACTGGAGTTGGCTAGCTAGTTAGCCTGGCACCTGCTAACTTGTTATTCGCAACACCTCACATTTGTAAATTGTTAGCAAACATTTGTAACATCAGCAGCTGTAAATAATTATACTAGCTACACACTACCGGTCAAAAGTTTTAGAACACCTACTCAGTCAAGGGTTTGTCTTTATTTTTACTATTTTCTACATTGTAGAATAATAGTGATGACATCAAAACTATGAAATAACATATATTGAATCATGTAGTAACCAAAAAAGTGTTAAACAAATAAAAATATATATTTTAAATTTAAGATACTTCAATAGCCACGATTTTTCCTTGGGTCATTGTTCTGTTGAAAAACAAATTATTGTCCCACTAAGCCCAAACAAGATGGGATGGCGTATCGCTGCAGAATGCTGTGGTAGCCATGCTGGTTAAGTTTGCCTTGAATTCTAAATAAATCACAGACAGTGTCACCAGCAAAGCACCCCCACACCATAACACCTCCTCCTCCATGCTTTACGGTGGGAACTACACATGCAGAGATCATCCATTCACCCACACCGTGTCTCACAAAGAGAACCAAAAATCTCAAATTTGGACTCCAGACCAAAGGACACATTTCCACCGGTCTAATTTCCATTGCTCGTGTTTCTTGGCCCAAGCAAGTCTCTTCTTATTATTGGTGTCCATTAGTAGTGGTTCCTTTGCAGCAATTCGACCATGAAAGCCTGATTCACTCAGTCTCCTCTGAACAGTTGATGTTGAGATGTGTCTGTTACTTAAACTCTGTGATGCATTAATTTGGGCTGCAATTTCTGAGGGTGGTAACTCTAATGAACTTATCCTCTGCAGCAGAGGTAACTATGGGTCTTCCATTCCTGTGGCGGTACTCATGAGAGCCAGTTTTATCATAGCGCTTGATGATTTTTGCGACTGCACTTGAAGAAACGTTCAAATATCTTGAAATTCTCCGTATTGACTGACCTTCATGTCTTAAAGTAATGATGGGCTGTTGTTTCTCTTTGCTTATTTGAGCTGTTCTTGCCATAATATGGACTTGGTCTCCTACCAAATTAAGATGTCTTCTCTATACCCCCTACCTTGTCACAACACAACTGATTGGCTCAAATGCATTAAGAAGGAAAGAAATTCCACAAATTAACTTTTAAGAAGGCACACCTGTTAATTGAAATGCATTCCAGGTGACTACCTCATGACGCTGGTTGAGATAATGCCAAGAGTGTGCAAAGCTGTCATCAAGGCAAAAGGTGGCTATTTGAAGAATCTCAAATATAAAATATATACACTTCTTTGGTTATAACGTGATTCCATATGTGTTATTTCAAAGTTTTGATGTCTTCACCATTATTCTACAATGTAGAAAATTGTAAAAATAAAGAAAAACCCTTGAATGAGTAGGTGTTCTACATCTTTTGACCGGTAGTGTACCTATGTAACATAATTGATGAGGTTTGAATTTATGATTATGACAATGGATGCATTTCAATCTCACAAAATTATAGGCAGGAAGCAAGATATGTTTGGAATCCTATGTAAATAACAATTATTGGCTATGCAGATAGCTAGCTAAGTTAAATAGCTAACAGTAATACAATAATACAATAATACAACAATTTACAGTTGGACATCTCACACTGATAAGCTGGTTTTACTAAACAATATTTGTCTAAGCATGCCTGATGGACAACATGGCTGTAGCTAGATACTGTCTGCCTAGGTACATTTGTCCAGTTGGGCGATGTGCAAAGGTTGAGGGTTATGCCATATTTCTTTCTATTAGGCTAGATATTGTTCTAAATGTAAACTCTGTGCCTGTGCACATGCATGCATGTTCAACTCTTCTGCCCTTTATATTATATTATCTTTTTTTGTCTTGCAGACTATACCTTGTGGTGCCTGGGCTTATTCCTGGAAAATATTCTAGATGGAGAGAAACAGAATTCCTTTGCCTGCATGTGTCATTGTAGCAGAACTGTATCCCGTGAACTGTATCCCTCTTGATGGATTGGACATTTTCTGGCTTTCAAGCAGAAGATGACTCATGAGGAGCTGAATGGCAGTTTGATAATGACAACTCCTCCCACATCTGTACAAGTATTCCCTGTACTACACAGATCATACTGTATTTTCTTACTTAATGGGGGGGGTCTAAGCTGACATATGGAATTGTTTTAAGATGGTCATACTATGGATCATTTAGCTATTTGATTTAGAATTTTAGGACCCCTTTAAGTATCAGAAAAAAATGATCTGACAAACATCACCTTTCACCGCAGATGCAAAAGTGCAACATTGCCGGATGCGGTGGATTGAGACGCATCTAAAGCAAAAGTATCTCTAGCTTTGATGGATTTTGATGGAGATTTTTTATGATATTACTTAGATTGATGAACTGGTGAGTCAATCGACTCTAAGGGGACAATAAATGTCTAATAAATTGTCATGTAATTCCAAATAATTGCCATATGTGTTTCTACATGGATTGTTGTACAACTAACTTCCTCAACAGTAAGATAACACATGAAAGAAACCTTCATTGACTGTTCAAAACTAAATGTTATCATTCTGAACAACTCTATTACATGCGGACAGCTTCCACCCTGAGCCATTAAAAAGAGGACTTCCAACAAGCCCGTTTTTTAGACTGCGCCGTATATGCCACTCCACAGATGACAATCTAGAAAAAGCAGTGGAGATGTGCAATAGGTTTCTAAGAAGAGGCTACTCTCCACAAAGTGTGGATGAAGCTCTTAATATGGCATTAGGGGAAACACGACATGAACTGCTACAAAAAAATACCCACTAGAGCTAAAGAACACTCTGTAATGTTTACCACCACATATACTTTGAATTCGCGCAAAAGTGGGAAAGGCTGTCAAGAAACACTGGCATGTTATATCATCGGACCCAGCTTTGCCAGCTGAATTTAAGAACTCACCACTTATTGTATATAGGAGAGGTTGCAATTTACACTACGAATTGTTCCATGCCAACTGCCAGCCACAAAAGAAAATGAGTCAGGCTCTTTTACGCCCTCTTCCGAATGGTAGCTATAAATGCAGAGGTTGTGCACAGTGCAACAATACGATGAAGTGTGAATATTTCTGCCACCCACATACAGGAAAACGGTTCCAAATAAATGACATTATTACGTGCTCCACCCCCCATGTTATCTACATGATTAAATGTCCATGTTATGTAGGTAAAACCTCTCGTTCTCTCTAACAGATAATTAGTGAAGATAGAAGTTCAATCAGGAGAAACGACAGGGATTATCCAGCCGCAGTACGTTTTCATGACCAAAAACATTACATTTCTACCTTTAGATTTTGTAACATAGAGAAAGTTAAGATATCAGACAGGGGAAGTGATATAAATAATACTCTAAGCAAAAGAGAATGTTTTGGGATTTTCACCCTCCAGACATTATTCCCAAAAGGTCTTAATGATGAAATCCCATGCATGTTATGTTATAAATGTGAACATTAATTAATTCCACCACTTGAGATTAATATGACGTTTTTTCTTGCACTGTACCCAATGATTTATGAAAACTGTTTTGACGCATTTCTGCGTAACTCTTTAATTGCAGAATAAAGCCTGTTATTCTGTGATTTACCCTCCTGCGCCTAACTCCTTCGACATCACCTCATCACAGAATCACACACCAGACATAGAGTCCGCAGGAGAGGACCACATGCCTTGAGTCGTGGCACGGGTCCGGGAGCATTCGATGATGCAGCTTGGGAGAAGCGATGGATTGGGTTCTCCAGGTCGTCCAATGCCTGTAGAGGAGAGGACCCAATCTTTCGGGACCAGCTGAGCGACCGGATCCACCCACACCACAGCCCCCAGAGGGATTCACATATCCTGACCACAGGATTTTAAACGGGACAGCTGCCCTCTGACAGGGATTCCTCCTGCAACTGGAGCTATACTTCTCAAACATCAGCCCGGCTCTATCGGAGCGGAAGAAAGTGTCCACCCTTGTCTCCTGCCTCTCGGGGAAAGCCCTGGTGTGGGCCAACGCGTTCTGGAGTGAAGGAGGAGCCGCGTTGGAAAACTATGGGGAGTTCGCTCGCCTCTTTCGGGCCGTCTTCGATCACCCACCCGAAGGTAGAGAAGCAGGCGAGTGGCTGGTCCACCTGAGGCAGGGGACGAGGACCGTGCAGGACTTTGCCCTGGAGTTTCGTACTCTAGCGGCTGGGTCCGGGTGGAACGAGCGGGCCCACATCAACCACTTCCAGAGCCACCTGCCTGGACACCACGTTGTCCTTCAATCAACTGTTGGACATGGCCATCCGGTTGGACAACCTGCTGGCTTCAAGAGGACGTCCTGGAAGGGGCCTGTCCGTTTCACCCCACCCCCAACCCAGATCACGAGATGATAGAGCAGGGTGGAGTGGCGATCAGGGAGAGTGGAGGACGACAGCGCCAGTGTCACTCTTGTGGCACGAGAGGACATTCTCCTGCACGCTGTCATCAGTGTTCTTTTGGGTCTGGAGGCGGCAGGCAGGGCACTCTCGCGTCACCCCAGGAATCGAACACCTACACTCGTTCAGAGCCCTTCTTCTCCAAGAAGCTCAGCTCGGCGGAGCAGAACTACGACGTTGGTGATCGAGAGCTGGTGGCTGTAGTCCGAGCCTTTTTTTATTTATTTATTTAACCTTTATTTAACCAGGAAGGGCTCATTGAGATTTAAAATCTCTTTTTCAAGAGCGTCCTGGCCAAGATAGGCAGCACCAAGTCATTACAAAAAATTACAGACAGACAACATGAAAAACTACAAGTAATCTAGTAAAAACCATTCATGAATTCACAAGAGTATAACAATATCAAAAACAGCAAATTAAAAACATTGACAGGTCAGGGAATAAGCCTCAAAATCCTTCATCAGAGATTTAAAAACACCAATCGGGACAAGTTCTTCCAGTTTAAAATTATTTTGTAAGGTGTTCCAAGACGATGGCGCAGAGTACATAAAAGACCTTTTACCAAATTCAGTTCGGACATTTGGAACAGTTAGCAGGATAAAGTCCAGTGAACGAAGAGAGTACCCACCACATTTCTGAACAATAAAAATGCCCAAATAAAAGGTAGTAAACCCAAAATGGCTTTGTAAATAAAAGTATACCAGTGACTGAGCCTACGAGTGACTAGAGAAGGCCAGCCAACCCTGGTATACAAAGTACAGTGGTGCGTAAGGGTTTTGCAGTTTAAAATAAATCTCAAAGTACCATGATAAAGAGTGTCAATTGATCTCAAACACTGAGCGGAAGCATTCATATATAAAATATCCCCATAGTCTAGTAAAGGCATAAATGTAGCTGATACTAGCCTCCTTCTGGCTTCAAAAGAAAAACAGGCCTTATTCCTAAAATAAAATCCCAATTTCAGCTTCAATTTTTTTGTAAGTTGTTGAATATGCAATTTAAAAGAGAGGCCGTCATCAATTAGAATTCCAAGATATTTATATGAGGTTACAACCTCAATCTCCTTGCCCTGACAGGTAGTAACAGGTGAAAGGTTCAGAGGTCTATTTCTTGCATTAGAAAACACCATTAGTTTAGTTTTGTCAGTATTGAGGATAAGCTTCAATTGACACAAGGTATGCCTTGACCGTGTGGAGGCACTGGCTCGAGGGGGCGAAACACCCTTTCCTCATCTGGACGGACCACCGTAACCTGGAGTACATCCGGTCAGCAAGGAAGCTGAACCCTCGCCAGGCCAGGTGGGCCCTATTCTTCACCCAGTTTGATTTTACACTATCTTACATCCCAGGTACAAAGAACGTGAAGTCAGACACACTGTCACGGCTGTACGACACAGAGGAGAGACCCATAAACAACACCCCCATACTCCAGGCCTCCTGCATTTTGGCGCCAGTAGTATGGGCGATGGACGCGGACATAGAGCGGGCGTTACGTACAGAGCCATTTCCACCTCAGTGCCAAGCTGGGCTGCAGTATGTGTCGTCTTTTGTCCATGACCATCTGATCTTTTGGGCACACACGTCCCCCTCCTCTGGTCACCCAGGTATCGGCCGTACAGTGTGCTGCCTGACCGGAAAGTACTGGTGGACTACCTTGGCTAAGGACGTGAGGATGTATGTCTCCTCCTGCTCGGTGTGCGCCCAGAGTAAGGCACCTAGGGACCTCCCAGCAGGTAAATTACAGCCCTTACCAGTTCCACAACGGCCATGGTCCCACCCGTGTATTGACTTTCTCACTGATCTTCCCCTCTCTCAGAGTAACACCACCATCTTGGTCGTTATGGACCACTTTTCCAAAGCCTGACGCCTCCTTCCTCTGCCCGGTCTTCCCACTGCCCTGCAGCCTGCGGAGGCCCTGTTTACTCACGTCTTCCGGCACTACGGGGTGCCAGAGGACATAGTGTCTGACCGGGGTCTCCAGTTTAAATCCAGGGTCTGGAAGGCATTCATGGAACGTCTGGGGTTCTCTGTCAGCCTGACCTCTGAGTTTCACCCCGAGAGTAATGGGCAGGTGGAACGGGTGAATCAGGATGTGGGTAGGTTCCTGCGGTCCTGCTGCCAGGACCGGCCGGGGGAGTGGTTGGTGTTCTTGCCATGGGCAGAATATGCCCAGAACTCTCTCCGCCACTCCTCCACTAAGCTATCAACCTTTCAATGTGTTTTAGGTTATCAGCCGGTTCTGGCACCGTGGCATCAGAGCCAGACCGAAGCTCCTGTGGTGGATGACTGGTTTCGGCGCGCGGAGGAGACGTGGAACGCTGCTCACATCCATCTCCAGCGCGCCGTGCGTCGTCAGAAGGCCAACGCTGACCACCACCGTATTGAGGCCCCGGTCTTGGTACCGGTTGATCGGGTCTGGCTCTCAACCCGGAAACTGCCCCTCCAACTGCCCTGCCAGAAGCTGAGCCCACGGTTTGTGGGGCTGTTCAAAGTCCTGAGGAGGATAAACAATGTTACATATAGGTTATTACTCCATACACATTACCGTATTAACCCCTCGTTCCATGTCTTTCCTCAGGCCGGTGGTGGCTGGTCTGCTCCAGGAGTCTGAGATGCGGGAGGTTCCTCCGCCCCCTCTGGACATCGAGGGGGCCCCGGCACACGCCGTCCGGTCAATCCTGGATTCAAGGTGTCAGGTGGGGGGCCTTCAGTACCTTGTGGAGTGGGAGGGGTGTGGTCCGGAGAGATATCCTCGATCCCTCCCTATTACGGGATTTCCAACCGTCCTGCTCCGCGTCCTCCTGTCCGTCCGCGAGGCCGGTGTCGGCGCGCTGCTGGAGCTGCGCGTCAATGAGGGGATACTGTCACGACTTCCTCCGAAGCTGCCTCCTCTCCATGTTCGGGCAGGCTTTGGCGTTCGTTGTCACCGGCCTTCTAGCCACTGCTGCTCCTCATCTCATCATTACATTTGTTTTGTCTTGTTTATTACACACACCTGGTTCATATTCCATCATCAGCACCTGTATAATTGTTCCCTCTGCCTCCTTGTCTTTGTGTGTGATTGTTATAAGCTCGGTGGGTCTCCTAGTGTTTTGTATCGCCAGGATATTTCCCAGTGTGCCGTGTTGGTTCCAGTGCGCCTGCGCCTGACTCCTTTGAAATCACTCATCACACACAACCGAATGACACATACTAGGAACCTTTAAAGAACATACAAAAAGTGTTCTGGGAACGTTCTTGCAGCGTCAGGAGAATGTTTTATATGTTATGAGAACATTTGCCGCAACCTAACAAATGTTCTAGGAA
Source organism: Coregonus clupeaformis (assembly GCF_020615455.1). Taxonomy (NCBI): domain Eukaryota; kingdom Metazoa; phylum Chordata; class Actinopteri; order Salmoniformes; family Salmonidae; genus Coregonus; species Coregonus clupeaformis. Next base: position 914,609 of record NW_025533478.1, read on the forward strand.
CTTTCACAGAACCAATTTTGGTTTGCTGGAAACAAACTGATTTGCAAAAACAACACGCTGATGTGTTTAGTCTTTGCAACAGAATGACCATTGCACTACAAAGAGAACGTTCTGGAGCAGGTGATTGAGTGGAGCACTCTAGACGACCCCAGCTCTGCCTTCCTGGTCATCAAGAATTTTGGCCGACACTCTCCCTTGTACAACATGCACTTAGATCCATGATATCTGACAACAATGCCATGCTCAAAATAGATGAGAAGGTGTCAAATCAGCTATTGTACACCATCATTTCACACTGACGAAGGCACTGATTGAGCTAAAATAGCACAGTTTCCCTATTGAGAGAGTATTCCACACAAATGCACAATACCAAAATAAAGACCTTGATGGAGGCCATGTATGAAAGATTGTGACCCTCTCTCAAAGCATCAGTCCTTATATCCCTTCAATCATCTCAGAATTAAGTTATTAATACATTTGTTATTAGCTTTGTTTAAGGCACAGTTTACTAATTGCATTACAGATTAATTAATTTAATTTATGTACAGTATTTGTCTCACCTTTTCCAGCCATTAGTGATATGAATAATGGGTCAAATGAAAAAGCACTGTGCCTGTGAAATGGCCTATTATTGAACATAATATAACCTCTTCTCACCAAGATTTATAACCTCAAAGCTAATTAACCTTGATGCATACTGTTCCCCTACATCATCCATATTTTTTTTAATTTTAGTCATTTAGCAGAAGCTTTTATCCAGAGAGACTTACAGTTAGTGAGTGCATACATTTTTCATACTAGCCCCCCGTGGGAAACGAACCCACAACCCTGGCGTTGCAAGCGCCATGCTCTACCAACTGAGCTACAGGGATCAATAGACTCTTACAGACAATCAAACATACAATCACAAATATGCATTCATGATTGTGATGAGTTGCAGCATTGAGAGCATCCTGTCGGGCTGTATCAACGCCTGGTACGGCAATTTCACAATCCGCAACCGCAGGGGTGTCCAGATGGTGGTGTGGTCAGCCCAAGGCATCATCGGGGCCACTGCCTGCCCTCCAGGACATCTACAACACCCGGTGTCACAGGAAGGCCAAGAAGATCATCAAGGACATCAGCCACCCGAGCCATGGCATGTTCATCCCGCTACAATCTAGAACCCGGAAATAGTACAAGTGCAACAAAAATGGGGCCGAGAGACTGAAAAACTGGTTCTATCTCCAGGCCATCAGACTGTTAAACAGTCAACACTAGTCGGCCTCCGCCTAGTACCCTGAACCTCAGACCCTGTCACTAGCCGGCTACCACAAGGTACTTTACCCTAAACCATAGCGACCACTGCCCTATAGAGTCATTGAACACTGGTCACTTTAATAATGTTTACATACTGTTTTACTCACTTTATTTGTATATACTGTATTCTAGTCATAGCTCATCCTATATAACTACTGCTATACACACCTTTTCTATTCAAATACTGTACACATCATTCACAAACATCTATATTGTTTATATTCCAGACTCAGGTCTGGAAGCAAATTTCCTGCAATTCTATCCATTGTGCTATGGGGTTTTGTACTGTGTATTTATACACTGTATTCACGACATACAGTGAGGGAAAAAAGTATTTTGCAGAGGGGGTCAAATACTTATTTCCCTCATTAAAATGCAAATCAATTTATAACATTTTTGACATGCATTTTTCTGGATTTATTTGTTGTTATTCTGTCCCTCACTGTTCAAATAAACCTACCATTTAAATTATAGACTGATCATTTCTTTGACAGTGGGCAAACGTGCAAAATCAGCAGGGGATCAAATACTTTTTTCCCTCACTGTAGCTCATTCTAATATTGCTACTACTGTACATTGCATTTTAGTTACACTGTAATACACTGCATATATATTTATATACTGGATTCTTGACATAGCTCACTCTAATATATCTACTGCTGTACATATAATTTCTAGTATATCTTGTGTAAATTAATCTGGTGTAGATACGCATAGATTGCATTTGGATTACTTGTACAGTGCTATTTTGGTTGTTAATTAGATTCAATCCGATATTTCTTAATTTCTTTATTTTTTCTTTTTGGATTATGTGTGTATTATTTTGTATTGCTAGGTATTACTGTACTGTTGGAGCTAGAAACACAAGTATTTCTCTGCACCTGCGATAACATCTGCAAATCTGTGTATGCGTGGTCGCATAAACTTTGATTTGATGTTCAGCTCCTTGCGTCTCTCATATATCAAGGGGTGGGGAGATATGCTGATGACTTGTTATTGTGCTTCACATTCAGGCTAAAAGCAAAAGCAGTTTATGAGAGTGGAACAGGTGAAGTTCAACGATGGGTCCTCCAATCTACTCTCTGGCCATGAATTCCAGGACAGATATGTTATCCTATGAGATGAGACGCTGCTACTTTGTACAAAGAAATGAAAGCGAGTGGACAGTGTGTGAAAGTGTGAGTGTGTGTGTCTGTGTTGCAATTTAATTTGTTTGCCAATGCAATACTGTTTACAGCACAGTCTATCCACAATCCAAAATGAGCCACCTTGTTTTCTTCCTTCGATTCTTCTCCTCACACTCGGAAATGAGGGACATTTTAAGTTGGATTTTAAAAATAATGGAAACACACACACACAAACATACACACAGAGAACTGTTCCAGTATGTGAATTACAGTGAATTATCCCCCTCATCCACCCCAGCTCCCTGGCTTTATGTTCGAACCAGAACGCAACACAGTACATAGCGTGTGTGTGCAGCAGGATCAGACTCCCCTGAGGCCCCACTATCTGAGCGTGTCGCTCCAGTTGAGACGTGGTTTGTAAAGGAGCATGAAGATGAGTTAATAATGGATGGAGATGGAGGGATAGAGGGATGGGAAGGAGGGATGAAAGGGGGGGGATGCTTTGAATGGAGGCTATTCTTTCCTTAATTAGCGTAATATCAGGCTGCTCTGCAATGTGGCTAATTATCAGATGAAGAAGCTGGAAATTAGCAGTGTAGCAAAAATGTAATTGATATTCTGAGGCGTTTCATTTCTGTGTGTGTATGTGTGTGTGTATGCGTGTGTTGATAAGCATCAGGAAAGATGGATAGGGGATCGGTTGGTGTCAGGCAGAAGAGCAGTGTCTGCCAATTATTCTCTGGTGGAAATCGTTTTTTGGCAGGCATATATTTGGACTACCTATTGGGGTCCAAATAGGTGTAGGGCATCTTTCTACATGATACCTTTGCCATAATGGTCTGTAATTTGGATTGGTTGAAGCTGTCCCTTGCTGTGTCAACTACCTCTGTCTGATTGAGTTCCTGTGTCTCCTAGAGCACTAAGCTAGAGAGAGAAGTCCCACTGAAGTTGGTCAAATGTTACCTGGGCCTGAAGAAGAAGCTCAAGCCACCGACCAAGTAAATATCCAACCTGATCTCATAGTTTCAAGTCAGATTTCGACTTAATGTGGATGAACGTCAAATTTTGACCTATTAATTTTGCATTCCGACTGGTTAAAGGTTTTTAACAGAAACAACTCAAAGGGTTAAGTTTAGGTATTAATTCTGAGTAGTTAAGGTTAGGACTATGGTTTGGGGAAAGCATAAAACTAAATAATAATAAAAAATGCTCTGTTTCCATTTAGTGTCATCAAATACTCACCAACCGATCAGGGATTGTAACATACTCTGTTTCACGGACACATGGCTCTCTCGGGATATACTGTCCACGGCCATACAGCCATCTGGGTTCTCAGTACATCGCGCTGATAGGAATAAACCTCTCTCCGGGAAGAAGAAGGGTGTGGGGGTATGTTTCATGATTAACAACTCAGGAACTCAAGTAATTGTATTCAACTGACCTAGAATTCCTCACAATCAAATGCCGACCGTATTATCTCCCAAGAGAATTCTCTTCAGTTATTGTTACAGCCATGTATATCCCACCTCAAGCCAATACCACGATGGCCCTCAAGGAACTTCACTGGACTTTATGCAAACTGGAAACCATATATCCTGAGGCTGCATTTATTGTAGCTGGGGATTTTAACAAAGCAAATTTGAGAAAAAGGCTACCAAAATTCTATCAGCATATTGACTGTAGTACTCGCACTGGAAAAACACTGGACCATTGTTACATTAACATCCGCAATGCATACAAGGCCCTCCCCCACCCTCCTTTTGGCAAATCAGCCACAACTCCATTTTCCTCCTCCCTTCCTATAGGCAGAAACTCAAACAGGAAGCACCTGTGCTAAGGACTATTCAACACTGGTCTGACCAATCAGAATCCACGCTTCAAGATTGTTTTGATCACGCGGACTGGGATATGTTCCGGGTAGCCTCTGAGAATAATATAGACGTATATGCTGATTCGGTGAGTGGGTTTACGGTCTACAGACAATCACGGACTACAATAGGAAAACCAGCCACGTCGCGGACACCGACGTCTTGCTGCCAAACACGCTAAACAAGTTCTTTGCCCGCTTTGAGGATAACACAGAGCCACCGCCGTGGCCAGCTACCAAGGACTGTGGGCTTTCCTTCTCCGTTGCCAACGTGAGTAAGACATTTAAACGTGTTAACCCTTGCAAGGCTGCAGGCCCAGATGGCCTTCCTAGCCGCGTCCTCAGAGCATGCGCAGACCAGCTGGCTGGTGTGTTTACGGACATTTTCAATCTCTCCCTATCCCAGTCTGCTGTTCCCACATGCTTCAAGATTGCCACCATTGTTCCAGTACCCAAGAATGCAAAGGTAACTGAACTAAATGACTATCGCCACGTAGCACTCACTTCTGTCGTCATGAAGTGCTTTGAAAGACTAGTCAAGGATTATATCACCTCCACCTTACCTGGCACCCTAGATCCACTTCAATTTGCTTACCGTCCCAATAGGTCCACAGACGATGCAATTGCCATCACACTGCACACTGCCCTATCCCATCTGGAAAAGAGGAATACCTATGTAAGAATGCTGTTCATTGACTATAGCTCAGCATTCAACACCATAGTACCCTCCAAGCTCATCATTAAGCTTGAGGCCCAGGGTCTCAACCCCGCCCTGTGCATTTGAGTCCTGGACTTCCTGACTGGCCGCCCCCAGGTGGTGAAGGTAGGAAACAACATCTTCACTTCGCTGATCCTCAACACTGGGGCCCCACAAGGGTGTTTGCTCAGCCCCCTCCTGTACTCCCTGTCCACCCATGACTGCGTAGCTGTAAGGGTTGGTGTGAGGTGTGACCCAGGTGTGGTGCAGGATATACAGTAAGCAGTAGGCAGAGATGTTGAAACAAGGTTCTTTACTGGTGGTCCCGAAGCCAGAATACAAAATAACAGACTTATCACGATAAAAGAAAGGCAGAGCAAATAATTCTCCCAAATGTTTCCGGCTGACAGCCAAAATACTAAATACTACCTACGACTGAAACAAATAACGAAACAGGGAGAACACTTCTCAAGTACCTGTACATAGGTCTCCGATCAGACACTGAGTAGTACTGCTGGACATAGAGAAACTAACAGAGAAAACTCAGCAAGGGAACACAGGGAAGTGAGGACATAAATACACAGGTGAACAGGTAGACACAGGTGACACCAATAGGATACAGAATAGTCCAGACTGTGAGTGAGGAGGTGCCTAAGGTTGTTCCTCAGAGTACATATCACTGACAAACTGAAATGGTCCACCAACATAGACAGTGTGGTGAAGAAGGTGCAACATCGTCTCTTCAACCTCAGGAAGCTGAAGAAATGTGGCCTGTCACCTAAAACCCTCACAAACTTTTACAGATGCTCAATTGAGAGCATCCTGTCGGGCTGTATCACAGTCTGGTACGGCAACTGCACCGCTCACAATCACAGGGCTCCAGAGGGTGGTGCGGTCTGCACAACGCATCACCTGGGGCAAACTACCTGCCCTACAGGACACCTACAGCACCCGATGTCACAGGAAGGGCAAAACGATAATCAAAAACAACTACCACCCGAGTCACTGCCTGTTCACCCAGCTATCATCCAGAAGAAAGGCTCAGTACTGATGCATCAAAGCTGCGACGAGAGACTGAAAAACAGCTTCTATCTCAAGGCCATCAGACTGTTAAACAGCCATCACTAGCACAGAGAGGCTGCTGCCTACAGACAGACTTGAAAATCACTTGCCATTTTAACAAATGGACCACTAGTCACTTTAATAATGGCACTTTAATCATGTTTACATATCTTGCATTACAAATCTCATATGTATATAGTGTAATCTATAATATCTAATGTATCTTAGCCTATGCCGCTCTGACAATGACATTGCTCATCCATATACAGTGGCTTACAAAAGTGAAAAACATCCCCACAGCATGATGCTGCCACTACCATGCTTCACTTTGGGGATGGTGTTCTCGGGGTGATGACACAGGTGTTGGGTTTGTGCCAGACATAGCGTTTTCCTTGATGGCCAAAAAGCTCAATTTATTTCTCATCTGACCAGAGTACCTTCTTCCATATGTTTGGGGAGTCTCCCACATGGCTTTTGGCGAACACCAAACGTGTTTGCTTATTTTTTTCTTTAAGCAATGGTTTTTTTCTGTCCACTCTTCCGTAAAGCCCAGCTCTGTGGATTGTACGGCTTAAAGTGGTCCTATGGACAGATACTCCAATCTCCACTGTGGAGCTTTGCAGCTCCTTCAGGGTTATCTTTGGTCTCTTTGTTGCCTCTCTGATTAATGCCCTCCTTGCCTGGTCCGTGAGTTTTGGTGGGCGGCCCTCTCTTGGCAGGTTTGTTGTGATGCCATATTCTTTCAATTTTTTTAAATAATGGATTTAATGGTGCTCCGTGGGATGTTAAAAGTTTCCAATATTTTTTTATAACCCAACCCTGATCTTTACTTCTCCACAACTTTGTCCCTGACCTGCTTGGAGAGCTCCTTGGTCTTCATAGTGCCGCTTGCTTGGTGATGCCCCTTGTTGCAGACTCTGGGGCCTTTCAGAACAGGTGTATATATACTGAGATCATGTGACCCTTAGATTGCGCACAGGTGGACTTTATTTAACCAATTATGTGACTTCTGAAGGTAATTGTTTGCACCAGATCTTATTTAGGGGCTTCATAGCAAAGGGGGTGAAAACATATGCACGCACCCCTTTTCCGTTATTTATTTTATATAATTTCTTGAAACAAGTTATTTTTTTCATTTAACTTCATCAATTTGGACTATTTTGTGTATGTCCATTACATGAAATCCAAATAAAAATCCATTTAAATTACAGGTTGTAATGCAACAAAATAGGAAAACCGCCAAGGGGGTTGAATACTTTTGCAAGGCACTGTATTTTTATATTCTTATTCCATTCCTATACTTTGTGGGTATTAGGTATTTGTTGTGTAACTGTTAGATATTACTTGCTAGATATTGCTGCACTGTCGGAAGTAGAAGTACATGCATTTCGTTACACTCGCAATAACATCTGCCAACCATGACCAATACATTTGATTTTATTTGATTTGCTTGCTAGAGAATTGTGAACTGCTGTGGTGCAGAGGTCTAAGCAGTGTTCTCTGAGTGTCATTATTTTTATTTTTTGGATGAGCGCCTAGGAAGGACCTTCTCAAACGTCCAAAATCAACGTGTGTTTCTGGTGACCAGGCGTTCGTTTTACCTCATTAAACAGCACACAGAATCATACAGCTTATGCAGTAGTATAGTGGTGCCTGGAGAATTGGGTATACTCACACTTTGCCAATAATTTCCCAAACGGCCCATCCGGCGAAGGAAAGGCTCCCTGTGTGAAAAATTATATGACACACTCTGAATTACCTAAAATGATAAATCCCATATTGCTCTTTCACAGTCAGGCCAATTCAAGCTGCAAGTAGGCTAATAGTAGGCCTACTAGTGAAAAAGATAAATGAGGGTGTCAACTGAGTCATAAATTCACAGGTTTCATATTTTTCCCATTATTTTCAGGTTTTCACTCTCAAAGTCACACTTCTTTTAATAGAAAAACAACAAAATTGGATGTTGTAAGTCCATAACAAAGCTTAAACCACATCAGGAGACCACTATTGAGGTCTGGGAAAGATTCTAAGAAATTTAGATTTTTTTTTGTGTAGTTACCCTTTAATTTAAGTGTGCAGGCACTGTTGTTTGGGTATCAGTGTTTCTGTAGCACATGAGATGGAGTTTACTAAACAAATGTCCACTGGATTGATGCAAATAATCATGATATCATTCTGCCACTACTTTGTAGCTAGTTAATATTTAATTGATAAGGTTTTTGGGAAAGCCTTTCAATCTACCAGAAGACAGTTAGGCCTATCATTAGCATAGCTATATTTTTCTTGTTGCTTAATTGTTTGAAACCTGGACGTTTAATTCATGTTATGAGGCATGTCTTACCTTGCTTCAAAGTAGCCTATAGCCAAAATCCCACCATAGAAAGGTGGAGGCAATTATTTTAGAAAGACTTCCTCATATGCGTTCTTCTGTTCTGTTGGCTTTCTTTCAACTTTCTTTCATTGTCTAGCAGCCAAAGGTATACGCAATAGCCCCTGAAAACTAAGTGGTATACAGCGTATACCCTCCAATAATGGGGTTTTACAGGCCTGTAATATTTCTAAAGGTGTTATTAAGATAGATTCATAATTATTTTTGAATTAGTGCTTGTCTTCTTTAGTGTGTTATTTTGTCTTTCATGGTGTGTGTTTCTCTTCCAAAAAAGATGTATTGCCCTCTCTTTTTTCTCCAAGTGCCTCAACATCACAGCTATCCAAACCACTCCTAACTCCCTCTTATTTTTCACAATAACACAATTGATTAAATATAATTGTGCTTTAACAAATACAAATTATTGGCCCTGCTTCTTCCGAATGGGGAAATATTGGTGCCACTTTATTTTATTTGAATAATGTTATATTATTGTAATTTATGACTCATGTCAAGCCAGCTGCATTTTTGTTTGGGTGAAAGAGGGAAAAGGCACAAGCCAACCCAATTTTTTATATTACCCAATTATAATTTCTCATAATTTTCATTGCGTCGGTGGGGAAGCATGAAAAATGAGTCTGCGGTGTGATTGTCTGTGTTTTCAGTTCTGTAGGGGAGAAAGAAAGAGTGGATAAGAGAGAGGAAAGAGAAAAGGAGAAATGAGATGAAGGAGAAATAGAGGGTGGTTTGAGGCGAGATAGTGAGTCCAGAGAGAAAGCGTGACTGTGGGAGGAATGGAGGAGTCAGAGAGACAGAGAGAGGTGAGGAGAATCTGTTTTAAGGGATACTGCGAGATTGAGATTTATGTTGTTTATCTACTTACCCAGAGTCAGACGAACTCCTAGATACAATTTGTATGTCTATGCGTGGAGTTAGGAGTTTAAATTAGCATATCATTAACTTAACAAAATTGCTGGAAGTTTCTCGGTACAGTATCCAGCTCCTCTCAAAAGCAGGGGAATAGACCTTCTAACTACTCCAAAACTGGGTGCTTGGTCATTTATAGTCTTACAAAGCTATACGTAGTAATCAATATTTTATACATTTGTTAATTTCACTGATAAGATAAAATGTTGCGATCTCTATACAGCAATGGGACAGAGAATGAGGAAGTGGATAAAATCTTGTTTCTTATGATTATCAGTGAAATGAAGGATATTATTTATTAGTATAGTATGCCATTTAGCAGACGCTTTTATCCAAAGCGACTTACAGTCATGTGTGCATACATTTTTACATATGGGTGGTCCCGGGGTTCGAACCCACGACCCTGGCGTTACAAGCGCCATGCTCTACCAATTGAGCTACAGAGGACCACATTAGGATACCCATTAGCTACTGCACATGCCGCAGCTACTCTTCCTGGGGTCCACAAAAAACAAATACATGACAAAGTACAGAACAGTTATAGACAAGAAGAGCATACGATATTACATTCAATTCAAAATAATAAAATAATAATAAAAGCAATTAAGGGCAAGGCGTGCTGCTTTGTTCTGAGCCTGCTGCAGCTTTGCTAATTCTTTCTTTGCTGCACCTGACCATATTACCGGGCAGTAATCAAGATGGGACTAGATCAGAGCCTGAACAACTAGTACAGTTGGGACAAGAGTTGTGGTATTAAGGGCAAGATACAGATTTTCCCCAACGGACATTGAGTAAACTCCATCCATAATTTTATTGTACTGTACGTATCACTCCTTTCTTTGTTTTCCACTCAAGGTAGAAGTTGCCCTTAACTACAGTATCATATTACCCAACCTCAGATCCCATTCTTAACCATTAGGCCAATGGAAGTATATCTGACCCTGGATCTGTGTTTTTCTGACCCATAGGCATTTCTGCTGCAAGGTGAAGGAGTCTCGGATAGACTGGGTGACTGACATCATCACTATGATTAGAATGGCTGGGATACTACTTATTCAATAAAGGGTGTGTTCAACATTGTCGATGTTTCACTATGTTAAATATAATTTAAAGTGTTTTGGGACCAGTTTGTTGAAATGCTATGAAAACACTTCTGGTCACTCATGATGCCCATTTGATGCAAGGATGTGGTTTCATTGTATGGTCTCTTTCCACTAAGAGTATGAAAACTAAATAATTCAGGAACAAATGACAATGATACACATTGAGAATGCTTTGTTGTGCTCTCCTTTCAAAATCCCCAATCCAATGAAAAATTGTTTGATTACGACGCATCTTTAAAGCGAGATACAATAAATCATATTTACTTTCCTAAATCATAATTCCCCATTAGCATTGTAACAAAAAAGGAGACTAACACGAAATACAAAAATATATAAATAAGAGTAAAGTGCTGTAAATGTTCAAGGTCACTCAGTGATAACATAAATCACATTATGTGGAAAAGTCTCTTAGCCGCTGGAAAAAGGTCAGGAAGAATGTAACAATCACATTGGCGAGAGGAACAGTACAGTACTCAGCCCGCAGATACAGTTAAGTGTTGTTACTGTTAGTGGCTGACACAGCACCCAGCCGGCATTAAATAATGCAAAGCAAAGCAAACACGGGGAGAGGCGAGAAGCTACAGATGTTGCAGATGAGAGAGAGAATGTCACTCTGTCCTTTTCTAGTTCTATTGTTCTCTCTCCCTCTTGTTTTCCCTCTCTCCATCTCTCTCTCACTCGCCCTGTCTCTGTCTTTCTCTCCATATCACTTAATGCCTTAGTATTCTCTTCATCAGGATTAAGGGTTACTTTCCATTTCATTGTAGTCTTTTTCTAGAGCCAAACCAAGGTTAGACTTTTTGATTAGTACAATGACAAAAGATGGATATGTAGATTACATAAATTCAAAAATGCTATTTCCTAATCCTAAACAAAATCTCTAACTTTGGATCCTAGATCTATAAGATGAAACCTCAGCATTCATCCTTATACTATTCTGATAACGTTGTGAAACACTGTGCTGTTTTCCTGTCTACAAAAAGAGAAATCAGAGTTTGCTATTGCCTTATTTGTGTATTGTGATCTCATTTTCATTTGCATTAATTCATTGTTTAGCCTTGTGGCCTACTTCACTATCACATCACCTGTGCTCGCTGTTTAACACAGGTACTTAATGTAATACCTCCTCTTCAGTCTTAAGTGTATTACTTTAACTTTGTAGGTAAAAGCGGAAACTTGTTCTCAGAGGAAGATTGATCTAAACTGGAAGGCAATATTTGGCTAGTGCATTTGCTATTTGTATCTGGGTGTGTATTTCAGTGTGAGAATCAATAACTTTTTTCCCTTCCCTTTACAGAAGCATTCAGCTCTCTGAGTCAGTCTCCAACAACTAGATCTATAGCAGACTAAAGCAGACTAAAAATATAAGACTTCTCTCAAAGCTGCTACGTATTGGGATTGGCAGCTTTCACAGGACGTGTGGGAAGGGCAAAGCAAGAGAGAGAGAGAAGGAGAGCGGGGGGGGGGGGGGCTAGAGAATACTTCAATCTTCTCACCTTCTTTCTTCTTACCTGTTAGCAGGCATTTGGCTTTTGGAAAGTGTTTCCATGGCAACTGGCACAGGAGGTCTGGCTTTTGAGAGTTTGGGGGAGGGAGGGGTGGGGATACAAAAGGTAAAAGCACATGTTCCAGCACAGATGAAATTAGGAGGTGTTAAGAGGGAAAGGGTTTCACAGGTCAGCCTGTAACCAGGAAGTGGACAAGTCATTAAAGTTTAGTACCAGCTGGCGTGGTCAGGGTTTTTGGTCAGGAACACCGGGTCATAACCCTGTGTCTCTCAAATCTCTCCACCAAAGCTGGTGGCTCAGTATCTCTGGCCCAAAAAGATACTAGTTCAAGAGAGACAATGGCAATGTTGATAAAGCCATTATTCTCCATCGGTGTTGAAGATAATGGGCACTGGATATTGTTAGAGGAGTTTTAGTCATTATTTTTAATCAGAAACTGTTGTGCTTTCTCCAACATCTCCAAGTGGACTCATACTGAACGAAGAATGTCCATGAATTTGTATTGTCAGAGTAATGTCAGAGTTTCTGAAACCATTTTAGAAATATTTATAACACATTTATCAATGTATAGACATTGGATAATGTATTGACTAGTGATTGTTTGTATTGTCTTTAGCATAGAGGTAACCTCTGGTCAAAGAACAAAGATCAGAGAAGATCTGCAGTTCATAAAAGTGTGTCAGCAGCCCAGAGGAGTCCACAGAACACTAAACACAAAAGTACCAAAGACGTAAGTCTCCATATCTCCTCACCATGAATTCAGTCATAAACGGTAATTAGTCAAGAATTGAATGAAGTCAATACACTTTAGATTTTTGAGCATCCCACTTTAGTACAATATCAAAATGCCCCAAATAATGAATTATGTTTGGTGTAAATCTATGAAAATGTTTCAGCATAGCTAGTACAAGTGTCTACTGTAGATGGGCCACATCGACGATTGATTTTATGATTGTATACAAAGTGACACCTCCAGTGTCAATCAAAGTCAGATATGTTTTTAAATAATGTAAACATTGGTGTATTTTCATAACAATATTGACCTTATACATTTTTACAAATTATTTGTAAAATTATATATAAATGTTATATGACTTGTTATAAATCCGAATCTGGAGAATATATCGGTCGAAAATAGCAGTGTGCCGTCTCCTTATTGTACTATAGTTCTTGCACACAACAGCTTTCTAAATTCTTTGTTTTTGATTGAAAATCATTAAAAGGTATGTTCAAATGATCAGATCTCAATAATTTTTGGTATACAGATTTTCTGTGCCAATATATACAAAAGGTAATATACATTTAAAAAATCCACACACGTGCGCACACAATACCCACTCAAAAAACGGAATGTTTATCGCGTCCATGTGTGTGTAGATTAAAAAACGATATTTCCATTTGTAGATATTGGACAAGACAATCTGTATACTGTAAATTATTAAGATCTGATTATTTTACCATGCCTTTTCATGACTTTAAAGAAAAAGACACCAAAATGTTGATAGCTGTTGTACAATATGGAGATGGCTGTATTTCACAAACAGTTTGACAGATTTTAAGTTAGTAAGGGGAACATGTGTTCAAAAGGAAATTATAAATTTCCGTTATGGACATGAATGGGTTAAATGTATCTATTGTCGCATGCTATGATATATTCTTGTCTGTATGAGTTCAAGGTCTGCACAATTAACAGAGCAAAAAGGGACAGACAGACAGATAGACAGATAGACAGATAGATAGATAGATAGATAGATAGATAGATAGATAGATAGATAGATAGATAGATAGATAGATAGATAGATAGATAGATAGATAGATAGATAGATAGATAGATAGATAGATAGATAGATAGATCGATAGATCGATAGATCGATAGATCGATAGATAGATAGATAGATAGATAGATAGATAGATAGATAGATAGATAGATAGATAGATAGATAAGGACGTCAGACTCAAACGAGATCATAGCATCCATAAAGTTACCGTTGGACTTTAAAAAAAGTCATATTTACTAAATTTGTCCATCCAACAGTTTATTACATTCATAATTTATCACTCTCACATGCACATTTCCATCCATTAAGAACCAATAATGTGCTACCTTTTTGTAGCATTTCTGACAATGCTAACATATTTTCAGCCAAATCTCAGAGTTCTATCTAACCGGGTAGAGTAACTTGGTTGCTCTGCAACAACACAACTGCAACATGCTGCCAGTTATAAGAAGTGACTGAGAACAAACCTAGGCTACTATAGATAGCTAGCTTAATGGTGGTATTCAATCTGAGGTTAATCAATTAATACAAATAGCTATTTTGATTAGCTTGCTAACATTAGCTAACGTTAGCTTGCTTGTCCAAAGTCCAGCAGCTAGCCTCTCTAGCTAGCTAACATCAGTCAGCTGAAAGCTAGATAGCTAACTAACAAACAGGCAAAGAAAGGTAGCTAGCTATCTTTGTTTATGGAAGGTTTGTTATACAAATAACTTCAGCCATTAGCTAGCTAGCTAGAGCCAGACAACAGCAGCTGACCTCGAAACAGAAGCTCATGTCCAAATGGCATTCCTATATTTTTCCATAAATCATAGCTAGCTAGCTACATCAGTTCAAAACCAAGACCAAAGGTTGGGCAAATTGTCAAGCTGCTACCTTTCAATGCATGCAATGAATGGGCTTTTGCAACACTAACTAGCTAGCTACTCCATAGTCCAAACTACGGTAAGAGCTAGCCATATTTCACTGTCAGACAGGACACAACTCAAACTGTAGCTGAGAAAACAAATGCACATGTAAGCTTTTGCCGTCTCCACAATAACCTTCAACCTGGCATATCTGATTTCCACAACCCGAGTCGTATTGATAACCTTACCAATAAAAGCTTTGAAGTCAACTTTATTCATTATCAAAGTGTCCTTTGACACCGCACATTCATGAGCACAAGATTTCTGAACAGGCCTTGAAACCATGCCAGGACCATCAGAAGCACCAGCCCCGACAGTAGGTCCACTTACTACAGGTACATACATGTAAGCTCCATCAGTCCGCACTGTAGTTCTACCAATCTGTTTTATGGCCTCTGCATACGATACATCATGACTGATCCTATATCTCTGAGCCTCTCTAGCCTCTCTCTGTACCTGGCATCCACCAAATGCTGCACTGTGTTCTCCCCCACAATTACAGAACTTATGCTCCTCCACACTTGGCACATCTTTTCTTTCCTTTACACTGAGAAGCTACATATCCCATTCTTTGGCATTTAAAACACTGCAGTGCATATGGGACAAATTCTCTAACATTGAAACTAAGTAATCCACCTGTACTTTTCCGGGCAAGACTTTCTCAAACTTCCGAATCACTTATAAGCTTTCACTTCTTTGACCCTCTTTCCTACTGATCAACCTTTTGGCCTCAATCACTCTGCCTCCCTTCACATTTTCTTTAATATCATCTGTGGACATAAATATTGGGACCCCAGTGATGACTCCCCTTAACCTAGCATAAGCACCAGGTACATGGCTTTTAATCTTCATCCCATTAAGTTTTTCCATTAACCTCTTACCACATTTCTGTAATAGCGAAACAAGATTAAATGATATCAAACAACTCTCACTTGTGGTCAAACAATCGGTCTCATTAGTTTATAGTCGCCTCCTTACACAGTTTAAACCAATCAACAGTGCCAAACTAACAACTCTGCTATTTGACTGTCTTGATTGTATTTACAGCTCCAATCTGGATGCTGGACTAGCCCATGTGTTGGATATTTGTCAACAACTCTGCCATGCACGGCCATTCCAGTGGCGCGGCGCTAAGGGTGGAGGGAAGGGGCTAGTGCCCCTCAAACCGGGATTATATAAATGTATAGAATGCATAACTCTGCAATGCTTTAGGCTAGAAACAAGCTGTAAAAGGCACTAGACTGTGTTTAGTCTCTATGGCGGAGTTACACAACTTTCAAAAGCCAATTACTTAAAAACATTTTCCTTTAATTTGCTTTCAATGTGAATTGAGTCATATTTTACAATGTAAGACTATCACAATCAATTGAGCAATTCACCTTCTGAAAAAAACCAGAGGTGCGTTCAGTTCGCTTGAACGTTTGCTATGTTGCAGAACGGTTTGTACTGAATGACACATTTCCCCAAAAGGTTCTTGTATGTTCTTGAACAGACTTTGAGGTACGTTTTCTCCCATTTGGTGGGTGTGGCAAGGTGTGGCTTAAAGCAATGAGTGATGTATTTAAAGGGCAGTGGCCATGTTGACAGTTCTCCCAGAACTACAACCATACCCCTCCCCATTTTTCAACTGGTCGTTCAGTACAGCATCGTTTCCGTTCCATTGAACAATCCAGAACATAAAAACGTACTGAATGGAGCCCTGGTCTCATAGACTAGACGTTACATAGTAAAAGTAAATCTAAAATTAGTATGATATGTTACGTTTCATATGGTTACATAAGACAGAAGGTTAAATAAACGCCCACACCAGTGAAAATCTATATTTCTGCTGAAAGATGATGCCCAGAGCTTACCTGTGATGTTGCACAACGATTAAAGTCAATAAGTCAAAGTTTTAGTCAAAGTATCATAACAGTGCATTCGGAAAGTATTCAGACCACTTGACTTTTCCACATTTTGTTACGTTACAGCCTTATTCTCAAATTGATTAAATAAAAACCCTTCCCCAGATCTGTGCCTCGACACAATTATGTCTCGGAGCTCTAAGGAAAATTCCTTCGACCTCATGGCTCTGACATGCACTGTCAACTGTAGGACCTTATACAGACAGGTGTGTGCCTTTCCAAATCATGTCCAATCAATCGAATTTACCACAGGTGGACTCCAATCAAGTTGTAGAAACATATCAAGGATGATCAACGGAAACAGGATGCACCTGAGCTCAATTTCGAGTCTCATAGCAAAGGGTCTGAATACTTATGTAAATGTCATATTTCCGTATTAGAATTTTTTTGCACAAAAATTTTAAAAACCTTTTTTTGCTTTATAATTATGGGGTATTGTGTGTACAGTCGTGGTCAAAAGTTTTGAGAATGACACAAGTATTGGTCTTCACAAAGTTTGCTGCTTCAGTGTTTTTAGATATTTTTGTCAGATGTTACTATGGTATACTGAAGTATACTTACAAGCATTCCATAACTGTCAAAGGCTTTTATTGACAATTACATTAAGTTTATGCAAAGAGTCACTATTTGCAGTGTTGACCCTTCTTTTTCAAGACCTCTGCAATCCGCCCTGGCATGCTGTCAACTAACTTCTGGGCCACATCCTGACTGATGGCAGCCCATTCTTGCATAATCAATGCTTTGAGTTTGTCAGAATTTGTCGGTTTTTGTTTGTCCACCCGCCTCTTGAGGATTGACCACAAGTTCTCAATAGGGTTAAGGTCTGGGGAGTTTCCTGGCCATGGACCCAAAATGTCTATGTTTTGTTCCCGAGCCACTTAGTTATCACTTTTGCCTTATGGCAAGGTGCTCCATCATGCTGGAAAAGGCATTGGCATTGGTCATCACCAAACTGTTCTTGGATGGATGGGAGAAGTTGCTCTCCGAGGATGTGTTGGTACCATTCTTTATTCATGGCTGTGTTCTTAGGCAAACTTGTGAGTGAGCCCACTCCCTTGGCTGAGAAGCAACCCCACACATGAATGGTCTCAGGATGCTTTACTGTTGGCTTGACACAGGACTGATGGTAGCGCTCACCGTGTCTTCTCCGGACAATCTTTTTTCCAGATGCCCCAAACAATCGGAAAGGGGATTCATCAGAGAAAATGACTTTACCCCAGTCCTCAGCAGTCCAATCCCTGTACCTTTTGCAGAATATCAGTCTGTCTCTGATGTTTTTTCTGGAGGGAAGTGGCTTCCTCGCTGCCCTTCTTGACACCAGGCCATCCTCCAAAAGTCTTCGCCTCACTGTGCGTGCAGATGCACTCACACCTGCCTGAGCAAGCTCTGCACTGGTGGTGCCCCGATCCTGCAGCTGAATCAACTTTAGGAGACGGTCCTGGCGCTTGCTGGACTTTGAAGCCTTCTTCACAACAATTGAACCTTTCTCCTTGAAGTTCTTGATGATCCGATAAATGGTTGATTTAGGTGCAATCATACTAGCAGCAATATCCTTACCTGTGAAGCCATTTTTTGTGCAAAGCAATGATGACGGCAAGTGTTTCCTTGCAGGTAACCATGGTTAACAGAAGAAGAACAATGAGTTCAAATCAAATCAAATGCGCCGAATACAACAGGTGTAGACGTTACCGTGAAATGCTTACTTACAGCCCTTAACCAACAATGCATTTATTTTAAAATAAAAAAGTAAAATAAAACAACAACAACACAAAAAAAAGTGTTGAGAAAAAAATAGCAGAAGTAAAATAAAATAACAGTAGGGAGGCTATATACAGGGGGGTACCGGTGCAGAGTCAATGTGTGGGGGCACCAGCTAGTTGAGGTAGTTGAGGTAATATGTACATGTGGGTAGAGTTAAAGTGACTATGCATGAATAATTAACAGAGTAGCAGTAGCGTAAAAAGATGGGGTGGGGGTGGGGGGAGGGGGGCAGTGCAAATAGTCCAGGTAGCCATGATTAGCTGTTCAGGAGTCTTATGGCTTGGGGGTAGAAGTTGTTGAGAAGCCTTTTGGACCTAGACTTGGCGCTCCGGTACCGTTTGCCGTGCGATAGCAGAGAGAACAGTCTATGACTAGGGTGGCTGGAGTCTTTGACAATTTTGAGGGCCTTCCTCTGACACCGCCTGGTATAGAGGTCCTGGATGGCAGGAAGCTTGGCTCCAGTGATGTACTGGGCCATACGCACTACCCTCTGTAGTGCTTTGCGGTCGGAGGCCGAGCAGTTGCCATACCAGGTGGTGACGCAACCAGTCAGGATGCTCTCGATGGTGCAGCTGTATAACTTTTTGCCAAATCTTTTCAGTCTCCTGAGGGGCAATATGCTTTGTCATGCCCTCTTCACAACTGTCTTGGTGTGTTTGGACCATGATAGTTTGTTGGTGATGTGGACACCAAGGAACTTGAAGCTCTCAACCTGTTCCACTACAGCCCCGTCGATGAGAATGGGGGCGTGCTCAGTCCTCTTTTTTTTCCTGTAGTCCACAATCATCTCCTTTGTCTTTGTCACGTTGAGGGAGAGGTTGTTATCCTGGCCCACACAGCCAGGTCTCTGACCTCCTCCCTATAGGCTGTCTCATCGTTGTCGGCAAACTTAATGATGGTGTTGGAGTCGTGCCTGGCCATGCAGTCATGGGTGAACAGAGAGTACAGGAGGGGACTGAGCACGCACCCTTGAGGGGCCCCCGTGTTGAGGATCAGTGTGGCAGATGTGTTGTTACCTACCCTTACCACCTGGGGGCGGCCCGTCAGGAAGTCCAGGATCCAGTTGCAGAGGGAGGTGTTTAGTCCCAGGATCCTTAGCTTAGTGATGAGCTTTGAGGGCACTATGGTGTTGAACACTGAGCTGTAGTCAATGAATAGCATTCTCACGTAGGTGTTCCTGTTGTCCAGGTGGGAAAGGAGAGTGTGGAGTGCAATAGAGATTGCATCATTTGTGGATCTGTTGGGGCGGTATGTAAATTGGAGTGGGTCTAGGGTTTCTGGGATAATGGTGTTAATGTGAGCCATGACCAGCCTTTCAAAGCACTTCATGGCTACAGACGTCAGTACTACGGGTCGTTAGTCATTTAGGCAGGTTATCTTAGTGTCCTTGGGCATGGGGACTATGGTGGTCTGCTTGAAACATGTTGGTATTACAGACTCAGTCAGGGACATGTTGAAATTGTTGGTGAAGACACTTGCCAGTTGGTCAGCACATGCTCGGAGTACATGTCCTGGTAATCTGTCTGGCGCTGTGGCCTTGTGAATATTGACCTGCTTAAAAGTCTTACTCATATCGGCTACGGAGAGCGTGATCACATAGTCATCTGGAACAGCTGGTGCTCTCAGGGATGCTTCAGTGTTGTTTGCCTCGAAGCGAGCATAGAAGTGGTTTAGCTCGTCTGGTAGGCTTGTGTCAGTGGGCAGCTCGCGGCTGTGCTTCCCTTTGTAGTCTGTAATAGTTTTCAAGCCCTGCCACATCCGACGAGCGTCAGAGCCGGTGTAGTACGATTTCAAGCACCACCCTCCTTTAAAAGCTTCCAGTCTGTTATTCTAACTCAATCAGCATGACAGAGTGATCTCCAGCCTTGTCCTCGTCAACACTCTCACCTGTGTTAATGAGAGAATCACTGACATGATGTCAGCTGGTCCTTTTGTGGCAGGGCTGAAATGCAGTGGAAATGTTTTTTGGGGATTAAGTTCATTTTCATGGCAAAGAGGGACTTTGCAATTAATTGCAATTCATCTGATCACTCTTCATAACATTCTGGAGTATATGCAAATTGCCATCATAAAAACTGAGGCAGCAGACTTTGTGAAAATTAATATTTGTGTCATTCTCAGAACTTTTGACCATGACTGTAGATTGATTATGGGCGATTCACAATATACAGTACACCTCGATAAAACAAAAATAATGTTTCTCTAAATACGCTTTGTTGTACAACTAAAGGTCAAATACACTGCATATATCTAATTAATTTAGAGCTTGTGAAATTATACCTAGGCTGAATATATGCCTTCCAAAACAATAAGTCCCACTAATAATTTAATAATTTAATCAAAATAGTTGTACCTGCTTTTTTTGCAATAATCACTGATCTGGCTTTCAGGTCTGTCTATAAAAATGCCCTTTTTGTAACATTTAACCAGAACCATGGATAATGCACATTCACTAATCATGTAGCAGGCATTATAGAAAATAGCTTCCTGAAACGGGTCATATACACTATATATACAAAAGTATGTGGATACCCCTTCAAATTAGTGGATTCGGCTATTTCAGTCACACCCGTTGCTGACAGATGTAGAAGGCGGCAGGTAGCTTAGTGGTTACGAGCGTTGTGCCAGTAACCGAAAGGTCTCTGGTTCTAATCCCTGAGCTGACTACGTGAAAAATGTGCCCTTGAGCAAGGCACTTAACCATAATTGCTCCTGTAAGTCGCTCTGGATAAGAGTGTCTGCTAAATGGCAAAACAAAAAAAGGAACTAAAAATAAAGAAACAAAAGAAAAACATAATAAAAAGTCGAGCACACAGCCAACACTCACTACCGTGTTCCAAACTGCTTTTGATAGCAAAGTCAGCACAATAACTTTTGGTCTGGAGCTTCATGAAATGGTTTTCCATGGCCGAGCAGCCGCACCCAAGCCTAAGATCACAATGCGCAATGCCAAGCGTCGGCTGGAGTGGTGTAAAGCTCTCCGCCATTGGACTCTGGAGTAGATGAAAAACATTCTCTGGAGTGATGAATCACGCTTCACCATCTGGCAGTGCAACAGACGAATCTGGGTTTGTCGGATGCCAGGAGAACACTACCTGCCCGAATGAATAGTAAAGTTTTGGTGGAGGAGTTTTTCATGGTTCGGACTACGCCCCTTAGTTCCATTGAAGGGAAATATTAACACTACAGCATACAAGCGTACAGCATGACATTCTAGACGATTCTGTGTTTGGGGAAGGCCCTTTCCTGTTTCAGCATGACAATGCCCCAGTGCACAAAGCAAGGTACAGAAATAGTTTGTCCATACAGAAATGGTTTGTCGAGATCGGTGTGGAAGAACTTGACTGGCCTACACATAGCCCTGACCATAACTCCATCGAACACCTTTGGGATGAATTGGAACGTTGACTGCGAGCCAGGCCTAATCGCCCAACATCAGTGCCAGACCTCACTAATGCTCTTGTGGCTGAATGGAAGCAAGTTCCCGCAGCAATGTTCCAACATCTAGGGGAAAGCCTTCCAAGAAGAGTGGAGGCTGTTATAGCAGCAAAGGGGGGACCAACTCCATATTAATGCCCATGATTTTGGAATGAGATGTTCGACAAGCAGGTGTCCACATACTTTTGGTAATGTAGTGTATCTCAAGTTTTGAGGGAGCATGCAATTGGCATG
Source organism: Coregonus clupeaformis (assembly GCF_020615455.1). Lineage (NCBI taxonomy): Eukaryota > Metazoa > Chordata > Actinopteri > Salmoniformes > Salmonidae > Coregonus > Coregonus clupeaformis. The sequence goes on from NW_025533478.1 coordinate 936,587, forward strand.
CTGACTGCAAGAATGTCCACCAGAGCTGTTGCCAGAGAATTGTATGTTCATTTCTCTACCATACCTCGTTTTAGAGAATTTGGCAGTACGTCCAACCGGCCTCACAACTGCATACCACATGTATGGCATCGTGTGGGCACGCGGTTTGCTGATGTCAATGTTGTGAACAAAGAACCCGTTAGTGGCGGTGGGGTTATGTATGGGCAGGCATAAGCAATGGACAACGAACACAGTTGCATTTTATTGATGGCAATTTGAATGCACAGAGATACCGTGATGAGATCCTGAGGCCCGTTGTTGTGCCATTCATCGCCACCATCACCTCATGTTTCAGCATGATAATGCACGGCCCCATGGATCTGCACGCAAATTAAAATATCCCAGTTCTTCCATTGCCTGCATACTCACCAGACATGTCACCCATTGAGCATGTTTGGGATACTCTGGATCGATGTGTACGACAGCGTTTTCCAGTTCCCACCAATATCCAGCAACTTCGCACAACCATTGAAGAGGAGTGGGACAACATTCCACTGGCTACAATCAACAACTTGATCAACTCTATGTGAAGGAGATGTGTTGCGCTGCAAGAGGCAAATGGTGGTCACACCAGATACTAACTTGTTTTCTAATCCATGCCCCTACCTTCTATTTAAAGGTATATGTGATCAACAGATGCATATCTGTATTTCCAGTCATGTGAAATCCATAGATTAGGGACTAATGAATTCATTTCAATTAACTGATTTCCTTATATGAACTGTAACTCAATAAAATCTTTGAAATTGTTGCATATTGCGTTTATATTTTTGTTCAGATTATATTTCATGACATAGTATTTCCTTCACAAACAACATATGATTTTTACATCAGTACGAATTAATTTCTATTCAATGAAACATTAGATATGTTAAGTGCAATGGCGTATACCATTCCCACAGATGGGATTTGAACCCATTCATAATGGGTCTTCCTGAAAATCTAGATTTATTTTCAATTTGCTACAATCTGCATGAAAAAATATATATTTGCATTTTCCATCAGACTGACTTTGTTGTAGATACAAGGCTGTGCGTGATGGCGTAGTACACTTTTGCGCTTAGACTTGCATGTACCGAATAAAAAACATAAGTTGAATGTGTTTCCATTGCATTTTCCACTCTACCTAATAGATCGTTTTGTCACATATATTGTTTGCGCATGCTCTCTAGACAACTGTTTTCTGATAAAGTGGACACTGGATAGGTTAGGTTATATGATGAGCTAGATAAGACCAAGATCATTTTCTTTTTTTATTTCAGTGGTGGAAATCATACTTGAGTAAAAGTAAAGATACCTTAATAGAAAATGACTCAAGTAAAAGTGAAAGTCACCCAGTAAACTACTATTTGAGTAAAAGTCTAAGAGTATTTGGTTTTAAATATACTTAAGTATCACAAGTAAAACTAAAACTATAAATCATTTGAAAGTCCTTTCATTAAGCAAACCAGACAGCATCATTTTCTTGTTTTTGATTTATTTACGGATAGCCAGAGGCATGCTCCAACACTCAGAAATAATTTACAAACGAAGCATGTGTTTAGTGAGTCCACCAGATAAGAGGCTGTAGGGATGACCAGGGATGTTCTTTTGATAATTGCGTGAATTAGACCATTTTATTGTCCTGCTGAAGATTCAAAATCGAATGAGTACTTTCGGGTGTAAGGGAAAATGTATGGAGTACAAAGTATATCATTTTCTTTTGGAATGTAGTGAAGTAAAAGTAGTCAAAAATATAAATAGTAAAGCAAAGTACAGATACCCCAAAAAACTACGTAAGCAGTACTTTCAAGTATTTTTACTTAAGTACTTTACACCACTGCTTAATTTGCAGCTAAGCACCGATCATCATGTCAATAGCATAGAAATTAATACCATAGACATTTATTGGAAAGGAGCATCAAGCTCATCACCGTTCACCTTCACCACCCTGCAGCCTAAACTGTGCATGCTTTTCCAAGTTGCAGTGAGAGGACCACTTAACATAGCATCTTGTGACTTCAAATTTACCTCAACATGATGGTTGCTCTATCAACAATTGCGCATTAAATCGTTTCCACCGCAATTCATCGCATAATTAATTTTACCAACACAAAAAGATACCACCATGCCGAATGACCAAATTGACTCTTCCTGTTTCCATCACACTTGTCATTATTATTTTTTTGACGTCATGACTCTGTGGATGGAAAGGTGTTTTTTTTATTTCATGAAATAGTTGTTTTTATTGTAGTAAAATATAAAAATAAACTCTGGATCTAAAGTCAGTCGCTGTACTTATTAAATAATGTATTTCAGTCTGAAATTGTCGCCCAGGTACCTAATGACAATAAAATGTTAAGATTACTTTTAATAATCCGCCACGTAACCCCCATGTCCTTTTGTTCAACGTTTTATTGTCCTTTCTTTTTATTCTAATTATGCACCTACTGTATGTTTATAGTCTGAAGAAAGCTTATTAATAGCAAGCTTTTTGTTCTCACATTGTAAATATATGTATTGTACTGGGTCTGAAATATTAATTTCATTATGATATTCATTTCATTATGTGGACTGAAATGCTTGTACTGTTGTATGACATCCTTCTTTTGTACTACCTGTCTTTGTTGTGCATGTTGTCATTTCTTTTTCCCATCCTTGACAATTTGTTTTGATTCCAAATCACCTGTAGAACGCTAAAGCCTCTTTGTATCTTGCTTTTGTCAATAGCTTCAATCTTATAGCCTTTGCCACACTTCCAGTACAGCCAGATGTCATCGTTTAAACTCAACAGCACTGAAGTAGAGGTCGTGATTAGACACTATGGCTCCCGGGACTTAGTGACTGTGTTTGCCACCTGCATCTATGCACGTCAATGCCCATGGGTGCTCATTGAAGCCGCCAAGGCCAACACACACACACAAAACACATACACAAAACACACAAAGACAAACACACAAAGACAAACACACACACACACACACACACACACTCTCGCTCTCTCTTTGGAAATAGAATAGCACTCAATCCACATCCTGCTTCCGCTGCAGGAAGGTCACCATATGGCAGCAGAGAGGGAGTTAAGTGAATGAGTGATGTGATTAGTGTCATTATGAGCTCCGTGGTGACCTTGCGACTCAAGAAAGGTCACATATGGTGGTGGTGTAAGGCGGGGGTGCTTAAGCAATGTATGTTGGAGGTGGAGAGGACCGGTTACCTATGTTTGCCTGGGCAATGTTGAGGATGAGGGCAGAAAGTGAGAGAGAGAGAGAGAGATTGTAGAAAATAGAGAGAAACAGAGAGAGGGAGAGAACTGTTGGGGAAGAGAGAGAAAGAGAGAGGATGTAGATAAAACTGAGGGACGTTGAGGATTGTACTGGACGTGAGAAGAGTTTGAATTTATCGGAGAGGCTGTGGTAACAGACAAAAGAAAACGTTGTGTTAAATCCAGTGTGATTTTTTAAATTGTCGGCTTTTATTGATCAGGTCCTGACCTTGTGGATATGTGAAGATGGCCACGGATGCCTTGATGAGTTAGGAAGTGAGCAGTGGAGGAATCTGTGGAGGAGTGTAAATGGAGAAAATTATAATAGGACAGGTGAGTGACAGCTTCTAGGGACATCTAACGCCACTGATTATCCTCGTGCTCTATTGTGATGAGGAGCTCGGAAGGATGGACACACTCTCACAGTCACACACACACACAATTTACTACATAGCTATTACAATACCCAGTAACTCAAATTAAAATCAGTTAGGGCCTGATTCAGACTTGGAAATGCATGCCTTTCTTACACAAGGCTTTCCAACGCACTTCTCAGTAGTTGGTATTCAGACTTGCCTTATGCAGGTGCGTAACAGGCTTTGCAGGCGTGGTTCCCTTGCGCGTGCTGAATAAATGTATTTCGACAGATGAAAACCCTCCCATTGCTGGACAACAGATTTTCTCGTGGAGTTTTCATTCATTAGGGTTTTCAGCACCAATTGGTAGATTTAAAAATACTCTGATCTTGTGTATATATATATATATATATATATTGTGATGTCACGAGAGGCTGTGTCCTGGAGGGACGTTACATCCCCCTGAGGTGGCTGCAAACCCAGACAGCTATGGCTCCATCTGCTGGTATGGTCGGGAACTCCAACCCTCTATGGCCAATCTTCCCACGCAGCTGAAACCAATCAGGAGCTGATGAGCTGAAGGTTTGTTGAAGGGAAGAGACACGGTCTCCAGGCTGGGCTCTCTGGAGGACAAGAGTGCTGCACGTCCACTTCCATGAGGAATATAAGGATTTGGAGATACTTACCTTTGGGAAATACTCACCTTTGGATATATGCACCTGTGGAAATACGTGTGGGACATTTGGAAGGACGTTTTGCTGGGTTGGCCACTAGCTGCAACGTGGAATACAGTAAGGCTGGGGAAAAGTTATTTGAGCGAGGGAGAGTTATGATTTTGGATGTGGAAGAGACATCCCTGAACTGTTAACCCTTAAGAGCCACCAGAGAACAGAATTGTGTTATACTTTCGTTAGTTTCCCAAGACCTTTAATAAAATCCTTGTTTTGGTTGAACCTGGTCTCCTTGCACTACTTGAGCAATCCCGCTGAAAGCGGTGTAGCCTCTCGTGATATCACAGATGGTGGAGAATACGGGCACGCTCAAGCGTTAATAGTGCATGTCAGAGGAGGATACCGAAGGTTTGATCACCCAGTTTTCCAAGTTGGCCGTAGGCTCCCCGCCGACTGAAATGGAGGACATATTGAAAGCCCTTGTTGCTGGCCAGCACGCCCAGATGCAAGCAAACGTGGCTCTCTTGGAGGAGCAAAAGAAAGCCAACCTTCTGAAGGCAGAGGAATTGCAGTTGCAGAGACAGAGGGTGGTCCAAAATACCCGCCCAATAAAGGCAAGTGACTTTATATCTAAGATGGGAGCTACCGATGACATTGAGGCATACCTGCATGCATTTGAGGCCACGGCCACTAGGGAAGCCTGGCCCAAGCAACAGTGGGTTGGTCTGTTAGCCCCCTTTCTAACCGGGGAATCGCTGAATGCTGTCCGGGACCTGGGCCCTGACCAGGTTACTGACTATGATGCCCTGAAGTCTGAGATCCTCAGCAGATATGGACTCACAAAGTTTGGTATGGCCCAGCGCTTTCACAGCTGGACCTTCCAACCAGACCAACCTCCTCGGGCGCAGATGCATGAACTTGTCCGATCGCAAGGAAATGGCTGGATCCGCAGAGGAATACAGCAGCGGCGGTGGTGGAGGCCGTTGTGGTGGATCGTTACCTACGCGCCCTGCCTTATGAGGCAAAACGGTTCATCAGTCAACAGGCCTTGACCACGGCTGATCTGACCGTGGAAGCTGTGGAAAAGTACCAGGCCGCAGCGGAGATGCTGAATGCTTCCCGAAAAGACCCCAGGAGGGCGGCCCCACCACAAATGGGAAGAACCCGTCCAAAGGACCCCAAGGTCTCGAACCCAGCCACGTCAGGACTTATCCCGGCTCCAGGGGGAGCCAGAAACCAGGCGGGTCCAAGAAGAGTACACCAGAGGGGGGAAACTCGACAGTGTTACCGGTGTGGGGAGATGGGACATATCTCCTGGCAGTGTGGGAAACCAGCCGATGAACCTATGCCCACTGCGGAGTCCTCCAGCTCAGCACCCACACACCGGGTTGCCTCGCTCTTGGGAGTCGTAGATGGCGGCCCAGATCGACCCCCCACCTGCCCGGTAACTGTGAATCACCATGATGTGGAGGCCTTACTGGATTCTGGTAGCCGGGCCACCCTGGTGCGTAAGGATTTGGTGGGCCCAACGTGTCTGACCCCGGGGAAAGTCCTCCCAGTTTCCTGTGTCCATGGGGACACCAGAGAATACCCCATTACTGAACTTACAATGACCAGCACACGGGGAACCATACACACGACGGCGGGGTGGTTGATTCCCTCCCGTCCCTGTCCTAATTGGACGAGACTGCCCAGCCTTTTACCCACTCTGGAGAGAGTTTCAGGAGAGGATAACCCGAGTACCTCGGAAACGGAGAGGCAAGACTCATCCTGGGAAGGCTCCGGTCCAATCCTCCGAGTTACTCACTCCCGCCCGGGCTTTGATAGGGATGGCAGGTGCCCAGACCGACACAGAGACGGAGCTACAGAATCTGGACAAAGAACTGTCGGGTCTGAAGGGGACCGCTGAGAGGTATCGTTTGTTAAAGCAACAGTTAGACATGAAGACAGAAGAGTTAGATATCCTCCAGGCTAAACTCCAACAGAGCTCCTTCCATAAGCAACAGGAGGAGCTGGAGAGGCTGCGCAGGACCATCGAGGAGTGTGAGGAGACCCTGCGCAGTAGTAAGGAGGTCCAGAAAAAGGCAGAGGAGAAGTACAAGGTGTTGGAGAACAAGATGAAGAATGCGGAGGCAGAGAGAGAGAAGGAACTGAAAGCTGCTCAACAGAAGCTAAACTCTGCTAAAACCAAGGCTGATGCGTTCAGTAAGAAACTCAAGGAGAGACAACAGGAGGCTGAGTCCCTGGTCCTAGAGGTGGAGGAGTTGAAGAGAGAGCAGGCTGGCAAGCACCACGGCAATGCGGACGCCCTCTCCCGGCGTGATGCCTTCTTCGCTGCCTTTACCCGACGAGGACGTCGGTCCCGAGGAGGGGGGATGTGTGATGTCACGAGAGGCTGTGTCCTGGAGGGACGTTACATCCCCCTGAGGTGGCTGCAAACCCAGACAGCTATGGCTCCATCTGCTGGTATGGTCGGGGAACTCCAACCCTCTATGGCCAATCTTCCCACGCAGCTGAAACCAATCAGGAGCTGATGAGCTGAAGGTTTGTTGAAGGGAAGAGACACGGTCTCCAGGCTGGGCTCTCTGGAGGACAAGAGTGCTGCACGTCCACTTCCATGAGGAATATAAGGATTTGGAGATACTTACCTTTGGGAAATACTCACCTTTGGATATATGCACCTGTGGAAATACGTGTGGGACATTTGGAAGGACGTTTTGCTGGGTTGGCCACTAGCTGCAACGTGGAATACAGTAAGGCTGGGGAAAAGTTATTTGAGCGAGGGAGAGTTATGATTTTGGATGTGGAAGAGACATCCCTGAACTGTTAACCCTTAAGAGCCACCAGAGAACAGAATTGTGTTATACTTTCGTTAGTTTCCCAAGACCTTTAATAAAATCCTTGTTTTGGTTGAACCTGGTCTCCTTGCACTACTTGAGCAATCCCGCTGAAAGCGGTGTAGCCTCTCGTGATATCACAATATATATATATATACACACACACACACACACACACACACACACACACACACACACAGTGAATCAAAAATATAGTGGTTTGATTCATCCTGAAAGTTGCCATATTCAATTGTTCAATCCATGAAGTATTGGAAAATGTGAAAAGTGTACAATAGGGGTTGAACAATAATTCTATAAATCTACCCTAATAATCCTCGCTAATCATGGAACTGTGATGACAATGGTCCAGTCTTTGTGAACCGTGCACCATGCTCAAGGTTTAAACTGCTATGAATGGTCTGCGTTCCACTGTGATTTAAATAGAATACATGTCCCAAATTATTGCACAATTTGTAATACTTAAAATATGATCCACTCTTGCTAGCGTGAACGTGACAGAGGAAAGAAAGTTAGTTTACCTACAGTGAGGGAAAAAAGTATTTGATCCCCTGCTGATTTTGTACGTTTGCCCACTGACAAAGAAATTATCAATCTATAATTTTAATGGTAGGTTTATTTGAACAGTGAGAGACAGAATTACAACAAAATAATCCAGAAAAACGCATGTAAAAAATGTTATAAATTGATTAGCATTTTAATGAAGGAAATAAGTATTTGACCCCCCTCTCAATCAGAAAGATTTCTGGCTCCCAGTTGTCTTTTATACAGGTAACGAGCTGAGATTAGGAGCACACTCTTAAAGGGAGTGCTCCTAATCTCAGTTTGTTACCTGTATAAAAGACACCTGTCCACAGAAGCAATCAATCAATCAGATTTCTAACTCTCCACCATGGCCAAGACCAAAGAGCTCTCCAAGGATATCAGGGACAAGATTGTAGACCTACACAAGGCTAGAAAGGGCTACAAGACCATCGCCAAGCAGCTTGGTGAGAAGGTGACAACAGTTGGTGCGATTATTCGCAAATGGAAGAAAAACAAAATAACTGTCAATCTCCCTCGGCCTGGGGCTCCATGCAAGATCTCACCTCATGGAGTTGCAATGATCATGAGAACGGTGAGGAATCAGCCCAGAACTATATGGGAGGATCTAGTCAATGATCTCAAGGCAGCTGGGACCATAGTCACCAAGAAAACAATTGGTAACACACTACGCCGTGAAGGACTGAAATCCTGCAAGGTCCCCCTGCTCAAGAAAGCACATATACAGGCCCGTCTGAAGTTTGCCAATGAACATCTGAATGATTCAGAGGAGAACTGGGTAAAAGTGTTGTGGTCAGATGAGAACAAAATCGAGCTCTTTGGCATCAACTCAACTCGCCATGTTTGGAGGAGGAGGAATGCTGCCTATGAACCCAAGAACACCATCCGCACCGTCAAACATGGAGGTGGAAACATAATGCTTTGGGGGTGTTTTTCTGCTAAGGGGACAGGACAACTTCACCGCATCAAAGGGACGATGGACGGCGCCATGTACCGTCAAATCTTGGGTGAGAACCTCCTTCCCTTAGCCAGGGCATTGAAAATGGGTCGTGGATGGGTATTCCAGCATGACAATGACCCAAAACACACGGCCAAGGCAACAAAGGAGTGGCTCAAGAAGAAGCACATTAAGTCCTGGAGTGGCCTAGCCAGTCTCCAGAACTTAATCCCATAGAGAATCTGTGGAGAGAGCTGAAGGTTCGAGTTGCCAAACGTCAGCCTCGAAACCTTAATGACTTGGAGAAGATCTGCAAAGAGGAGTGGGACAAAATCCCTCCTGAGATGTGTGCAAACCTAGTGGCCAACTACAAGAAACGTCTGACCTCTATGATCGCCAACAAAGGTTTTGCCACCAAGTACTAAGTCATGTTTTGCAGAGGGGTCAAATAATTATTTCCCTCATTAAAATGCAAATCAATTTATAACATTTTTGACATGCGTTTTTCTGGATTTTGTTGTTGTTATTCTGTCTCTCACTTTTCAAATAAACCTACCATTAAAATTATAGACTGATCAAGTCTTTGTCAGTGGGCAAACGTACAAAATCAGCAGGGGATCAAATACTTTTTTCCTCACTGTATATATATATATATATATATATATATATATATATATATATATATATATATATATACACACACTACCGTTCAAAAGTTTGGGGTCACTTAGAAATATCCTTGTTTTTGAAAGAAAATCTATAGTTTTGTCCATTAAAATAACATCAGATTGATCAGAAATACAGTGTAGACATTGTTAATGTTGTAAATGGCTATTGTAGCTGGAAACGGCAGATTTTTTATGAAATATATACATAGGTGTACAGTGACCCATTATCAGCAACCATCAGTCCTGTGGCCCAATGGCACGTTGTGTTTGCTAATCCAAGTTTATCATTTTAAAAGGGTAATTGATAATTAGAAATCCCCTATTGCAATTATGTTAGCACAGCTGAAAACTGTTGTGCTGATTAAAGAAGCAATAAAACTGGCCTTCCTGAGACTAGTTGAGTATCTGGAGCATCAGCAATTATGGGTTCGATTACAGAATCAAAATGGCCAGAAACAAATAACTTTCTTCTGAAACTCGTCAGTCTATTCTTGTTCTGAGAAATGAAGGCTATTCCATGTGAGAAATTTCCAAGGAACTGAAGATCTCATACAACGCTGTGTACTACTCCCTTCACAGAACAGCGCAAACTGGCTCTAACCAGAATAGAAAGAGGAGTGGGAGGCCCCGGTGCACAACTGAGCAAGAGGACAAATACATTAGAGTGTCTAGTTTGAGAAACAGACGCCTCACAGGTCCTCAACTGGCAGCTTCATTAAATAGTACCCGCAAAACACCAGTCTCAACATCAAAAGTGAAGAGGCAACTCCGGGATGCTGACCTTCTAGGCAGAGTTGCAAAGAAAAAGCCATATCTCAGACTGGCCAAAAAAAAAAAAATATTAAGATGCGCAGTCTGAGACAACTTTTTCTTTGCAACTCTGCCTAGAAGGTCAGCATCCAGAGTTGCCTCTTTTTGTAGGTCACTTGATGTCATACTACGGTTGTTGAGTGACATTCGAATGAGTTGGCGGTCATCCCGGTCAGTAGAGAGTCGTTTTCGCCCTCTGCCGGTCTGTAGCTTTGTTGTCCCCATTGTCTGCTGCTTGACCTTGTTCTTATGAAGCGCTGTCTTTGAAATTTTAAGGATGGAAGCAACCTGACGCTCACTGTATCCCTCTGCCAGTAAAGCCAGAATTGAACCCTTCTTTTCCTCACTCAAAACTTTCCTTTTCAACTCTTTTGGCATGGTCAATAGTTATTTTTTGATTAATATTACTTTTGAGGTACTATTAACACTGTTTTTGCCATCCTGCTGGTCCTATTGCAAGAGGATAGTGATGACCACAGCAGTGGTTTTTATACTTTTCCTCGTTAAATAAGATTTGGTTAATGTGATCACCTAATCAGTACCTAATTCAGTAGAATGAGGTGTGCCTGTGTTGGAATTCAACAGACACTGGAATGGAATGGCTGTCATACGTGTAGAGATGCTAATTTAAGAAAAATTTGCAGTGGTCTATTAATTCTTTCCACAGCTGTATATACATACAGTACCAGTCAAAAGTTTGGACAAACCTACTCATTCAAGGATTTTTCTTTATTTTTACTATTTTCTACATTGTAGAATAATAGTGAAGACATCCAAACTATTAAATAACAGATATGGAATCATGTAGTAAAAAATAAGTGTTAAAAACAAATCAAAATATGTTTTTATTTTAGATTCTTCAATGTAGCCACCCTTTGCCTTGATGACATCTTTGCACACTCTTGGCATTCTCTCAACCAGCTTCACCTAGAATGCTTTTCCAACAGTCTTGAAGGAGTTCCCACATATGCTGAACACTTCTTGGCTGCTTTTCCTTCACTCTGCCATCCAACTCATCCCAAACCATCTCAATTGCGTTGAGGTCGGGTGATTGTGGAAGCCAGGTCATCTGATGCAGCACTCCATCACTCTCCTTCTTGGTCAAATAGCCCTTACACAGCCTGGAGGTGTTTTGTGTCATTGTACTGTTCAAAAACAAATGATAGTCCCGCTAAGCACAAACCAGATGGGATGGAGTATAGCTACAGAAAGCTGTGGTAGCCATGCTGTTTAAGTGTGCCTTGAATTCTAAATAAATCATAGACAATGTCACGAGCAAAGCACCCCCACACCCTCCCACCTCCTCCTCCATGCTTCATGGTGGGAACCACACCTGCAGAGATAATCCGTTCACCTACTCTGCATCTCATGGCGGTTGGAACCAAAAATCTCAAATTTGAGCTCATCAGACCAAAGGACAAATTTCCATTGCTCTAATGTCCATTGCTTGTTTTTCGTGGACCAAGCAAGTCTCTTCTTCTTATTGGTGTCCTTTAGTAGTGGTTTCTTTGCAGCAATTTGACCATGAAGGCTTGATTCACACAGTCTCCTCTGAACAGTTGATGTTGAGATGTGTATGTTACTTGAACTCTGTGAAGCATTTATTTGGGCTGGAATTTCTGAGGCTGGTAACTTTAATGAACTTATCCTTTGCAGCAGTGGTAACTCTGGGTCTTCCTTTCCTGTAGTGGTCCTCATGAGTTTCAATATAGCAGTTGGTGGTTTTTGCGACTGCACTTGAAGAAACTTTCAAAGTTCTTGACATTTTCCAGATTGACTGACCTTCATGTCTCAAAGTCATGATGAACTGTCGTTTGTCTTTGCTTGTTTGAGCTGTTCTTGCCATAATATGGACATGGTCTTTTACCAAATAGGGCTATCTTCTGTATACCCCCCCCCCCCTTCCTTTCACAACTGATTGGCTCAAATGCATTAAGAAGGAAAGGCATTCTACAAATTAACTTTTAAGAAGGCACACCTGTTAATTGAAATGCATTCCAGGTGACTACCTCATGAAGCTGGTTGAGAGAATGCCAAGAGTGTGCAAAGCTGTCAAGGCAAAGGGTGGCTACTTTTGACTGGTAATGTACATAGTTAGAACAATATCTAGCCTAATAGAATGAAATATGGCATAACCCTCAACCTTTGCACATCGCCCAGACCTTACAAATGTACGTACATAAGTAGGCAAACAGTATCTAGTCACAGCCATATTGTCCATCAGTCATGCTTAGGCAAATATTTTTATAGTAAAACCAGCTTATCAGTTTGAGATTTTCAACTGTAAATTGTTGTATTATTGTTTCTTCTCACTTTTAGCTATTTAACTTAGCTAGCTAGCTGTATAGCCAATAATTGTTACTTACATCTTTTTGGAATCCTATCTTGCTTCCTGCCTATAATTTTGTGAGATTGAAATGAATCCACGGTCATAATCATAAACAAGTTCAAACCTCAATTATTTTACATACAGTGGCTTGCGAAAGTATTCACCCCATTGACATTTTTCCTATTTTGTTGCCTTGCACCATGGAATTAAAATTGATTTTTGGGGGGTTTGTATCATTTGATTTACATAACATGCCTACCACTTTGAAGATGCTAAATATCTTTTTTTATGGAACAAACAAGAAATAAGACAAAAAAACAGAAAACTTGAGCGCAAATAACTGCCAAGTCAATACTTTGTAGAGCCACCTTCTGCAGCAATTACAGCTGCAAGTCTCTTGGGGTGTGTCTCTATAAGCTTGGCACATCTAGACACTGGGATTTTTGCCCATTCTTCAAGGAAATACTGCTCCAGTTCCTTCAAGTTCGATGGGTTCCGATGGTGTACAGGAATATTTAAGTCATACCACAGATTCTCAATTGGAATGAGGTCTGGCCTTTGACTAGGCCATTCCAAGACATTTAAATGTTTCCCCTTAAACCTCTCGAGTGTTACTTTAGCAGTATGCTTAGGGTCATTGTCCTGCTGGATGGTGAACCTCCGTCCCAGTCTTACATTTCTGGAAGACTGAAACAGGTTTCCCTCAAGGATTTCCCTGTATTTAGCGCCATCCATCATTCCTTCAATTCTGACCAGTTTCGCAGTCCCTGCTGCAATGATGGTTGCCATTCTGGAAGGTTCTCCCAACTCCACAGAGGAACTCTGGAGCTCTGCTCAGTTTGGCCGGGCAGCCAGCTTTAGGAAGAGTCTTGGTGATTACAAACTTCTTCCATTTAAGAACGATGGAGGCCACTGTGTTCTTGGGGACCTTCAATGTTGCAGAAATGTTTTGGTACCCTTCCCCAGATCTGTGCCTCGACACAATCCTGTCTCAGAGCTCTACGGACAATTCCTTCGACCTCATGGCTTGGTTTTTGCACTGACATGCACTGTCAACTGTGGGACCTTATATAGACAGGTGTGTGCCTTTCCAAATCATGTCCAATCAATTGAATTTACCACAGGAGTACTCCAATCAAGTTGTAGAAACATCTCAATGATGATCAGTGGAAACAGGATGCACCTGAGCTCAATTTCGAGTCTCATAGCAAAGGGTCTGAATAAATATGTAAATAAGGTATTTCTGTTTCAAATTTTTTTAAATAAATGTGCAAACATTTCTAAAAACCTGTTTTCGCTTAATCATTATGAGGTATTGTGTGTAGATTGATGAGGAAAATGTTTTATTTAATCAATTTTAGAATAAGGCTGTAACGTAACAAAAATGTTGACAAAGTCAAGGGGTCTGAATACTTTCCGAATGCACTGTATATATTTCTCTCTCTCTCTAGTTTTCCCACATCCCAAGCAACCAGATAGTGATTATACATGTACATTCAAACTGGAGGTATTTGATGCCTAATTCTGAAAGCAATGTCATCATTTATTAATGAGAAAGATTTTGTTATATTTCTGAAATACTATAGCCAGCCTCCCATTCCAGCATTGTTTGGCCTAAATTATGTTATCAACATGGCAAAAGCCTAATTTATAAAAAGTGGCAAATTAGAATTGAATCTAACATTTGCTCATTAAAGATACATAGATTTTCTGTCTGGCGGTAATCTCCAGAGAGAGAGAGAGAGAGAGAGAGTGTGTAGGCGTTGGTGTCTGTGTGTAGGCGTGCGTGTCTGTGTGTGTGTGCATAGGCGTGTGTGTCTGTGTGTGTGTGTGTGTGCGTGTCTTTCCCCTATGTTTGAACAGGCTGATAACTGACATACTGTCCTTGTGCAACACAGACTAACCAATCACAGAGCTCAATAGCTCATTATTAATGCATCACAGTAATTAGACAGTGTTAGTCAGTCAATATGGAAGACATTGAGTATTTGGTCTAATCAAATAGCTGTCAATAAACATTTTTTTTTTCATTATGTGCTGTAAGGGCGAATCAGCAAGGCGAAGTTCAGTAGATATTGTGATCAAAATGTAAAAACATCTTCCTATGAAAATGGGAAAATAGTGTTTGAGTCTGATTGAAGATGGACTTCGGAAACACTGGCTTGCTGTTTTCTTAGCCTGACTACATTTCAACATTCAAGAGGGTATAATTACTTAATGGTATTATGAAAAATGTAACTGTAAGTCGCTCTGGATAAGAGCGTCTGCTAAATGACTAAAATGTAAATGTAAATGTATTATAGATAACACAAACAGATACACATAATATTTTCTCATACAGAGAATTTCATTAGCTCAGAAAAGGACAGGGAAAGTTTTTGATTGGGCCAAACAAACAGTGATGGACGTGTTGTACACCCTCATTGTTGTAGACCCTCATCTGTGTGCCATTGAGGGTCACCATAATCAGCTCTGATCATGCCACTTGTGTGTTGGACACTGGAGGTTGGTGGCACCTTAATTGGGGAGGCTTGTGGTAATGGCTGGAGCGTAATGAGTGGAATGGTATCAAATACTTTCCATGTGTTTGATGCCATTTCATTTGCTCCGTTCCAGCCGTTATTATGAGCCATCCTTCCCCTCAGCAGCCTCCTGTGGTGTTGGAGTGTGTGTCCATCAAGCTGTCCATGATAATGACATCCTAAAATCTATCAGGGATAATCAGGCCCAAGGGAAAAACAAAAGCAGAGAGGATTCGATCCGCTTTCCCTCTTTAATTGGATATCATCCACTTGAATTGGAGGCTTGAACAACACAACATCGGCTCGCGCATACAAGCAGGCTTGATCGGACCCAAATTACCGAACTTGTTTGCATGTCCAATTTTAGACCACTGTTTGTCATTTTTCCACTCCAGTGAGTTCCCTATTGAGGATCTGGCTTCGGTTAAACCTTTGAAGTATCTTGTGTACTAAAAACAGAAATGGAACAATAAAGCTTTGTACTGTGTTGGAAGCCATTTGAACCTACTATATGTAGTGAGACAACATCTGAGTCTCCTTATTAGCATCGAAACTCATAAATTTGATAATTAGTCTTGAAATTAAATGGTCAAATCAATGATTTTGATCTCATAATTCACATTAAGTCCTATCATATGGGAATTATTGTAATACTGTATATCCTATCTTCCCGCTCTATCTCTGAGCTCAGAGACAGACTCATCATATTTCTTATCACAATGCACATCACACACACCCCTCCTTCCCAAAAGCCAGTCAGGCTGCTCTCTTTTATCTGATGTAAAGATAATGACCCTGATTGGTCAGTGAGATGGTCTGTTTAGCCGCACAACAACAATACTCTGCTAATTAACACCTGAAAGACAAGGCAGCCTCTCTTAGGAGATCAGCACAGCCCTGTGTTAGGTTGGATGTACAGATGGAGGGAGAAAGGGAGGGCGGGAGTAGGGGGAGGGAGGGAGGGAGATGGAGAGGGGGGAGTAGAAAGAGAGTGAAGGAATGAGTGGGATAGAAAAGAGATGGAGGGGAGAGGGAATCACAGAAAAGAGAGAAACAGAACTAGAGAGAAAGAGGGAGCGAGAGAGAGAGAGAAGGACAGAAAAGAGAGTGAGAGAGAGACAGAAAGACAGAGTTTGTGAGAGATTAGTTACTGTATTTTCCAGCCCAAGGACACACAGTTGTCTCTGAGCTGCAGTGTCATTTAACAGAGTGACAATTTCCTTTAACACTGTGGTCAGTGGCCCTTTATAACCATTCCGTGCGTCGCCAAGCTGTGATACACTCCTCAGTGCTATCACTGTCCCAGTCCCAGCTCACTACGGAAGCATCCAGAAGAGACTAGCCTCTCCTCATAAAACAGCCCGCTAATTTAACTGTCTGCTGCTATGGTTCTGTCATGGAAGAAAAGACTGCACTCAAGTAACAGAACTGCGTACCACTATTGCAGTAAGAAAATGTGTAATGTCTAAATAAAATCAATTTATTCTTAAACCACATTCTTGTCAAGTTAGAATTTTTACTACTTTTTAAAACACATAACATGGCATATGTTACATCCTATAGTACATATGTGAGTGTGCTTTAATGAGTCTCTGTAGCTAGGTCTCCAATTGGTGACAGTTTTTCATGTGCATATTCTCAAATCAGCATTAACAAAATATATGCAAACTGACTTGTTGCGGATAAAAAGCTGTGTGATGACATAGTGCACATAGAAGCACTTTTGCGCTTAACATTGTCATATACAGAATAAAAAACAGAAGCTCAGTGTGTTTCCATTGCATTTTTAACTGCACCGATGGTTTTGTCATGAAAACGGTTTTGATAAATAGCATGTAATGAATACAGTACCAGGCTCCGCCTCCCAGGGAAACACGGGAGGTTGGTAACCAAGGACACACTGAAACTGAGTAAGGCGGAGGGATGAATGCATGAGTGAGTTCTGAGCGTATTCGGCCAGGCCATATACCGACTCCAGTCGTGTGGAGAGGCAGAACATTGTTGGCGGAGGTACTTCCCTATTTCTTGGTTCAGGCGTTCCGTCTGCCCGTTGGTCTGGGGATGGTACCCGGAGGAGAGGCTGAGGGCGACCCCCAGTCGGTCACAGAAGGCTCGCCACACCCGGGAGACAAACTGGGGCCCGTGGTCAGTGACGTTGTCCTCCGGAATCCCATACAGATGGAACACCTGTTGGAACATACACTCAGCCAATTACATGGCGTTAGGTAAATGAGGAAGAGGAACCAGACGACACATTTTAGAAAAACGGTCTACTATGACAAGGATGGTGGTGTTACCAGAGGATTCAGGAAGGTCTGTGATGAAGTCAACAGCTATGTAGGACCAGGGTCTGTGAGGGATTGGCAAAGGTTAAAGCTTGACGTCGGATGCCAGTGACGACCACCAGAACTTACAGGCTAGAAGTTCGGTGGTTCGTGTAATGCCCGGATGTCCTGACCCCAAGGACGTGTGACAACATTGCATCAGTTGGGGTCTAACAGCTGCAGGTACGTGACTCTTCCCAGCTGGTGTCTCAGGAGGAGCCGGATCTGAGGTTAGGGCTTCTTGTATGGCAGAGTGAACCTCCCACTGTACCGGTCCCATAATGCAAGAGGAAGGAAGAATGGGTGTAGGGTCTGAGTTACTGGTCGGAAGGTCAAACTGGCGGGAGAGAGCATCAGCGTTTACGTTTTTCTTTCCAGGGATGTAAGTAACATGAAAATGGAAGCGTGTGAAGAAGAGAGACCAGCGGGCTTGTCTGGAGTTCAACCTCTTGGCCCCTCTGATATATTCCAGATTACGATGATCTGTTAGGACGAAAAAGGGATGTTGTGCACCCTCCAACCTCGAGGGACAGCTTGATGGCGAGTTCTCTGTTCCCCACATCGTAATTCCTCTCAGCGGGGGATTACATCCTGGAGAAGAAGGCACGAGGATGTGATTTTGGAGTTGTTCCCACCCGCTGAGAGAGTATGGCTCCTACTCCTACTTCAGAGGCATCCACCTCCAGGGTGAAAGGAAGGGTCAGATCAGGTTGGCGAAGGAGCTGAGGAGAAGAGGCATTTCAAGGTGTTGAAAGCAGTCAGTGTGGTATCAGTCCATTGAAGGGTCCGGGTCTTTCGGCTGGTAAGGGCAGTGAGGGGAGCGGCAGTAGAACTGAAGTTCCGAATGAACCGGCGATAGTAGTTGGAGAACCCAATGAAACGTTGGAGTTCCTTAACGGTGGTGGGTTTGGGCAAGTTACTGATGGTGGTGACTTTGCTCTCATCCATGCTGACCCCTCCACATGTCAGTACGAAACCAAGGAAGTTTACTGAGCTTACATGGAAGGTGTTCTTTTCAGTCTTCACATTAAGGTTATGGTCAAGGAGCCGTTGAAGAACCCTTTGTACATGCTGTATGTGTTCCTTCAGGGAGTGGGAGTAAATCAGGATGTCATCAATGTAGACGATGAGAAAGCGGTTTATTATATCTTGGAAAACCTAGTTCTTAAAGGATTGGAAGACGGCAGGGGTATTAGTAAGGCCGTAGGGCATGACCAGGTATTCGTAGTGCCCTCGTACGGTGATAAAGGCTGTCTTCCATTCGGCGCCTTCACGTATATGGACAAGGTTATAAGCACTCTGCAGGTCGAGTTTTGTATAGATGTTGGTGTGTCCCACTTGTTCAAGTGTCGCTGTGATCAGAGGAAGAGGGAAACGGTTCTTGACCGTAACGTCATTCAGGGAACGTTAATCAATATATGGACGAAGACCACCATCCTTTTTTCCAACGAAGAAGAAGCTGGACACAGCCGGGGAAGAAGAAGGATGAATGAAACCGTTTGAGTGCTTTATCAATGTAGTTCTCCATTGCCTCATTTTCCGGGATAGATAGGGGGTAAACATGGCCCTTCGGTGGGGACACTCCAGAGAGTAAGTCAATAGCACAGTCCCCTGGGCGATGTGGTGGCAGAGTGGAGACCTTGATTTTGCTGAAGACATTGCTGTACTGGGCGTATTCAGATGGTATGGTGGGTGGCACTGCAGAGGCAGAGTCCTCAAAGGTGGTGGCTCTGCAGGGTAGGCTGAGACAACTGGTGAAGCAGACCAGGACAGTAGTTCACCTTGTCGGCACGAGATGGCAGGGTCGTGACGACAAAGCCAGGGGTGTCCGAGGGTGAGTGGCTGTTTGGGGGATGAGTGTCATGAGTTGAATGGTTTCGCTGTGGAAGACTCCACTCTGGAGGGTAACGCTCTGTGTCAGGTGCGTAATGAAGGCCGTGCCCAATGGCCACCCGCACAGGGTGTTATAATCCTTAAGGGAGGGGTGACAGGTGTAAGATCAATGTCAAGCTCTTGTACTAGCTGGTGATCGATAAAAATACCTGCTGCGCCTGAATCTATCAAGCCCTCTACGTACTTCATAACCACCTTCACGGTTATCAATACTGGGATGGATAATTGCTTCTGGGAGATATTTAGAAATACAGACCCGCCTACCTGCATGGCAGCGGAGGGACCCTTCTCATCTCTCCGTGGGGAGCGAACAGGGCAATGGCTGAGTAGATGATCGTTCCCTCCACAGTATAGGCAGAGCCCTTCTTGGATCCTCCTTCGACCTTCGATACACGGGAGATGAGCATAACCCAACTGCTTGGGCTCTGGAAGACTCGGACGGGATGACGGAATCATGGAAAGAGAAGGTTTCGGGTTCCTGGGTGGCAGAGTTCGGGAAACCCTGCTCCAGACAACAGATAGCTGATAAAGTTGACAGGGTAGAAAGATAGGTTAGGCCAATGGTTCCCAACCTTTTTTGTTACTGTACCACCAACTGAAATTTGCTTTGACCGGTGTACCCTTGAAGTACCCCCTCGTGCATTTTAGAGGTAGGCCTATGTTCTCATGAGTCTTCTCAAGTACCCCCTGTGGATAGGCCAAGTACCCACAGAGGTCCTAGTACCCCTGGTTGGGAACCACTGGGTTAGGCTATGTGATTGATTGATTTTATTTGCCAGTTAAAAAACACAGTACAGTCATGGTCAAAAGTTTTGAGAATGACACAAGTCTTCACAAAGTTCGATGTTTCAGTGTTATGAGATATTTTTGTCAGATGTTACTATGGTAAACTGAAGTATAATTACAAGAATTCCATAAGTGTCAAAGGCTTTTATTGAAAATTACATTAGGTTTATGCAAAGAGTCAATATTTGCAGTGTTGACCCTTCTTTGTCAAGACCTCTGCAATCCACCCTGGCATGCTGTCAATTAACTTCTGGGCCACATCCTGACTGATGGCAGCTCATTCTTGCATAATCAATGCTTGGAATTTGTCAGAATTTGTGGGTTTTTGTTTGTCCACCTGCCTCTTGAGGATCGACCAATGGGATGAAGGTCTGGGGAGTTTCCTGGCCATAGACCCAAAATGTTGATGTTTTGCCTCTTAGTTATCACTTTTGCTTTATGGCAAGGTGCTCCATCATGCTGGAAAAGGCATTGGTCGTCACCAAACTGTTCTTGGACGGTTGGGAGAAGTTGCTCTCGGAGGATGTGTTGGTACCATTCTTTATTCATGGCTATGTTCTTAGGCAAAAATGTGAGTGAGCCCACTCCCTTGGCTGAGAAGCAACCCCACACATGAATGGTCTCAGGATGCTTTACTGTTGGCATGGCACAGGACTGATGGTAGCGCTCACCTTGTCTTCTCCGGACAAGCTTTTTTCCGGATGCCCCAAACAATCGGAAAGGGGATTCATCAAAGAAAATGACCTTACCCCAGTCATCAGCAGTCTAATCCCTGTACCTTTTGCAGAATATCAGTCTGTCCCTGATGTTTTTCCTGGAGCGAAGTGGATTCTTTGCTGCCCTTCTTGACACCAGGCCATCCTCCAAAAGTCTTTGCCTCACTCTGCGTGCAGATGCACTCACACTTGCCTTCTGCCATTCCTGAGCAAGCTCTGCACTGGTGGTGCCCCGATCCCGCAGCTGAATCAACTTTAGGAGACGGTCATGGCGCTTGCTGGACTTTCTTGGGCGCCCTGACGCCTTCTTCGCAACAATTGAACCTCTCTCCTTGAAGTTCTTGATGATCTGATAAATGGTTGATTTAGGTGCAATCTTACTAGCAGCAATATCCTTGCCTGTGAAGCCCTTTTTGTGCAAAGCAATGATGACGGCACGTGTTTCCTTGCAGGTAACTATGGTTAACAAAGGAAGAACAATGATTTCAAGCACCACCCTCCTTTTAAAGCTTCCTGTCTGTTATTCTATCTCAATCAGCATGACAGAGTGATCTCCAGCCTTGTCCTCGTCAACACTCTCACCTGTGTTAACAAGAGAATCACTGACATGATGGCAGCTGGTCTTTTTGTGGCAGGGCTGAAATGCAGCGGAAATGTTTTTTGGGGATTAAGTTCATTTTCATGGCAAAGAGGGACTTTGCAAATAATTGCAATTCATCTGATCACTCTTCATGACATTCTGGAGTATATGCAAATTGCCATTATCAAAACTGAGGCAGCAGACTTTGTAAAAATTTGTATTTGTGTCATTTTCAAAAACTTTAACCACGACTGTACATACATTTACTGGAATATTGCAAAAAAAAGTCTGAGACATTTTCCATTGTGGTCCCTAAATTCCATGCTGCAAAAACATTACAACATTACATACATATACCTGGCCTGGCCAAGGCTTTCGACTCTGTCAACCACCGCATTCTTTTTGGCAGACTAAATAGCCTTGGTTTCTCAAATGACTGCCTCTCCTGGTTCACCAACTACTTCTCAGATAGAGTTCAATGTGTCAAATCGGAGGGCCTGTTGTCTGGACCTATGGCAGTCTCTATGGGGGTGCCACAGGGTTCAATTCTTGGGCCGACTCTTTTCTCTGTGTATATCAATGACGTCGCTCTTGCTGCTGGTGACTCTCAGATCCACCTCTACGCAGACGACACCATTTTGTATACATCTGGCCCTTCATTGGACACTGTGTTAACAAACCTCCAAACGAGCTTCAATTCCATACAACACTCCTTCAGTAGCCTCCAACTGCTCTTAAACACTAGTTAAACTAAATGCATGCTCTTCAACCGAACGCTGCTTGCACCCGCCCACCCGACTAGAATCACTACACTCGACGGGTCTGACCTAGAGTATGTGGACAACTACAAATATCTAGGTGTCTGGTTAGACTGTAAACTCTCCTTCCAGACTCACATTAAGAATCTCCAATCCAAAGTTAAATCTAGAATCGGTTTCCTATTTCGCAACAAAGCCTCCTTCACTCATGCTGCCAAACATGCCCTCGTAAAACTGACTATCCTACCGATCCTTGACTTCGGCGATGTCATTTACAAAATAGCCTCAAACACTCTACTCAGCAAATTGGATGTAGTCTATCACAGTGCCATCCGTTTTGTCTCCAAAGCCCCATATAATACCCACCACTGTGACCTGTACGCTCTTGTTGGCTGGTCCTCACTACATATTCGTCGCCAAACCCACTGGCTCCAGGCCATCTATAAATCACTGCTAGGCAAATCCCCGCCTTATCTTAGCTCATTGGTCACCATAGCAACACCCACCCGTAGTCTGCGCTCCAGCGGGTATATCTCACTGGTCATCCCCAAAGCCAACACCTCCTTTGGCCGCAATTCCTTCCAGTTCTCTGCTGCCAATGACTGGAACAAATTGCAAAAATCTCTGAAGCTGGAGACACTTATCTCCCTCACTAACTTTAAGCATCAATTGTCAGAGCACCTTACTGATCACTGCACCTGTACACAGCCCATCTGAAATTAGCCCGCCCAACTACCTCATCCCTATATTGTTATTTATTTTGCTCATTTGTACCCCAGTATCTCTATTTGCACATCATCTCTTGCACATCTATCATTCCAGTGTTAATACTAATTGTAATTATTTTGCACTATAGCCTATTTTATTGCCTTACCTCCATAACTTGCTAAATTTGCACACACTGTATATATATGTATTTCTGTTGTATTTTTTTTACTTTGTTTTGTTTTACCCCATATGTAACTCTGTGTTGTTGTTTTTATCGCACTGCTTTGCTTTATCTTGGCCAGGTCGCAGTTGTAAATGAGAACTTGTTCTCAACTGGTTTACCTGGTTAAATAAAGGTGAAATAAATAAAATAAAAATAAAATAAAAATAAAAAAATACATTATTGTCACGCCCTGGCTCTGGGGACTCTAGTATGTTGAGCCAGGGTGTGAGTTTTCATTTGTTTATGTTCTAGTTGTTGTATATCTATGTTGGCCAGGGTGGCTCCCAATCAGAGACGGCTGTAGCTCGTTGTCTCTGATTGGGAGTCATACTTAGGTAGCCGTTAGGCATTCATTATTTGTGGTTTCTTGTTTCGTGTTGGTTTGTTTATGTAACCAGGGACGTCACGTTTTCGTTTTGTTGTTTTGATCGTGTGATCATTCTAATAAATAAAATTTTCGCATTCAACGCTGTGCCTTGGTCCTCCTCTATGAATGACGATCGTGACAGAAGAAACCACCAAGATGTGACCAAGCAGCGTGTCCAGGAGCCATCGCCAGGGAGATCCCTAACAGATCTCCTTCGCCTCCTCGACTGGGTCAAGCCGAGTGAGGAAGAGAAGGGCTTGACATTGTGGCAGAAGGGCGAAAGGCTGGCGAGGGACATGGAGACCTGGTCCACGGGTAGGGCAGACGCCCAGACATTTTTTAGGGGGGGGGGGGCTAACGCCGTGGACGACGGGCCAGCAGGAGACCGCGGCAGAGCGGCACAGCGGATTGGCAGAGGAGGCCGCCAGGTTACGGGGGCCACTGGTCGAAGAGGGGGTGGAAGATGTAGAGGCACGGCGAGAGGTACTGGCGTGTGTTGCCAGTCCGTCCGGCCTGTTCCTGATCCCCACGTAGGGCCAGTGGTGGGTGTTCCCAGTACGGTCCGGCCTGTTCCTGCCACTCGCACCAAGTCTAAGGTGCGCATCGCCAGCTCGGCCCGGCCCATTCCTGCTCCCCGCACCAAGTCAGTGGTGCGTTTCGTCAGCCCTGTCCGGCCCATTCCTGCTCTCCGCACCAAGTCTGTGGTGCGCGTCGCCAGCCCAGTCCGGCCCATTCCTGCTCCCCGCACCAAGTCTGTGGTGCGTTTCGTCAGCCCTGTCCGGCCCGTTCCTGCTCTCCGCACCAAGTCTGTGGTGCGCGTCGCCAGCCCAGTCCGGCCCATTCCTGCTCCCTGCACCAAGTCAGTGGTGCGTTTCGTCAGCCCTGTCCGGCCCGTTCCTGCTCCCCGCACCAAGTCAGTGGTGCGCGTCGTCAGCCCGGCACGGCCCGTTCCTGCTCCCCGCACCAAGTCAGTGGTGCGCTTCGTCAGCCCGGTCCGGCCCGCTCCTGCTCCCCGCACCAAGTCAGTGGTGCGTTTCGTCAGCCCGGCTCGGCCCGCTCCTGCTCCCCACACCAAGCCAGTGGTGTGCGTCGTCAGTCCGGCACGGCCCGTGCCTGTTACACCGGTGGCGGGTCCGGCACCGGTCAGGTGCTGCGTCACGCCGGAGCTAGAGCAATCCGCTCCACCAGTGTTCAGTTCAGCTCTGGTCAGCAGTGCCAGACCGGACCAGGGGTACTTTGGGGGGTTAGAGAAGGAGTGGGGGTCATGTCCGGAGCCGGATCCGCCGCCGAGGCGGAGTGCCCACCCGGTCCCTCCCCTGTTGTATTTGGTTGGCGCGGTCGGAGTCCGCGCCTTTAGGGGGGGGTACTGTCACGCCCTGGCTCTGGGGACTCTAGTATGTTGAGCCAGGGTGTGAGTTTTCATTTGTTTATGTTCTAGTTGTTGTATATCTACACAGTAAAAAATGGGGTGTTAATATTTCAGAGTAAAGTTATTTTAACCCAGATAGAGTATTTTCAACATTTTTGAGAGTAAAGTTGCTCTATCAGTGGAGTTAAAAGTGAGTGTAAAAATCTGCAGATACGCAGTGACAATTTCAACTCTACAGCAGTGATGAATACCCGCCACTCTGCTTTGCTGAAGTTTTGCACGTACGTTGGTGGAGGAAGATTGCGAAGGAGTAGCTGGGCCACAGATATTGCTAGGTAAGTTACATCCCCGGTTTTTCAACACCAAACCGGTATTTTTTAACTTTACATAATTTTAGAGTTGTGCTGATGTCAAGGTCATATTTTAAGTTACGAGTTCCATGCGGCGGTCCCCCTTGCAGTGACCTCGTCATCAGCCAGCTAAATTAGCTTGTAAGTTCAGATGGTTGACAGTAATAACTGTTATATGATATACCCATGGAATATGTTTGATATTTTTGTGAATGGCTTGCTGTTTCATATGGCTAAAAAATAGGTAACGTTAACTTAGCTAATCAGTTCGTTTGAAGGACACCACCGTTTGGCATGAGCACAGATTGTGCTTGTCATGCGGTTAGCTAGCTTGCAATCAGTATCGGTAACTGTCTTTCTTTGTGTTGCAATATTTTCACGAATGAAGTTTGTCAGAATGGTAAATACGTAAAATAACGTTCGCTAACAACAAAACATTTATACAGATAGTATTGTTAGCTAACGTTATTGTATAGCTTCCCAGGCTTCCTTACACTAACGTTAACTGTTTTTTATAAAGCTATATATAACGGTAATGTTAGCATGCTTCTGATAGTTAGCCAGCTAATGTTGGTGTTATAAAACGATAACTTAGATCACTGATTTGCATGACGGGTTTGTTTAACATTGCTTAACCATTTTAATGGTTAGCTACTGTTCGAACTAAAATGGCTAATGAGCTAGCTAACTTTGACACATAGCTAGTTATTTGGTAGCTAATGGGACAATGTGCCTCTAAACTTGAACTAGCCTACACCCATTTGCTGCAGAAAATGGCAGCTTAATGTTATATTCAACCAGCACAACTTTGTCTACTTCAGCCTTTGTAATTGCAGTGTAACGTCTAAGTAATGCATAGTGCATTGCGTAGCTAGTACTACTGAGATAAATGGATAGTTAGCTAACGCTTAGTTGAACCAGCACTAAATGATGATTTTGAATATATATTTTCTTTGTTAACAGAGGCAAAATGCTGTTGCGTGTTCAGCTCGGGGAAGAGCAGAAATACGTCAAGCTGTCTGAGCTGACATTCAATGCTTTCTTGAAAGAAGGTAGGTATAATAGGTTAAAGCAATACATATCACCCTAATGACAAAATAATACAGCATTAAGCTATTATCTTATGATATCTATTTAGGTCTATAGTCATTTCTGCTGTGCTTTATATTTTCAGTAACATAAAATCAGGTGCAGATCCTTGTCTTTCATCATTTTGTGAACACATGAGGCAACCTTAAGTATGAACTTGGATTCTTGTGAGAAGGGAATGCATGTTTTTCTTTTTTTCTTCTTTTTTTAACAGTGTGTCTAAAATTCAACATACCAGAAAGCAGAAAGCCAGACATTAAGGTGTATGACCAGTCTGACACAGAAGTTGACTCAGATGTTTTTGAAGAATTAGTAAAGGAGTCACCTGGAACTTTCAGAATCATGCTGGGCAATGGACTTGGTATTCATTCATTCAATTAGTTTTTTAGTTTAAAGGCCAGAATGAGAACCTTTATTGTCTTAAAAATAACAGTTTATTGTAATATGTTTCTATGTTTTGCACAAATTTCATAATGAACAGATACCTCTCATTCATCATCATGCTCGGGTACATCTGATGACACCATCATTCTGAATTTCACTGTGTGTGACGATGTTGAAGAAGTAGCGGCTGGCGAAGGAAGCCAGCCTAAAGGCCATGCCACATAAACTATGAGGCAAAAGCAGTAAGTGGTGAACATTGCTGTTAAGTCCAATCTGAATGTTGTTTCATCATGTGACAGCATTACATATTGTTTTACAATTACGGAAAGCACATTTCTTTCCACCTATAGCTGATTGAAAAAAATCCTAACATCAAAGCCTGGTGGTGAACGCATTATGCAAGAGTATGGAAAAACCAAATCTCTGACAGATGCCACCAGAAGACAGATGATCAACATACTTGCTGCTGAGATGACAGAAACACATGGGTAAGCATTAAGCATATAGATGGGCTGTAAAGAAACATTGTTATTATTTTCCGGTTATTAATTATGTAAAATGTGTTGTGCAATATCAATTCAGTGTGATGTTAACTTTGAATGCATATGCTAGGACATCCCCCCCCAAAAGTGTCAGAGTGATGTATGCACAGGGGATAGTAGCTTTGTTTCCCTATCTAGAAGACCCATACTCACAACATGGATATGTAAGTAAATGGGTTATTGCAACATTATGCACATATTCACTCTATGAAATGGGAATAGTACTCCTTTATAATTTATTTATAATAATATAGGATCATTACTACGATCCGGAGAGTGGTTCCGGATACCTTGCATGGCGATTGAAGACCATACAAAGAAAAACAGCAGAGGAAAGAGGTGCCTCAGTCAGCAAATCTCCTAAAGGTATGTTTTCTGATCAGTGACATGTAATTATAATGGTGACCTGTGAATTGTACAGAAAGGATTTCTTAACACTGTATTTTGTCTTAAGTTGGTGGGCCAGGCCGTGATCGTCAGCCCTTCACCTATGACAGAGAGCCATCTGATGAGGATGTGGAAGCAGCTATTGCTGTTTTGAGACACTCTGCTGATGAAAACACTGTCTGTGAGAAGATGAAAATGACCTTCATATATCGGCAAGCAATGGTCAACGATGAAGCCAAATCATCAGATGTCTTCTCGGTCTTCCCAAGATTTCTGGACACACCAGGACTGGTATGACAACTTAATTCACTGCATCACCAAAAATATCCAATGAAGAATAAGGTAACACTCATTATTTCTGTCTTTGTGTGTTACATTGCAGATAGAACAAGATTTCAGACTTCTGTTTGGTGAGGCCACAGCCAACAAATTCTTGGAGAAGTGGCCAACCACTTTCAAAGCAAAAGTAATAAAGGAAAGCCATGGACTTGTATCCACCACAGAACTCTTGGATTTGATGCGCAATGCTGAGTCAGCTGCTGAAGTTGAGAATGGTATGAATGAACTGTTTTACTTTTTATGTGGATAATGTAGGTGTGCATTATATGTCCATAATGGTGCAAGTTGTGAATAAGAATGTTATGCTACGGCACAATGTTAACCAGGTTTTTATTTACTTATTTGTAGGCTGGGACAGTGACATGTCTGCCATCTTGCTGCTGCTACATTTGCTACCACCATCTGCACAAGGTAGAAAGAGGCCGGGAAAGATGTCTGCATATCAAGCTGTAGATCAGCTCATCAGATTTCAAAAGGTATGCTTAACAGTTGTTTAAAATATATATTCCATCATCTCAATCTTGTGCACAGTTTGAGGTGATCTTATCTATTGTCAGAGGTTAGTCACCAAAACAATTCTGTTGAATGTGTTTTTTTGTAGGTTGGAACCAGTGTGCAGCAGCATCTTGACAACATCACCCAAAGCAGTCAGCCCTACCTTCTCGCCCAGGGATCCACACAGAGCAGCATTCACTCCTACTTCATTGTGGTTGACAAGCATGCTCTTCCATGCAAGGCAACAGGTTCAGTAGGAGCTTTTGACGAAGTCTTTAAAGCCCATTACGTATTTGGTACGTCATACAGTTCTTCCTTGAGCAGCTTTTTCACTTTTGTGCAAACAACCATCTATAACATCGACATGGGGGAAACAAAGGAGACTCCTAGAGTTGCTGAGTTGCGAGCAAGAATGGTGCGTTAGTTGAGATAAAACTATGAAGTGTTTTCTTTGCAAAAGTGACCATGGAAGTCCAAACAACCTTGTTAAGCACCTTAAGATAATTCATGGGCTATGTACAGGCAGGACTCTTTTTCTGAAATGTGGTCAAGAAGGATGCTCACGTTCTTTTGGTAGCTTTTCTGGTTTTAGAAAGTGCCACGGAGAAAGTTTAGTAGATTCTATAGAAGATGATCTTTCAGACCCTCAAAGTACCGTCAACACCAGTAATATTTCTCATGTTGAAGTGTCGACTGAATGTTTAGAGGCTGAGTCAGAGTTATCTTCGCCATACATTGTAAATAGTTGTGCAGCTGTTATTTCTGATCTAAAGGCAGCAGGTGTTGGTCAAAGTACAGTAAATACTGTAGTGATTTCCATGGAAGAGATTGTTCAAGATATTCATCAGCATGCTAAAGAAACAGTGATAAAGCATGTATTTAGTAATGAAAGAGAAACAGAAATGTGCAAGAAAGTTGAGGCGTGTTTTGAGGGGTTAGAGAATCCTTTCACAGTTCTAAATTTATGATCAAAATTTATGACTGCCAAGTGGGAAATAGTAGAACCAGTTGAATGTGTGATTGGTTCAAGATTTGACACAAGACGAAATAAAAAGACTGGAACATATGATCAGGTAGTAGTTCAAGATAAATTCATGTATATTCCAATTTTATCTACACTGCAGTCAATATTTAAAAGTCAGTATTTTGCAGAAATGTTGCAAAGCTCAGCTACCAGCAACTCTAGACTGAGAGATATTTGTGATGGATCTTTTTTTAAAAGTCACCCCCTGTTCTCAACTGAGAAGCAGACAATACAGGTCCAGATGTTCTATGATGATTTTGAGGTCGCCAACCCATTGGGTTCCAAGCGAGGTATTCATAAATTGGGTGGAGTATATTTTACTTTAAGAAACTTCTCTCCAAAATGGAATTCTTTTTTGGCTAACATACACCTGTGCGCCTTATTTCATACTCAAGATGTTAAACGATATGGTTTTAGTGAAATTTTTGCTCCCATTGTTCGAGACATTAAAGTGTTAGAGAGCGATGGTATTGAGATTCCATTATACAGTGGTTATGTATGTGGCACTGTAGTACAGGTAACAGGTGATAATTTGGGTTTGCATAGTTTGTTTGGTCTGGTGGAGTCTTTCAGTGCAAGGTACTGTTGCAGGTTCTGTTTAGCAGAAAAGGAGGACTTTCAAACAGAATTCTCTGAAGATTCTTCCAAAATAGTTTTACGCACCAAAGATATGCATACTGCTCACTGTCAAGAAATGGCTTGTAATCCATCCCTTCCGTATGTTTTTGGTGTGAAAAGGTCATGCATATTAAATTCATTGAGGTATTTTCACACAACTGAGAACTTCTCAGTTGATGTGATGCATGATGTGTTAGAAGGGGTTGGCCAGTACGAATTGAAGTTATTATTTCTGTATTTGAATGAAAAACATGTTACATCAGGAGAAATACATTCAAGAATACAAAGTTTTGATTATGGTTTCACAGAGAGAAATAACAGGCCTGTGACTGTTAATTTAAGTGAAGGATCTAATGATCTGGGACTGAATGCAATTCAGTCCTGGTGCTTACTTAGGAATGTTCCTCTTATCTTTGGAGATTTGGTAACTTCTACTGACCAACACTGGGGCCTGCTTCTTTTATTATTGCAAATAATTAACATTATATTCTCAAGGTCTATGTGTATATTTAAAACATTTGATTGTTGATCACCATACACTGTTTAAGAAGTTGTATCCTCAGAAAAAACTTTCACCAAAGCACCATTTTCTTATCCACTATCCCCGCTGCATCCAGAAAATAGGGCCTGTACTTCATAGTTGGTGTATGAGGTATGAAGGCAAACATAATTTTTTCAAAAAACAGCTTAAATCGTTTAAAAATATTACCAAAACGCTGGCAAAAAAGCATCAGAATCATATGGCATATAGTTGGCGAAGATCAACAACTTTTAGTCGGTTAGATATTGGTCCAGGAAAAATGGTGGCTTTAAATATGGTAAAAGGAGGTTCTGAAATTGCTTTGGCAATGCAAGTGCCCAGTAGCATTCAGGTTATGAAGGTTAATTGGGCTAAACATAATGGGTATGTTTATCGCCCACACTTGGTTATCTGTGGCGAAGTTGACTCTGAAGTGCCCTTGTTTTATCAGATTGAGTCAGTTCTGATAATGTGTGAAAAACTGTTACTACTCACAGTGCCTTTAGTTACAGTAACTTTTCAAGAACATTTCCATGCATATGAGGTGATCAGATCAAAGCATGATTTAGTTTTTTTCATGTCGACAACCTGCACTACCCTAGACCTTTTGACATACAAAGGTCATATGGAGGAAATGACACAGCTCTCCTTGTTGTGCCATATTGCTTTCTCTGGTGAACATTTTTATGATGTTATACTTCTGTCATAGACAAGGCAATGGGTGTACAATGTAAATTCACGGACATTGAAATTATACTTTTTTTTTTCAATAAATGTGGGTGCTCTCATCTTGTATTATTGTGCTTTGTTTTATTTGATAGTATTGATATTTCTATAATTCAGTAACACTACATCATATGATTTAAATAAATAAAAAAAAAACACTGTAGAGAAATGAAAAGTAAATATCATTACACTTTAAAGTGTCATTTTTTAAAGTAAAATTGTAGTTGACTTAACTCTATACAGTGTAATCATATTACTCTCAACAGTGTGATTAAACTACAGTGTTAAATATTTTGACACATTTCATTGTTATTTTTTACACAATATGGAGTAGAATTAACTCTAAAAGTTTTACACTGACCAAAGAGTACATTTTACACTGATTTTGAGTGGGACCAAATGTTATCTGAAACAGAGTTAAATTCAACTCGATAGGAGTTAAATTAACACTTCTGTTTTTACTGTGTATGTTGGCCAGGGTGGCTCCCAATCAGAGACGGCTGTAGCTCGTTGTCTCTGATTGGGAGTCATACTTAGGTAGCCGTTAGGCATTCATTATTTGTGGTTTCTTGTTCCGTGTTGGTTTGTTTATGTAACCAGGGACGTCACGTTTTCGTTTTGTTGTTTTGATCGTGTGATCATTCTAATAAATAAAATGTTCGCATTCAACGCTGCGCCTTGGTCCTCCTCTATGAATGACGATCGTGACAATTATAGTCCCGTATAGCTCAGTTGGTAGAGTATGGCGCCAGGGTTGTGGGTTTGATTCCCACAGGGGACCAGTATGAAAATGTGTGCACTCAATACTGTAAGTCGCACTGGATAAGGACGTCTGCTAAATGAGTAAAATGTAAAAGAAAATAACAGATACAGACATTAAATGTTTTTCTATTGCTTAATCATTAGCCAGCTTTTGACATTTATTTTTATTTATTTTACCCCCTTTTTCTCTCAAACGTTGTGGTATCCAATTGATAGTTACAGTCTTGTCACTGCAACTCCCCTACGGACTCGGGAGAGGCGACGGTCGAGAGCCATGCGTCCTCCGAAACAAGACCCTGCCAAGCTGCACTGCTTGTTTAACCTGGAAGCCAGCTGCCCCAATGTGTCGGAGGAAACAATGTCCGACTGACGTCAGCTTGCAGGCGCCCAGGCCCGCCACAATGAGTCACTAGAACACGATGAGACAAGGACATCCCTGCTGGCCAAATCCTCCCCTAACCAGGATGACGCTGGGCCAATTGTGCGCCGTCTCATGGGTCTTCCAGTCACAGCTGGCTGTGATACAGCCTGGGATCGAACCAGAGTCTGTAGTGACGCCTCAGCACTGCGATGTAGTGCCTTAGACCGCTGCGCCACTCGGGAGGCCTTGACATTCTTTTTAAATGAAGTTATTGTTGGCATGGCTTTGAGTTACTGTGGTAGTTTGTTCCACACTACAGACCGGCATATAAAAAGGTGTTCTTACCAGATAGACTCTTACATTTAAAATAGGCATACAGTCTCTAGCTGGTGTTGTATTGGTGGACATCTCCAATATAAATAAAATAATTTGATAGTTACCTGGGGCATAATTTAAAACCATTGCATAACCTTCACACTAAATATCTGCATGCACCATTTCTGAAAATAATATGTACCTTTAAAAATATCGATATATATTTTTTAACTTGGCGCGCGCCATACATACGCATGTTTCCTATTATACAGTAAATCAGACCTGTTTTAAAACTGCACGTGGGAGAGAGCATTATAACGCCGTCAGGAAAATGCCCTCCATTCACCTTTTATGGTGACAATAACACCCGATATTTGATTTATAATTTGGAACTATTGGAATTAGGCCACAGCAGTTTGTAAAAGAAAGAGAAGTTGATCACATTTCCGTAAAGGGGTGTGTAGAATGTTTTAATCTTTTACAGTGACTTTTTCAAACTTAACATGCATGCTGCCTATAGCGAGTACCAAACACTTGATTGATTGTATATTCAAAGCAATTTCAAAGTAAAATGCTACAGCCCTACACTTATATGCAAAATACACATTGTTGTTCAATATTTTGTTCATCAATAGATTATTGTGTTTCTATCTCCTGCCTTGGTATAGGCACTGATATTGTGCTCCTATCACACAGCAATACTGTAGCTAAACAGGCGCACTGGAACCAACAAGGCACACAGGGAAAATAACCCGGCGATACAAAATATAAGGAGCTCCACCGAGCTTCACTATCCTCACAAATAAACCATCACAAACAAAGACAAGGGAGCAGAGGGAACACCTATACAGGTACTGAGGATGGGATATGAACCAGGTGTGTGTAATAAACAAGACAAAACAAATGGAATGATGAGATGAGGAGCGGCAACGGCTAGAAGGCTGGTGACAACGAACGCCGAAGCCTGCCCGAACCAGGAGAGGAGGCCGCTTCGGAGGAAGTCGTGACAGTACCCCCCACCTTGACGCACAGCTCCAGCAGCGTGCCGACACTGGCCTCGGGGACGGCGGAGGGACCTCCCACACCTCAGACTCCTGGAGCGGACCAGCCACCACCGGCCTGAGGAGAGACACATGGAACGAGGAGTTAATACGATAATCTGGCGGGAGTAATAACCTATAGGTAACCTTGTTGATTCTCCTCAGGACTTTGAACGGCCCCACAAACCGCGGGCTAAGCTTCCGGTAGGGCAGGCGGAGGGGCAGATTCCAGGTCGAGAGCCAGACCCGATGACCCGGTACAGAGACCGGGGCCTCACTGCGGTGGCGGTTAGCGTTGGCCTTCTGCAACGCATGATGCGTTTGAGGTGGACTTGAGCAGCGTTCCATCTCCTCTGCGCGCCGAAACCAGTTATCCACCGCAGGAGCCTCGGTCTGGCTCTGATGCCACGGTGTCAGAACCGGCTGATAACCTAAAACACATTGAAATGGTATTAGGTTAGTGGAGGAGGGATGGAGAGAGTTCTGGGCATAATCGGCCCATGGCAAGAACACCGACCACTCCCCCGGCCGGTCCGGGCAGTAGGACCGCAGGAACCTACCCACATCCTGATTCACCCGTTCCACCTGCCCATTACTCTCGGCGTGAAAACCAGAGGTCAGGCTAACCGAGACCCCCAGACGTTCCATAAACGCCTTCCAGACCCTGGATGTGAACTGGGAACCCCGGTCAGACACCATGTCCTCTGGCACACCGTAGTGCCAGAAGATGTGTGTAAACAGGGCCTCCGCAGTTTGCAGGGTCGTGGGGAGACCGGGCAGAGGAAGGAAGCGGCAGGCTTTGGAAAGCGGTCCACAATGATCAGGATGGTGGTGTTACCTTGAGAGAGGGGAAGATCAGTAAGGAAATCAATACTCAAGTGGGACCATGGCCGTAGTAGTACTGGTAAGGGCTGTAACTTTCCCGCTGGGAGGTGCCTAGGTGCCTTACTCTGGGTTCACACCGAGCAGGAGGAGACATACACCCTCACATCCTTAGCCAAGTTAGGCCACCAGTACTTTCCGGTCAGGCAGTGCACTGTACGACCGATACCTGGGTGACCAGAGGAGGGGGTCGTGTGCCCAATAGATCAGACGGTCACAGACAAGAGAAGGCACATACTGGAGCCCAGCTGGAGACTGAGGTGGAGATTGCTCATTGCGTGACGCCCATTCTATGTCCGCGTCCATCGCCCATACTACCAGCGCCACAATGCAGGAGGCCGGGAGTATGGGGGTGTTGTATATGGGCCTCTCCTCTATGTTTTACAGCCGTGACAGTGTGTCTTCCTTCACATTCTTCGTACCCGGGATGTAAGATAGTGTAAAATCAAACCGGGTGAAGAATAAGGCCCACCTGGCCTGGCGAGGGTCCAGCCTCCTCGCAGCCCGAATGTACTTCAGGTTACGGTGGTCCGTCCAGATGAGGAAAGGGTGTTTTCGACCCCTCGAGCCATTGCCTCCACACGGTCAGGGCTCGGACAACAGCCAACAGCTCCCGATCACCAACGTCGTAGTTCTGCTCCGCCGGGTTGAGCTTCTTGGAGAAGAAGGCACAGGGGCGGAGCTTGGGTGGTGTGCCCGAGCATTGAGATAGGACAGCACCTATCCCTACCACCTACGCTACGAACGGTGGTGATGAATTGGGATGGGCCAGTACCGGGGCTGAGGTGAACAGAACATTCAGGTTACTGAAGGCCCTTTCAGCCTCAGCAGACCAGCGGTGCCGGGTCGGCGCACCCTTCACCAGAGAAGTGATGGGAATTACGACCTTGCCAAAGCCCCGGATAAACCTCCGATAGTAGTTGACAAAACCAATAAGGTGCTGCACCTGCTTTACCGTGGTTGGAGTCGTCCAATTACGCACAGCTGAAATGCGATCTCCCTCCATTTCCACCCCTGAGGTGGTAATGCGGTATCCGAGGAAGGAGACAGACGGTTGGAAAAACAGACACTTTTCTGCCTTGGCATTAAGGTCATGTTCCATAAGTAGGGCCAGCACTTTGCGAACCAGGGACATGCTCGGCACGCGTAGCGGAATACACGAGAATGTCATCAATGTAGACCACTAAACAGTGACCAAGCATGTCCCGAAACACCTCGTTCACAAAGGACTGGAAGACGGATGGAGCATTCATCAAACCGTAAGGCATCACCAGGTATTCGTAATGCCCCGTGGTTGTGCTGAATGCTGTCTTCCACTCGTCCCCCTCTCGGAAATGCACCAGGTTGTACGCACAACGGAGATCTAATTTTGTGAAGAAGCGCGCCCCATGCATTGACTCGTCACAGATGGAATGAGGGGTAGAGGATAACTAAATCGTATTGTCCCCTTGTTCAGTGATCAGTAATCAATGCAAGGGTACAGACCTCCGTCTTTCTTCTTCACAAAAAAGAAACTAGAGGAGGCGGGAGAAGTGGAGGGACGTATGAACCCCTGGCACAGGGACTCGGAGATGTATGTCTCCATCGCCTCCGTTTCAGCCTGCTACAGGGGATACACATGACTCCTGGGAGGCACAGCGTCTACCCTGAGGTTTATCGCGCAATCTCCCGCCCGATGAGGTGGTAATTTGTTCGCATGCGTTTTGGAAAACGCGTGCACCAAATTGAGGTGTTCGGAAGAATGCACAAAGTGGAGGTAGTGTCTGGACTTTCCACCGTGGTTGCACCAACAGAAACACCTAGACACCTACCCTGACACTCTCGTGACCACCCTGTGAGAACCCTCTGTGGCCATGAAAAGGTGGGTTTGTATAGTGCTAACCAGGGTAGACCTAACACAACATGGAAGTCAGGAGACTCAATAATAAAAAAGTGACTTGCTCTCGATGAGTCTCATGCGTAACCATAGTGACTGGTGCGGTAACTTCCCTAACGAACCCGGACCCTAATGGTCGACTGTCAAGTGCTCTGATGGGGAGTGGAATGGACAGGGGAACCAATGTAATGCCTAGACTATGTGTAAATGACTTGTCCATAAAGTTCCCAGCTGCGGCTTAATCAAACAGCGCCTTACACTGGGGAACTACCGTGTAATCAGGAAAGTGGATGTGTAGGGTACAGTGCGCAGCAGAGGGCTCTGAACGGGTGTGGGTGTTCGATACCTGGGGTGATGCGAGAGTGCCCTGCCTGCCGCCTCCAGACCCAAAAGAATGCCGACGACAGCGTGCAGCAGAATGTCCTCCCGTGCCACAAGAGTGACACTGGCGCTGTCGTTCGCCGCTCTCCCGGATCGCCGCTCCACCCAGCTCCATCATCTCGTGATCCGGATTGGGGGGTGGTAGAACGGGCAGGCCCCTTCCAGGATGTCCTCTAGAAGCCAGCAGGTTGCCCAACCAGATGGCCATGTCCACCTGTTGATCGAACGACAACGTGGTGTCCCGGCAGGCTAGCTCCCTTCGGACATCCTCTCGTAGATGGCACCGGAAGTGGTCGATGAGGGCCCGCTCGTTCCACCCTGAACCAGCCGCTAGAGTACGAAACTCCAGGGCGAAGTCCTGCGCGGTCCTCGTACCCTTCCTCAGGTGGACCAGCCGCTCGCCCGCCTCTCTACCTTCAGGCGGGTGATCGAAGACGGCCCGAAAGATTGGGTCCTCTCCTCTCCAGTCGTTGGACGACCTAGAGAACCCAATCCATCGCTTCTCCTAAGCTGGTTAACATAGTCGAGTGCTCCTCTCCTGCTGACTCCATGTTCGGGTGTGTGAATCTGTGATGGGTGATTTAAAGGAGTGAGGCACAGGAGGGTAAATCACAGAATAATAGGATTCACGGGGAAAATAACCTGGCGATACAAAATTCAAGGAGCTCCACCGAGCTTCACTATCCTCACAAATAAACAATCACACACAAAGACAAGGGGGCAGCAGGAACACTTATACAGGTACTGATCAGGGGATATGAACCAGGTGTGTGTAATAAACAAGACAAAAAAAATTGAATGATTAGATGAGGAGATGCAGTGGCTAGAAGGCCGGTGATGACGAACGCCGAAGCCTGCCCGAATGATATAGGAATTAAAATATATGCAGGTTAAAAGTAATGACTAAATGTTCCACCCTTAAATATAGTTGTGAAATGTTCTTGTTTTAAGTATGATTAGTACTTTCTTAGTAGTGACTAATTATTACACCCTGAAACTGTGTGAAATGTGGTAATGTGTGAGTGTAGGACCAGTAAAGATTATGACATTGTGCTACTATTTAGCAATGTGAGTAAGAGTTAGGCCAGACAACAAAGGACAAGGAGAACTGTCTACAGGCAACTGAGAAACCAAGATAACTGAGGAATTTAGGGAGGGGAGAAACTGTTAGGTGTGTGTGTGTGTGTGTGTGTATGCATGTGTGTGTGTGTGTGTGTGTATGTGTGTGTGTGTGTGTGTGAACTGATGGTCAGGAGAGAAGTTTTAAAGTGGAAAACTACAGCCCGCCTACAGAGAGGAGGGATTTTTGTATGACGTATGAGCATAAAAGATGGACTCTGAAATTGTGATGGCAGAATTCTCAATGAATACATATCTGACTATGCAGACCGGGACTCTGTCCGTTACTTAAATCCCAAAAGACTTACAACCTTTTGGGAGACGCACAGAGACACTGAAATAGTTTGTTAAATAATTCACATAACACCAAAGCAGGAGAGGAGGCAGCTTCGGAGGAAGTCGTGACAGTTGCCTATACCCATATCGTCAAATATTTTACATAAGCTACCGGTCTATTTACTGTGTTGGCAGAATGTTTAAATTTGTTGCAGTAACTTATGCTGTATTTGGCAAAGGACTGTGACAGTTTCTGAAAGAGAAAACTATGGCAAATTGTTGGCAGAACGTTTGAATTCAACAATGTTTTGCATTGACTTTCCCCCAACCTGATATGCTGGACTGCCCGTGAATTCTGAAACATTGTCTAGGGGCTAATCATTTTAGATTTTTTATTACAGTAGGCTACAGTAGCATACATACTTCAAAGTA
The DNA here is from genome assembly GCF_020615455.1 of Coregonus clupeaformis. Classification (NCBI taxonomy): domain Eukaryota; kingdom Metazoa; phylum Chordata; class Actinopteri; order Salmoniformes; family Salmonidae; genus Coregonus; species Coregonus clupeaformis. Next base: position 975,203 of record NW_025533478.1, read on the forward strand.
AAAGAGTAACTGTCTGCATGTTCACCTGTTAAATTCGACTGTTGGCTATAGACCGGCTGCCTATGGGATCACATACAGCAAAACTTGAAATGCATAGCCTATTTATTTACTAGGCTACTAGGCCCAACTAAATTGCTGCATCTTGTTATTATGTTTTTTATGAGTATGCATGACCAATCCAAGTTGAATTAACATGACCTTTTTCTCTACAGATAGCCAGCCTAGCTGATTAAAATGCTCAGCCTCCAGATGAGTACTAGGGGGAGTTTAAGTACAATTTTCACCAGCTTGTTTTGGCTGGTCTGTAGCTTATTCCTTAGATGTTTAGGGATGCTGGTGAACCATGATGTGCTCGCATAATCAATATGACACTGAACTAGCGCACATGTAGGCTACTGTCTGTAATTTGTCTCAATATATTTCATGATGTGTAGCCTAATGTGCGCAATGATGTGCCATATCTTGATATAGAGCATTATTGTACGGTAAGCATTAGAATAAGCCGTCTCAATATTTGAAGCCATTGGTGATAATATTTTTCTAGGAGGTGATCTGTCGTCTGTATTGTGGAACAATTCTAATGTTAAGGCAAGATTTGAATGGAGAATGCTGATCTGAGAGCAGCGTTGCCTTTCTTTCGATCCTATCAGTATCGACACATGCCTCAACGACGCACTTAGTGAACGTTCTCTCTGCGTAGTGTTTTGGGAAACGTATGTTACATCTTCAGCCATTGCAGGAAAGATGCATTGTTAAAACACTCGTAAGCCTAAGTTCCATCAGCTACTGGGAAACTGTCCCTGATCGCTGGTGGAAGCCCTGTTATTCAAAACACAGCCGTGTGCATCCGTGCTAAAACTGTGTACAGTAAGTGTATATTTTGTATTGGTAAAATTCTGTGTTGATAGGAAAGTAAAGTTCCAAACGTTTCAAAAACCGTATCGCAAGCTGCGATTATTAACATTTAGACAGAGTGTCGAGCCTCTTAACATATTCCTCCCGCACGGCAGATTCAGCTGGTTCCTGAATGGCCTGTAAGGTGCTAGCTTTACAGTCCATGAATGGGCAGCGATGAGGGGTACAGAATTACACTCTGTCTCAAAATCACTAACAAATGACATTTGTGAGTCTACGACTATGCCATGTCTGACCGTGTATCTATCTGATACTTAATCTAGTCATCATGGGGGTGTCCAATTCTCCACCATGCCCTCTCAATTCCCTATGAGGAAATACGATTTCCCTTCATCAATTCTCTCTCTCCCTCTGTCCGTTAGTGAAAGGAAAGAAGCCATTGTTACCAAAACCCTGGTCCAAAAATGCACTCCCCCTTCTTTCCTGTCCTTTATCCATCCACTGTCACCTTCTATTCCCTCCCTACTGTGTATTATCCATTTAATCTCCCTCCTTTAATTGCTCCCACCATTTTCTAAAACGTATTCTAAACAATTACGGTGATTAGCGATATAATCAATTTGATTTTGGGAAATGGATTCAGTTGGTCATTCGGTGTCGTAGGCACTGTTTTTTCACCCATCTGGGATTCCTATGCCAAATATCTTCTACAATTACTTCAGCAACCATGAACTGAACTAACATTATAATGTTTTGGGGTGGAATAAACATGAAGATTCTCTCCATGACCAAGCTTTTTCAAGAGAGGTAATTATTGAGCGCTAACCCTGAGCTTTTACCCTGTCTTTTTTTTCAATACTTGAAAGTTATTCAATGTTCTCCAAACTTCTTCCTCCTTCCTCCAGTTGAATCGTTCTCTCTCTCTAGCTGTCCAGCCTGGTCATTTACTATGTGACGTCTATCCCTGAGTACATGTTGAGCTGTCCTTGGATTTGATCTCTTAACGAGATTCCTTCTCTCTTTCGGCTTAATTAACATTTGTCTGGGGTTGTTTGTGTCGACATGCTATCCAGGTCATAAATAAACTATAGGGACTGGAACTGGTTTCTGCTTTATCCTCGTTTGGATTCTAGTCTTATTTATTTCCTCCATATTCATTCCCAGACAAAAGCATGGCGACGTATGTGTCTGTGACAGCCTGCCTAATGAATAGAGTAATGCAAAAAATAACTGATTTATCAGGCTGATTATGTAATGGATGGCGCTCAGGGCTTGTTCATAATAGATGAGGGAAGTCTCATTGTCTCACCGCTGTCTCGTGTCCCCAGTGGAGTGTGTGGGTGGGGGTGTGTGTGTGGGGTGGGCTGGGTTGTGGTCTGAGCCTGAGAAAGGCTATGCTTGTTGTTTTTAGAGTCTGTTGATTCTTATTAGCAAATGTATGCTACTGCTTTTTCATTATACATGACAACTCTATGTGATTTAGTCTTCTAAATGTATGTTTCCCTATTTTCTCCATCTATACCCTCCCTGACAGAGCAATGTGTGTGTGTGTTGTGTGTGTGTTTGAAACCGAGCTGAATTACAGTATCTCCAGCACAGCACACCTGTGACATCCTGTAGAGTCAGAACACAAACCTGCAGATTACCACAGGGCCCAGCGGAGCCTTGCATTGCAACACTCCCACATAGGGACACCCACAGTTATCTCTCTCTCATTTCCCATCTCTCCATCTCTCCCAGTCTCCTCTCCTCTTTTTCTATCTCTCTTTTCCCCACTTCATCATCTCTGCCTTCCTCCAATCCTTAGCCCCTCTGTTTCTATCTCTTTCCTCCTGATCTCTCTGTTGTTGGGCTTGCTGCCAACCCGTTTTCCTCCTCATTCGAGTTCTTCTCATACCATCCATAGATCCATCCATCCATTTCACTCTCAGCCCCAGAAAGAAAGAAAGACAATGGAACAATGGAGAGGAAAATAAATTAAAATAAAGAGATTCAAAGAGGGAAAAAATTTGAATAAAGTGGTGCTGTCTGCCGATGCGTCTGACACAGAGGATACATTTTGTTGAGTAAATGACAGTCTAATTAGCATGTACTGTACCAGGCTATCATTTATAAAGACAATCAGACACGAGAATACAGGGCAACAGAGTCGGCAACAGAAGGTAGGAGAAAGTTAGAAGAAAAGAGTATGTCTGAATTTAGAGGAGTAGGACGAAGATAATGAAGAGGTTGAGAAAGGTCATGATCATTTTCAAGGATGAGACAATTTCAGTGGCTTGTGTGCCATAAATAGGGCTGTGACGTTCATGGAAAAAAAAAAAAAAGATGCACATTTTCTCCTGTCCTCCACTCCTGACTGCATTTGCTCCTAGGCGTTGCCTAGAACTCAAATCAGAAATGAGACGTGTTGTGTTTACCGTTTAGCCAAGCTGACTGACAGTTAGCTAGCAGAGGGGATAGCTAGCTGGAGTTAGCTAGACTGTAAAAAGTGGGACGACGCTGTTGGTCATCTGAAGTGCTTTTGCTGATTAGAATGATTGAAAATTACACTTTTGTTCGTTCAATCTATTCTATTCAATTTGTCTGAAATCAAATAACAAATTTGACGGATCAATGTGATTCGTTTTTTTGATTGAAAGCTTCTAAATTGCTTTGCATTAAATAGCGGTGGGGGCAATGTAGCGGCAGTAGCCTATCAGAAGAGTTGGAGGCATGGTCTATTGGGGGCATGGCTTTACATTTGTTATATTTGCTCACTGTGAGAGTGAATGTCATTCCAGTAATCTGGTCTATTGTATTCATTATTCAAACTAAAACTTGTACACTGCCAGCATCTGTTATGATACTTGCATAAGTGTATCTAATACTAAGCCAGATAAATATTTTATGTTAAGGTAGCCAATGCTTGGTTATGATATTGTGGCTACTAAATGTGAAAGTCTTGTGAAAATAATATGTTTGGAAACATTATTTCAAGTTATTAAATCACTTAATTTCTTGATTTACAGGGAATTTGTTTAATTGCTTGTAACTCAATTGAAGACATTTGGATAGGTAATTCCAGATTAAAAAGTGAACTTTGAACAAGATAAAAAAATGAGTTGCATTTACATGAAATATTAGTTTGTAATTGTTATTTCTTAGGTTTAATCAAAGGGGATAAGTAAGTTGAGTGTTGAAAGAAATAGGTTGTAACTTGAAACATAGGTTTGGTAATAATCAAATAAAACAGTTGGCATTGAATCATATATTTTGTTTCAACTAGGGCTATTACAGTGAAGTATTACCGCCACACCGGCAGTCATGACTGCAGTCAAATTCCACGTGACCGTTTAGTCACGGTAATTAGGCTTCTCCAAGCTCTGATGCTGCTGATGGTCATTAGTAGCCTACCAAACTTGCTAACTGTCTGGTACTCAGCACTCTATTGTCCCTCTAATCACTCTGACATCAATGCAAATCTAATCGAAAATCTAATCAAACACTTAATGAGAGCCCATGAGCTCATGTTGCGCAACATTTCTATAGGCTATGCAATTGCGTGAGAAAACAGAGTGATGGCCTCTATTAAAAAGAGGACGATCTCATCAGCTTTCTATATACTCCTCTTTACAACAGGAGTATAGCCTACCTGGCTGGCATGAAAATGAACAATGGGAAAACCGTCCTCCATTTGCTATTTAAGCGCATATATGACATGTATTGTTTTCCGCTGCTGCTGTTTCGAGACAGGTGCATGATAATGGTCCATTCTAAATCAAAACAAATTTCACAGATATATTATTTTGTATATGTAAAGACAAGATTAAATAAAGATGGGTGACAATATTAGCCTATCACTTGTGAATGATATATTATCATTTGTGAATGATGCCCAGCTTAAGACAAGAAACAGTGCATGCTTCTTTTTGCGACTTTTTCAAATCATAGTCGCATATTCATGTAGCCTAGCCCATAGGCCTATATGTTTTGGTAAGGTTTATATCACAACTAAAGTGGCCAAATAACTTCTTAAAGTGAAGCACATTCATCTGCTTTCAACGGGTGTAGAGCCTAACTGGCACACATACGGAGCGCGTGAGTTTCAAGTTTGGGGAAGATAATTTTCACCATAGAAATGCACCTTTATAATAAAAGCATGACATGCATAATCACATTTGTGGTCACTTTGAGAATGGTGTTTTCCTGCTAATGGAACATTCATGCTTATAGCCTACTGATTTGTGCGCATTGCTGTGCTTATAATGTGAAGAAATAGTCTAATAGTTAATTAACAAGCTAAAAGTTCTCAGCTGTTGCGTCAGGCTCGTTGCTTAAAATAAAGGTACAAAAAAAAAAAGGTTTTTGAGGCTAGTGGTTGTATTAATTTGGGATCTATCACATCCCACAACTGTCCCGGACTATGTTTGCAATATTTATTTCTCGCACAGAATAGAATAGGTCAACTTTTGTACTATGGGGGATAGTAGATTGACATACTCTAGTGCTTTTGCTGTTCGGTAGGCCTACTCATCTTGTTGGCTGATTGAAAGTAAATGTAGACAGTTCTTCCAATATCTTCAATATGCGCCTCGGAATTGGATAAGGAGGCGCGCAGTTGCGTCCCCGATGTGTCTGTCTTCACTTGTAGCCTGTGAGAAAGACCAGATCACGTGACGGAGAGCCACATGAGTGAGAGGTGCTTCAGCACGCAGCCGAGAGAAGGAAATTATAATTATTATATTCATCCCAAGGGCTCAACGGCCACTGGGCGCAAAAAGCTTGGATATTTGTAGGGGGCATTACGGCCACACAAAGGGGATGCAGACGGGAAATTCGAGACATTATCAAGTGCTTGTCAAATTGTGAATGAGATACTGATGAAGTGTGTAAAGCCTGTGCAAAAAAACAAAGCAGTGCTCATACCGTTCATGTAACTTTTTTCAAATCATCATTAGAGTTGCGTCATGCAGCATTAGAATGTATAAAATATCAAAACATATAGCCCAACAATTGTATCACAACAAAAGTTACATAAATAACTCTAAATTAAGAGTATAGGAGTATCTGTTTCTTTGTTAACTGCTCAACACTGAATAGCCACATGTGTGCACTCCCTCAAATCATTTGGATAAATATATTTATTCAGCTATGTTCAATTGTATTCTTCATACTATAAAATAATGCCATAGAATTCTAAGCAAATCTTGTCTGCTAAATGAACTAGTGTAGCCCACAGCCATATGGCATAGTCAGATCAGAGCCTAACATAAGGACAACTCAGAGTATGCTATTCTGTTCTTCTGAAATAGACCACATTTTCTTCATATCATGTTTCTTTAGACCTGTCTAAAATAAATAATGGATTTATTGTGATGGTGTAGGCCATATTACATGGATTTATTAAACTTTTTTAAATGTAGATGTTCCAAAGGTCCGCATCAGTAGCTTGTAGACTATGCGTGGAAGCCAGAAGATGCTAAATATGTTTATGTAAATTAACGGTCAATTACCGTGAGACAACAATCACCGGCTGACAACATTTCATGACCGCCACAGCCTTAGTTTCTAATGATTAAACCTAACTCATTTACTTGTAACCAGTTGAAGTAAAACAAAAAATATCTATTCACAGTGTGCCTTTTTTGGGGGATAAACCATTGGGTGCATGTATTTCATGATTGCTACAACACCTTGCTGAAACAAGGAGTAACAAAGTTTGATCACGCTGTAAAGAGTCCATGTTACAGCAGAAACTGACTCAACTGCATGTATTTTTGAATGCCAGGCCATCTTCAGTCAGCTCCACAACACAAAATTCTAAAACTGGCTAGGTCTGTCTCCTCTCGTCTCTCCTTATATCAGCTGTTAGACGTGAACTAGGCTTACTTTTACTTTACTGCTTTTGGGTGAAGTTTGTTGACTTAAAACATGTTATTTTCTATTACTATTTTTTGACGGTTATTTAATTCTCATGATGGTCTTCATCCATAATCGTTGGTTACACAATTATACAATTACTGTGCCAGCCTTAGTCAGTACATAACTGTTCCCTGCACCTTCATACCAAACAGTACAGAGATAGAACATGCATTATATCAGATTAATCAAGGGTTTCTAGTTCAAGTTTGATTGAGATAATACTTGCCTGTGTTGAGTACGAGGTCAGGGCACGTATTTTTAAAGCCACTCAGATTATGGAAGTAGTGCGGATCTAGGATCAGTTTATAGCCTTTTATATTCTAATGAATATGAACCTGATCCTAGATCAGCACTCCTGCAATGATCCACTTTATGAATACAGGCCCTGACAACCAAAACAGCATCTCAAAACCTCATATATCGCTATTTCATTTGTTTTCTTCAGGTTAGGATAGACACATACAGTACAAAATGTAAAAGACCTGGTGGAGTTAAGTGTCAATGTTGCTAGTCAGTCACCGTCCATCAGCTCTGTGAGACGTTCTTTTGGCCAACCTCTATATTCTCTCATTCATGGCAATTAGATAACAGGTCAATACAATTCAATGTTATCCTACACAATATTTAGCTCCATAGACAAACAATGCACGCCCAGCACAATAGAAGGAAGTGACACAATATTGAACAATAGACCTAACTGGAAAAAGCGATCTGAAAAGTATAGGTGTATTTGTATTGACTAGTGTACAAAAGTCTGCTATTCATTGACAAGGGATTGGTTTCAATTGTAACATCTTAACTTTTATTATTTTATTTGTTAGTTTTTGCATGGATATTGAACTTCTTTCTAAGTGTATTCATTATTTTACAGCACCAAGAAAACAAGCAAATGTTCAAATGGGTATCTTTGGAGGAAGAAAGCAAGTGTCAGTCAAAGAGAAAGTATTGGAAAGCTTCCACAGACTTGAAGAATGAGTTGAAGTGGGAAAAGAGAGTACAACGGGAAAACAATACACTTTGATATTTGTTTCATCAGACGGTGCAGTTATGCGTCTTGAGTTTTGGAAAGAGATTGAGTTAATTTCGCAGTGGAGGGTTTATTTTTTTTATACGTTTGCCAGCTCTCGCAAAATTGAATCTGTATCTTTATCTGCCCAAATTGAGAGAGTTGCTCTCAGTTTTATATCAACAAGATAACGCTGAACATGATTTCACGTCTGAGATAATAGGAATTCTCAAAAAAAATACCCCACAGGTTATATTACCTGATTTCCTATTTATTTAATTCCCAGGAAATCTCACCACCAGAACCTGCCAGAAGTTACTCTTCAAATGTATTCTCAGCTTACAACATCATCTTGTATTAACCTCTATCTGTTATCTACACCAATATAGAACTGTTTTCTACTTATGTACCAAAACCCTCCAACCTCTCACAAACTGGGACTGGGCCTTTGTGCCAGATAGATTGTCCTTGAACATGACAAGTATGAAAAAATGGTACCAAAAAATTATAGCACACTGGCACTATACATCCAGATAGACATAGTTGTATAGATGTGTTGCTTGTCTGTTTTATTGTGTTTACCACAGTATTATATTGTATCTCTGTGTGGTTTATAATGCGTGGCGGCCGGCTGCTGTGGTGTGTGACCATGTGGAACTCTGGCCTGGCGGTGTTGTGTTGTGTGTGCCAAACACTGAAGAGTCACAGATCACTTCCCCTCAGGGAGGAAGTAGAGGGGAGGGAGTGCTTGTGTGGATGTGTCGCTTGGAGGAGGAAGTTATGCCACTTCTCACATATATCCAGTCTTGTGGTTGACAACATCGCTTGGCACTGCAACCTGGGCATCAATGCTGCTCTGTGTTTGTTTGTTTGTTTGTGTGTGCGTGTGCGCACACGTGCGTACGTCTGTACATGCATGTGTGTGTGTGTGTGGTGTGTGTGTGCCTGCGTCTGTATGTGCATGTGTGTGTATGTTTGCATGTATGTGTGTGTGTGCGTCTGTAAGTGCATGTGTGTGTATGTGTGTGCGCATGTGTGTTTTGTGAAACCTCAGGCCTTCTGAGGTGTCGCTACCATGTCATTTGCTGTTAGAGTTCCTGTGCCACTCACAGTTGAGGCTGTGGTAGTTCGAGTGATTTTGTTACTCGTTCATCTTTAATTTCCATTTGGGATTCTGTCACTCTCTACAACATGACATGACGTGTCAAACTGGGATATGATCAGCCTCACAAGTGTTGTCATACTGAATGTATACCAGCTAGGGATAGCAACAAAATCTTCTAATTTATGTGTGTAAGAATGAGGTGCATCTAAGGATACGTGTCTGTGTCTAATTACATGGCTATATGGGTGTCAGTATGTCTCCCAGTATACTCCCTACACCACAAGTTAGAAAAGTATGTGTGCATGTTAACCATTCACTTCTCTCTGTGTGTCACGCCTCAACCCAAATCTATTTGAAATATTTTCTAAGCCCCTACTAGGATAGCGGTATTGGATAACAATTTCCCAACTCTGCCATCAGCATGCATGTCACACACATGTCCAGTGAATAAAGAACAAGCGGAGATGGGTTTCCATATCATTGAGAACACCAGATAGAACTAATCACTGTTACACACTTGCAGTCTATTCCAGGACGTGTGTGTGTGTGTGTGTGCACAGCCCTATCAGTGTGTGTCTGTGTATGTGTGTGTGTGTGTGCGTGCGTGCAGCCCTATCTGTGTGTGTGCTGCCCTATCAGTTTGCGTGTGTGTGTGTGTGCGTGCGAGTGCGTGTATGTGTGTGTATGTGTGTGTGTGTGCAGCCCTATTATTTAACGATCAGACGGCAGAGAGTCTGAGCCCAGCTCGAGATGTTACGCTGGAACCTAATATTTGCATAACTATGTCAGATAAGGGGACACATTATAGCGTCGCACATTTGTAACCATTGGGCATTTAGAGAGCAATGCATTATGGGACTGACTGTGCAAGGCCTGGGGTGATTTCATTCAAGATGGAGATGAGATGGAGGGAATGGAGAGATGAGAGAATGAAGAGATGAGAGAATGAAGAGATGAGAGAGTGGAAGATGGAGGAGTATTGGGGAAGGGGGACGAACACATTTTGTCAGCACCTTTCTATTTATTATGGAGTAAATTGATGGGTACATGGGGTACACAAAGTGCCTCTGAGATTCTTTAACAGTAAAGCATTTAGAAAGCTCAAACCTGATATGCATTTTGACATTATTGTGAGCTACATTTTATTCCATCAATCCATAGTTTAAGTATGCCATAACTTGATTGCAAAGTTTTCAGTCACACAGGGAATGTCATAGGAAGTTATTTGTTGAGGCTTCATTGTGGATGTCGCCTAGCTGTTCTTTTAGTATGCAGGCCTACACGAGTCTGTCTAGACAATGGTAGACAGCTGTCTCACACTCAAAAAGCATTCTTTCCTTTTCAACTCTCCAATACCTTAAACAAATGGGTGCTTGTGCCTGTTTTAACAATCACTGGAAGCAAGAGAGAGGATCAATAAACAAACTGAGAATTCATCTAGAAGCTTATACAGACTAGGGATGTAACAAATGGAGAATTTTGCTTAACGTCTAACCCATTAAAGTCTAAGCCCTGTCTAAACCGGGGGAGGGGGTTCTACTGCGCTATATGGAATTGTTTTAAGAAAGTCATACCAAGGGTAATTTTGCTATTTGATTTAGAATTTTATGACCCCATGAAGTATAAAAAATAAAGAATAACAGATTCACTACATGGAACAACAGATAGGGAAGTTTGTTCTGAAGTGTCTGTCCTATATCTGAGAGATATAAGACAGATCAGGAAACATTTGTTTTTCTTTTTTGTATTTAACCCATTATTTTTGGCACTAAACAGTCTCCATATATACGGTAATTCCATAATATTTTTTCAACTGGTACCGGGGGACCTTCAGATGAGTCTTGTGAGGCCTGTGGGCATCCTAGAGCAAAACAACTGACGTGTGTGTTCGTGAGAGGGGTCATATTAGTGTGTAAAATGTCTGTTCGTATCACCAGAGAAGGTTTTGTGTGTATTCGTTTGTATTCTTCAACGGGTTGGTCAAAAGAAGAATTGTGATTGGTTTAGACATACTAAAAAAACAGTTTAGCACGGGTAAACCTATGACACAAAAATCGGCATCTTGTTTTCTGTTCCATCTGAGAAATCCCTACGCATCCAGTGTCCCATCAGCTCAGCCAGCCAATTCATTAACTTGATCTCCACTGAAATAGAAATCAAACTGGATGGGCTTCAGAGATAGATGGGAAGGGTTGATGGTAGCTGAAGGATGGGATTAAAAACAAACAAAATAAAACTATTGTAAAATACATTATGTCCATCAAATGTATATAGTATGTCTAAGCTGGAAGTAGAAGCCTAAGTGTTGTTGTCCATTAGTTTACTCCAATTAGAGGAGGGGTGGTAGGGTAAGGGGAAAATCATGAAGGAAAACATATTTAAAAAAGATATGTATATATATACACTACCGGTCAAAAGTTTGGACACACCTACACATTCAAGGGTTTTTCTTTATTTTTACTATATTCTACATTGTAGAATAACAGTGAACATATCATAACTATGAAATAAAAGATATGGAATCATGTAGTAAGCAAAAAATAGGTATTTTATATTTGAGATTAGCCACCCTTTGCCTTGATGACAGCTTTGCACACTCTTGGAATTCTCTCAACCAGCTTCACCTGGAATGCTTTTCCAACAGTCTTGAACGAGTTCCCACATACGCTGAGCACTTTCTGTCTAATTTTCCTTAAATCTTCGGTCCGACTCATCCCAAATCATCTCAATTTGGTTGAGGTCAGTGGATTGTGGAGGCCAGGTCATCTGATGCAGCACTCCATCACTCTCCTTCTTGGTAAAATAATCATTACACAGCCTGGAGGTGTATTGGGTCATTGTCCTGTTGAAAAACAAATGTTTGTCCCACTAAGCCCAAACCAGATGGGATGGAGTATTGATGCAGAATGCTGTGGTAGACATGCTGGTGAAGTGTGCCTTGAATTCTAAATAAATCACAGACAGTGTCACCAGCAAAGCACCCCCACACCATAACACCTCCTCTTCCATGCTTTACGGTGGGAAATACACATGCGGAGATCAGCCGTTCACCCACACCACATCTCACAAAGACATGGCAGTTGGAAACAAAAATCTCCAATTTGAACTACAGACCACAGGATACATTTCCACCGGTCTAATGTCCATTGCTCGTGTTTCTTGGCCCAAGCAAGTATCTTCTTCTTATTGGTGTCCTTTAGTAGTTGTTTCTTTGCAGCAATTCGACCATGAAGGCCTGATTCACACAGTCTCCTCTGAAGAGCTGATTTTGTGTCTGTTACTTGAACTCTGTGAAGCATTTATTTAGGCTGCAATTTCTGAGGCTGGTAACTCTAATGAACTTGTCCTCTTCAGCAGAGGTAACTCTGGGTCTTCCTTTCCTTTGGCGGTCCTCATGAGAGCCAGTTTCATCATAGCGCTTGATTGTTTCTCTTTGCTTATTTGAAGTGTTTTTTGCCATAATATGGATTTGGTCTTTTACCAAATAGGGCTATCTTCTGTATACCTCCCCTACCTTGTCACAACACAACTGATTGGCTCAAACACATTAAGAAGAAAATAAATTCCACAAATTAACTTTTAAGAAGGCACACCTTTTAATTGAAATGCATTCCAGGTGACTACCTCATGAAGCTTGTTGAAAGAATGCCAAGAGTGTGCAAAGCTGTAATCAAAGCAAAGGGTGGCTATTTGAAGAATCTCAAATATAAAATATATTTTGATTTGTTTAACACTTTTTTGGTTACTACATGATTCCATATGTGTGATTTGATAGTGTTGATGTCTTCACTATTATACCACAATGTAGAAAATAGAACAGTCATGGTCAAATGTTTTGAGAATGACACAAATACTAATTTTCACAAAGCCTGCTGCCTCAGTTTTGATGATGGCAATTTGCATATACTCCAGAATATCATGAAGAGTGATCAGTTGAATTGCAATTAATTGCAAAGTCCCTCTTTGCCTTGAAAATCCCCAAAAAACATTTCAGCCCTGCCACAAAACGACCAGCTGACATCATGTCAGTGATTCTCTCGTTAACACAGGTGAGAGTGTTGACGAGGACAAGGCTGGAGATCACTCTGTCATGCTGATTGAGTTAGAATAACAGACTGGAAGCATTAAAAGGAGGGTGGTGCTTGAAATCATTGTTCTTCCTATGTTAACCATGGTAACCTGCAAGTAAACACGTGCCGTTATCATTGCTTTTGCACAATAAGGGCTTCACAGGCAAGGATATTGCTGCCAATAAGATTGCACCTAAATCAACCATTTATCGGATCATCAAGAACTTCAAGGAGAGAGGTTCAATTGTTGTGAAGAAGGCGTCAGGGCGCCCAAGAAAGTCCAGCAAGCGCCAGGACTGCCTTTTGGAGGATGGCCTGGTGTCAAGAAGTGCAGCAAAGAAGCCACTTCTCTCCAGGAAAAACATCAGGGACAGACTGATATTCTGCAAAATGTACAGGGATTGGACTGCTGAGGACTGGGCTAAGGTCATTTTCTCTGATGAATCCCCTTTCCGATTGTTTGGGGCGTCCGGAAAACACCTTGTCCGGAGAAGATAAGGTGAGCGCTACCATCAGTCCTGTGTCATGCCAACAGTAAAGCATCCTGAGACCATTCATGTGTGGGGTTGCTTCTCAGCCAAGGGAGTGGGCTCACTCAAAATGTTGCCTAAGAACATAGCCATGAATAAAGAATGGTACCAACACATTCTCCGAGAGAAACTTCTCCCAACCATCTTATAATAGTTTGGTGATGACCAATACCTTTTCCAGCATGATGGAGCACCTTGCCATAAGGCAAAAGTGATAACTAAGTGGCTCGGGGAACAAAACATAGACATTTTGGGTCCATGGCCAGGAAACTCCCCAGACCTTAATCCCATTGAGAACTTGTGGTCGATCCTCAAGAGGTGGGTGGACAAACAAAACCCCACAAATTCTGACAAACTCCAAGCATTGATTATGCAAGAATGGGCTGCCATCAGTCAGGATGTGGCCCAGAAGTTAATTGACAGCATGCCAGGGCGGATTGGAGAGGTCTTGAAAAATAAGGGTCAACACTGCAAATATTGACTCTTTGCATAAACTTCATGTAATTGTCAATAAAAGCCTTTGAAATTATGGAATGCTTGTAATTATACTTCAGTATACCATAGTAACATCTGACAAAAATATCTCATAACTCTGAAGCAGCAAACTTTGTGAAGACCAATACTTGTGTAATTCCCAAAACGTTTGACCACGACTGTATTTACCAAAACATATATGTGGGATTGTAAATGATGCAGACAATTACATTGATGGAAGCTACAATCTATCTACACTACTAAAGCTGATCTACCCCAAAAAATAAAAAATAATGAAAATAAACATAACAAGCATCTAGACATTATTTCCCTTGCTTCTAGCCTAACATTTGGTTTGCAACAACGGTGGTTTGTACAAACATTGCTGTCTGTCTCTCGACATTTGCAACATTGTTTCAATATTGAAATTTGATCTCCACTGTCCTATTGAGAATTAACGGGTTAGGACGAGACGTACATCTTTCCTCAGCCAGTCGAAACCATGAATCGGCATACTTTTTATGGATATACAGTGCCTTCGGAAAGTATTCAGACCCCTTGACTTTTTCCACATTTTGTTATGTTACATCCTTATTCTAACAATGATTACATTGTTTTTTTCCCTCATCAATCTACACACAATAACCCATAATGACAAAGCAAAAACTGGTTTTTAGACATTTTTGCAAATTTATAAAAAAAGTAAAATAGAAATATCACATTTACGTAAGTATTCAGACCCTATACTCAGTACCTTGTAGAAGCACCTTTGGCAGCAATTACAGCCTCGAGTCTTCTTCGGTATACTTGGCTCACCTGGATTTGGGGAGTTTCTCCCATTCCTCTCTGCAGATCCTCTCAAGCTCTGTCAGGTTGGATGGCGAGCGTTGCTGCACAGCTATTTTTAGGTCTCTCCAGAGATGGTCGATTAGGTTCAAGTCCGGGCTGTGGCTGGGCTATTTAAGGACATTCAGAGACTTGTCCCGAAGCCACTCCTGCGTTGTCTTGGCTGTGTGCTTAGGGTCGTTGTCCCGTTGGAAGGTGAACCTTTGCCCCAGCCTCAGGTCCTGAGTGCTCTCGAGCAGGTTTTCATCAAGGATCTCTCTGTACTTTGGTCGTTCATCTTTGCCTCGCTTCTGACTAGTCTCCCAGTCCCTGCCACTGGAAAACACCTCCAGAGAATGATGCTGCCACCACCATGCTTCACCATATTGATGTTGCCAGGTTTCCACCATATTTGATGCTTGGCATTCAGGCCAAAGAGTTCAATCTGGGTTTCATCAGACCAAATAATCTTGTTTCTCATGGTCTGAGAGTCTTTAGGTGCCTTTTGGCAAACTCCAAGTGGGCTATCATGTGCCTTTAACTGAGGAGTGTCTTCCGTCTGGCCACTCTACATAAAGGCCTGCTTTGTGGAAAACTGTAGAGATGGTTGTCCTTCTGGAAGATTATCCCATCTCCACAGAGGAACTCTAGAGCTCTGTCAGAGTGACCATCGGGTTCTTGGTCACCTCCCTGACCAAGGCCCTTCTCGCCCAATTGCTCAGTTTGGCCGGGCGGCCAGCTCTAGGAAGAGTCTTGGTGGTTCCAAACTTCTTCCATTTAAGAATGATGGAGGCCACTGTGTTCTTGGCTACCTTCAATGCTGCAGACATTTTTTGGTACACTTCCCCAGATCTGTGCCTCGACAGTATCCTGTCTCGGCGCTCTATAGAAAATTATTTCAACCTCATGGCTTGGTTTTTGCTTTGACATGCACTGTCAACTATAGGACCTTATGTAGACAGGTATGTGCCTTTCCAAATCAAGCCCAACCGATTGAATTTACCACAGATGGACCTCATTCAATTTGTAGAATCATCTCAAGGATTATCAATGGAAACAGGATGCACCTGAGCTCAATTTCGAGTATCATAGCAAAGGGTCTGAATACTTATGTAAATAAAGTATTTCTGTTTTTTATTTTTAATAATTTTGCAAACATTTATTTAAAAAAAAAGGTTTTCACTTTGTCATGATGGGGTATTGTATGTAGATTACTGAGGATTTTTCTAAAATGTAATCCATTTTAGAATAAGGCTGTAACGTAACAAAATATGGAAAAGGTCAAGGGGTCTGAAAACTTTATGAAGGCACTGTATACAAAGAAATGTCAATAGAAAACAGGTAAAACAAAATGCTGCACAGTTTGACGTGCTAGCTAGCAAGCAAGGATTAAGAGCATTGCCATAAAGCATGACAACGGAACATCTAGAACGAACGACTGGGTCGTGTCCATAGATATAGAACAAAAAGACTTCACGACTGGGTCGCGTCTCTGGCAACCTAACCAATAGAATTGACGGCCAGCCATCTTAGCTTGCAACCATAGATGTATAGGGATTAGGATTATATTTTGGTTGATGGATTAAATAGTAGCCTACGAATACATGTATCAAAATAATGTTTTTTATTTAATTGGTAACCCGTTGTAGAAAAGCAATTGTGGCACTTTCAGGGGGCCACTTTCCATTATGTCTGAAAAGCGCAATCGATACAGGCTACTGGTAGCCTACTGTAATTTCATATGAGGCAAAAAAGAAGAGTATGCTACCCTGTTCTCACAAGACTGGCCTGAAAGGGAAAAGGGGATACCTAGTCAGTTGTACAACTGAATGGATTCAACTGAAATGTGACTTCTGCATTTAACCCAACCCCTCTGAATAAGAGAGGTGCAGGGGGCTGCCTTAATCGAAATCCACATCATCGGCGCCCGGGGAACAGTGCCTTGCTCAGCGGCAGAATGACAGATTTTTACCTTGTCAGCTCGGGATTCAATCCAGCAACCTTTCAGTTACTGGCCCAATGCTCCTACCCGCCAGGCTACCTGCCGCCCCCAAAGACATCGGTGCCATGAATAGGCCAGGCTATTCTACACGCAACAGACCGAAGTCCGAACACACACTTGCATCATTAGCATAGAGACAGAGCAGGCAGACCAGCGAGAGGGTGAGAGAGGCAGAAGCGAGGTCATATGTTTTGGTAATTTCCATCTCGCAATGTGTTGTCTTGCATGCCTTGCAAATTCACCAAGTAGCCTAAAGTTGGCCTCTTCCGCTCTGGTTTTATTTTAATTCCAGAACTTCTCCAGGCCTTTATAGCCTATCGGCTATAACACAGAAAATAGTATGTTTTGTGATAACTGAACTGTGATTTTAATTAAGTGGGGGAAAAAACAAAAAAGTTTGTTTTTCGTTTAGGGATTTTTAACGTTAACGATCCAAACTTTGTTTAAACATTTAAACATTTAAACGTTCACACCCCTAAAACAGACACACACACGCACATACACACTTGGAATGGGAATTATTATTATTTATTTATTTTTCTATTCTAATAATATCATGACATTTTCCCGGATATCCGGATAGTAAAAAATATATATATAAATCATAATTGCTCTTGACTTTCTCGACCAATCAGAATGATGCAAATGCACAGGTAAACAGTATACAGGTTTCTTGCTTTTTTCTGGAAGTTTGGCGAACAGCAACAGTAAAAGAGAAGTCAGATTTTCGTCATGATAGAACATGATAGAACATTGATCTGTGTCAGGTCTTGTGGAAACTCTGTTAGGTGAGCGCCTGTCATTTATATTTGAAGTGGGGAAAAGAGCATACCAACATCAGGGCAGCCTGGAGGGCTTAATGCAGAGAAGCAGTTCAACGCACATAAAAAAAAAACTACATTCAAAAGTTGAATGATTTATTAAATTAAGAATGTCAAATGTCATGGTATATCCTTGTAGGTAAAAATGTCACAAGGATAATTACATTTTGATAAAAACGTTTTCATCATTAAAATAGGCCTAAAAAAAATATTTATCCAAATGAACATTCACTCAAGTAATCGAATACTAGCGTTCATTGGATATCTGGATATTTGATTAACCATGCCCATCCATAGCTTACACAAATTCATACAGACACACAGGTATTGTTGAAATACAGTCTTGATTTTGAGAGGGCCTGTAATGATATCCCAAGGAGATTGGTAAAAGATGACTCAAATTTCCTTTGAGAAGTGTTCACATCTACCTCTTACACACTTACCCCATCCTCCTCACCCTGATAACCAGTGTCACACGTTTGCTGCATCTCTCTATCTCTTTCCCTCCTAATTTCCTCCTCCCTCTCACTCACTCTCTCTCTTTCTTCTCACAGTCCTGGCATTGCAAGCACCATGCTCTACGAACCGGAGCCAAATAAATGGGTTTGGGTTTTTAGGTCATTTTGTAATAAACTTGATTTATTTTTCTTGTTTAATAGTGGCATCCCTCGCTGTGGTTCAATGTTCAATGTTTCCTTCCCAAACAATCAAACTGAATTTGTTAGGGGATTGGCGATGGTGCTCAGAATGATGAAAAACTATATTTGGAGAGGGGAGATGGGGAGAGAAAGGGGGATAGAGAGGGGTCTGTGGGGGTGGAGGAGGCAGTAATCGGATAATTAGGAAAGCAAATTAAAATGGACAGATACAGTCCACTAGCCTTGGAGCTGTGTTTAGACTTGCTCCTCGCTCTCGCTCTCTGTGTATTTGTCTCTGTTTCGCCAACACACACACTATCTGTCTCTATTTGTGTCCTTCACTTTTTGTCGCTTCACCAGTTGTTACCGAATAAGATTATTTACAGTTCAACTTTCCACCATGTTGGATATGGCTTCCATCTGTCTGTGTGTGTGTGTGTTACAGTGTAGCCCATATACTTCATGTGTGTTCAACACATTAGTGTGTTTCAGTTTGTATAATACATGCATCTTTGATTTACAGCGTTCGTATATGCCTCTGGCGTTGCTTCAAGTTCCCTCAGCCTGATCGTGTTGGAGCTAACCATTTGTTGCCTTAGGCTCCTCCTATGGATCTACTAGTCTACAGTATGAGCTTCCATCCTCTACTTCCCACTTAAACTCTGGGTCCAACGAGGCTAGCTTACAGAAGCAGCCCTTAAGGCAGATTCCCATGTGATTCGCCAGTCATACATCATACATACCATAAAAACTGACCGATGGATGCAGCATGTTTTACACAAATCCACCATCCCTGTATCCTGTGTATTCAATCTTACCTCATATGGAGGCTTCTTCTCTGTACTTCACTCTTAGAAAAAGGTCACTACCTAGAACCATAAAGGGTTCTTTGGCTGTCCCTGTAGGTCAGGAGAACCCTTTTATTTCTAGGTCAAAACATTTCACCCAACGTAAGAGCCCTCATAGAACCCTTTAAGAACCCTGTGGTAAAAAAGAGTGTACTTCTCACCTGAGTCTCCATCTCCTACCTTCTCTTCAGTGAGGGAGTGATCCATGACGCTTTACAATACGGCGGGGTATAAAAGTGTATCCTATTTACCATCGTTCTGTTGACATTTCAGGGTTGACCTTTAGAATAAAAACTCCACACGAGGCAAAGCTCTGTGTGACTGGGACCATGTTAATAAGTGAATTTGGCGCACTGTGTCGATTTTTAAAAGTTCGTTATTTTGCCTGCCTCTCTGCATATCAACGGCCTGTTCATTGTTCTCCTCTGACTAGCGCTAGCTAATTGCCATTCAGAATGGGGATCGTGGCTATAAAAGTCGCCGTTTGGAAATGCACAGAGGTGCACCTCGCGGTATATGAGCCTCTCTCAAAATAAATAAGATAAAGGGGAAAATGGTCTATAGGGGTGAGCGACTGTGTGCAACGCTGAATATTCAAACCAATGTTATCAAGCTAGTTTCCCAGTTTGTCCCCCCAAATCACTGGGAATCAACAACAACAACAAGTAAATTAAGGTAAATAAACACACAACTTGAGATAATATTGAAGGTGATAAGGGTATTTTGTGTTCCTGCTGTGTTACATACCAGGAAGGAATTTTTGTGTAATTTCCCGTTAAACTTTTTAGAAAACTTCATAACCATGGAATATGTGTGTCCGTGAAGTTTCCGGTACAGTATTGACGGGCCTCATTTTACACATAAACCATGTCGTGGGCCGTACTCGCGAGCCACTTAAGCCGATGGGAATGACCAGTGCACTGGTGTTGTATCGAGGTGCATGCCAACCTAAGGTGCAGTGGGCAGCTGTAGCCTGTCACCAGCGGTGTAAACTACTTAAGTTAAGTAAAAATACTTGAAAGTACTACTTAAGTCGTTTTTTGGGGTATCTGTACTTTACTTTGCTATTTATATTTTTGACAACTTTTACTTTTACTTCACTACATTCCTAAAGAAAATGATGTACTTTTTACTCCATACATTTTCCCTGACACCCAAAAGTACTCATTACATTTTGAATGTTTAGCAGGACAATAAAATGGTCTAATTCACACAATTATCAAAAGAACATCCCTGGTCATCCCTACAGCCTCTTATGTGGTGGACTCACTAAACACATGCTTCATTTGTAAATTATGACTGAGTGTTGGAGTATGCCCCTGGCTATCCGTAAATAAATACAAAACAAGAAAATGATGCTGTCTGGTTTGCTTAATATATAGGACTTTAAAAAATGTATACTTTTACTTTTGATACTGAAGTATATTTAAAAACGAACTACTTTTAGACTGTTACTCAAGTAGTAGTTTACTGAGTGACTTTCAGTTTTACTTGAGTCATTTTCTGTTAAGGTATCTTGACTTTTACTCAAGTATTAAAATTGGGTACTTTTTCCACCACCGCCTATCACAGCGTCGCCGGCGTTAGCTAGTAACGTTATATTTCAAGTAGGGTGGCAGCCTTCACAAGAAATAACATCTAGATGTTACTGTGATATAGTTTCCTAGTCAATGGGGAGAGCATGAATGGCAACAACACCGGAACACAGTGTCCTCCTCAACCCTGTGTGATTCAGTTCACTTGGCTCTCAGCTGCGCGACATACACTCAGTGGGTTATTAGGTACAACACCCTGTTCACGAAAATGGTTAGCTCCTACAGAGAATGAGTCACGGGGCCGTGACTTGCTATATAACGCAGGCAGACAGGGATCGATGCATTCAGTTACTGTTCGATTCAACGTCTAAATGGGCAAAATGAGTGACCTAAGTGACTTTGAGCGTGGTATGATCGTCAGTGCCAGGAGCGAAGGTTCCAGTATCTTAGAAATGGCCGGCCTCCTGGGCTTTTCACGCACGACAGTGTCTAAGGTTTAACGAAAATGGTGCGACAAACTAAAAACATCTAGTCAGCGGCAGTCCTGTGGGCAACTCGTTGATGAGAGAGCTCGAAGGAGAATGGCAAGAATAGTGCAAGGTAACAGGCCGGCCACAAACAGGCAAAAAACTGTGCAGTACAACAGTGTTGTGCAGAACGGCATCTTGGAACACACAAACCGTCGGTCCTTGTCACGGATGGGCTATTGCAGCAGACGACCACACCGGGTTTCACTCCTATCAGCTAAAAACAAGAAGAAGCGGCTCCAGTGGGCACGCGATCACCAACACTGGACAATTTAGAGGATTGTTTTATTAGTTATAGCAATGTTTTATTAATTAGCAAGGGTTTGAAGTATGTGTATCTAGTGTTATTTGTATTTGTTCAATGCCTCAATTGATTTCATAAACTATATTGGACATGATGAACCCTGAAGATGGGACAAAGTGCATGACAAGGTGGCCCAGAGGAAGGCAGCTGTTCTCAACCCCTACATTGCCCGGTTCTTCCAAGAACTCACTGAGTTTGAATGAATACCGCTAGTTGGGTAAGTACACACACACAACACCCACTTGATACTGTATGTCCCTTGTCACCTGTCTTTGTACCCACTGAGCAACAGCCCTGGTGCTTTCTGTCTCTCATTCTATTCCTTCCTTTTCTATGCTTGTCATAATTAAGGTTGAGAAGAGATAACAAATCAGAACTGAGAAGGATTGTTACAGGGGCCCCTGAGGAACACCTGATGCTGCTCTGACGTCTCTCTCCTGGATGCTCTCCTGCCCAAACTGTCTCATTGTGTGTTTCACCACCTCCAAAACCCCTTACCCCGAATAGAGTTGCCCCTGATCATAGCTCTAGGATTGTACCCAATCCTAATTTTAACTCCATCTCCCTCTCCCTTTTTGTCTGTCTCTCCTCCACACCCCCCCACACACAGGCACACAATATATATTTTTTGGATTAGTGTTGTAATGATGTTCTTATATGTTTATTATGTTGTTAATGTTGTTAACAATTTGAATAAATGTATTTTATGTACAAATGTATTGTTTTTCTTACATTTAGATTTCAGGGAGAATTTCACTGTCACGACTTCCTCCGAAGCTGCCACCTCTCCTTGTTCGGGCAGGCTTCGGCGTTCGTCGTCACCGGCCTTCTAGCCACTGCCGCTCCACATCTCATCATTCCATTGGTTTTGTCTTGTTTATTTCACACATCTGGTTCATATCCCCTTATCAGTACCTGTATAAGTGTTCCCTCTGCCGTTTTGTTTTTGTGTGTGATTGTTTATTGTGGAGGATAGTGAAGCTCGGTGGAGCACCGTGTATTTTGTATCGCCGGGAATATTCCCTGTGTGCCTTGTATTTTCCAGTGCTCCTGTTTTGCGCACTAGAGTGTTCTGACACATTTCTGCGTAACACTGTAATTGCGGAATATAGCCTGTTATTCTGTGATTTACCCTCCTGCGCATGACTCCTTCGACATCACATCATCACAGAATTACACACCAGACATGGAGTCAGCAGGAGAGGAGCACATGCCTGGAATCGTGGCACGGGTCCGGGAGCCGGCTTGGGAGAAGCGATGGATCCGGTTCTCCAGGTCGTCCAACGCCTGGAGAGGAGAGAACCCAATCTTTCGGGACCAGCTGAGCGACCGGATCCAGCCACCCACACCCCAGCACCCAGAGGGATCCATATATCCCGACCACAGGATTTCGACGGGACACCTGCCCTCTGCCAGGGATTCCTCCTACAACTTGAGTTGTACTATTCAAACATCAGCCCGGCTCCATCGGAGCGGGAGATGGTGTCCCCCCTCGTCTCCTGCCTCTCGGGGAAAGCCCTGGAGTGAGCCAACGCGGTCTGGAGTGAAGGAGGAGCCGCGTTGGACAACTACGGGGAGTTCGCTTGTCTCTTTTGGGCCGTCTCCGATCACCCACCCGAGGGTAGAGAGGCGGGCGAGCGGCTGGTCTACCTGAGGCAGGGGACGAGGACCGCGCAGGACTTCGCCCTGGAGTTTTGTACTCTATCGGCTGGGTCCGGATGGAACAAGCGGGCCCTCATCGACCACTTCCGGTGCCATCTACGAGAGGACATCCGAGCTAGCCTGCCGGGACATCATGTTCTCCTTCAACCAACTGGTGGACATGGCCATCCTGTTGGACAACCTGCTGGCTGCTAGAGGACGTCCTGGAAGCCCAGCCAACAAAATTACGTTCCAGTACGTGACCACAAAGTTATTTTAGTCCCCACATAAGTAATGATAATGTTATTGTGAAACGTGCCTTCTACGTAGCTGTGGTGTCCGCTGACAAAAATTACGTCCCAAGTCTTTTCAGGATGTAGAAATGTGGGGAATTTTAAACCGTTAAATAATGTCATTCAGTGTCCTTGAATCTTCCCTGAACATGCCCACTGTTACGTGCCTTATTGCTACTGTAGGTACCCACTGACGAAAGCTACGTTCCCAGTAGTTACCAGAAACTGCATTTTGTGGGGCTCTCAATGTACTTTGACGCTTAGCAACGTTATTTTCATGAAACTTCTCCTAGATGTACCTGTGGTGTCAGTTGACACAAGTTACGTCCCAAGTCACTTCAAGACGTTGAAATTAGGGGGCCCCTGAATATCTAATGACATGTATTTTTATTTTTATTTAGTTTTTAATCATATTGGTATTTACAGTCTTGTCCCATCGCTGTAATTCCCGTTCGGCCTCGGCAAAGGTCGAGAGCTGTGCATCCTCCGAAACACAACCCTGCCAAGCCGTACTGCTTCTTGACACAATGCATGCTTAATCTGGAAGCCAGCCGCACCAATGTGTCGGAGGAAACACCATACACCTGGCGACCGTGTCAGTGTGCATGCGCCCGGCCTGCCACAGCGCGATGGGACAAGGACATCCCGGCCAGCCAAACCCTCCCCTAACCCGGACGACGCTGTGCCAATTGTGCGTCACCTCATGGGTCTCCCGGTCGCGGCTGGCTGCGACACAGATAGGTATCGATCCAGCATCTGTAGCAATGCAGCTGTGATACAGTGTCTTAGACTGCTGCGCCACTCGGGAGGCCCCTTAAGACACGTAATTTAATCTACCCTGAGCATATACACAGTATCCTGTCGGTAGGTGTCCACTGACGAAATATGCAAAATTCCAGAAAATAAGAAGTTACCTTTTTATTTTATTTTACTTAAACTGTATCACAATAGATTCGTAAACAAAATCACAGCAATAAGCTCACAAAATAACAAGTCAGTAAAAACATGAACACTGCATTCCAATCAAGAACTGTAGAACTGCTTAAAGCTAAAAGTGAATAACTATGTTATGTTTATTCAGGTGCTGCTGCTCCATCCTCATCCACTGTAGCTTCCTCGACCCGCTCCTGGAAGTCACAATAACACAAATTGGTCATTATTTTCCGTAAACAAATGATCAAAATGCCGGTTTAACGTCGACTCCCTACTACATTCCTTTTGTACGAGCACAATAATTGTGAAGTAAATTATTAATTTTTTTATCATAAAGTGTTATTTTTAATCATACCTTTCTCTTACTCTTGAGCTGAGCTGGTGCATGTTTGAGAGCGTCTGCTATTTTGTCATCTACATCTTGGTAGGTAACCTTGGGGTGTGCTTTCAGGGACGCTCCTATGTTGTGAAACAAAATTGAAATGGTACATTCCATTTCATATCACTACTTCTCCAACTATGCTGGCTGAGACAGAGGTTGTGTATTGTCCCTCTCTTCCCTCATAGGCAGTTTTGGCCATGAGACCTCTCTCCTTCACCTTTCCTTTGTCCTCGCTCTCCGATCTTAACAGGTGGTATGATTTCACATTTAGTTTGTAACTGCCTTGTTACTGATTTAATTCATTTTAAATTTTACCATCACTTGACCAATAATACTATCTACTGAATAATAATAAATAACGATCTAAACTTGTGCATTTACTTACTTGTGACAGCATCATAGATTGATAGTTCATTAAAGGCCATTTTCCCCTTCCTGCCCTTCAAGGAGTATCCTGTCCACAGCTCCTCTGTCCACAGCTCCTCTGTTTCAATTCGTCTGATTCCTGAGCCCAGGTCCAGGCCACAGCTAGGGTCAGGTATCAGATCTGATAAAAATAAAATAAAATAAAATCCCACTCATTTGTGTGTTCCTCAGCTAAAACAGCTGGCCCTACAGTTCTGATTGATAGTAATGAGAAATCATTTTTGTAGTGTATCATGTAATCATGGGCTAAAACTTGTGTAAACAGGCAGAGGGCTGATCGTTTCTTCTTAAGATAATTGCAGTGTTCATTGGGAAATCCATCCAAACACTACTACTGTTGTCAGTACAGGTTTCACCCATACACAGCACCACAAGTATTTGGAAAGTTCTAACAGTATGTACAAAGTAGTAATACAACTAAAAATAACCTAATATGCAAAAATGTGATGGTCATTGTATTCTATTGAGTGGCTTTGAAAGGTTTGTACAGCTATAATACTTCATACAATTCAATTGTTTACCCTAACAAACTACAACCATACACTTACTGTTGCTCTGGCTTGAGGTGGCACATGGCCTCAAGTCCTCTTCATCTGTAACTTCAGAGAATATCACAGATGTCAAACCATTACCACATTTACAGTACACACTTAACAGATTTTCCTGTCCATCCCATACAGTTGTTGGGAACAGAACTTTGAGAAAGTAGGCTCGTTTATCAGACTTGAAACATTACGTACCTTGTAGGGTCTTTTCAAAGACACTGCTCTTGAAGTTGCTAATAGAAAAAAAATACACTTTGGTCACGTTACCAAAGTGTATGTCAAGATCAGATGGGTATGGTAATTTCTTGTCATATCAACTGCAAGGCGTTTGAATAATGTTGGTGTTATAGAACGGATAAATTGCACTTTTCATTATCTGGATTGTGCAAATTTAGTCAGCTATTTAGTAAAAATGTATCAAGCCATAGCCTGCATTATATTTTTTTACATGCTTATGCTAGTAATAGACCAAGAACACTTCATCAGGACCTAAGAACACGATTACTGAACCCTGTAACACAGGCTGTGACTACACACGGCACTATCCAAGTAACGTAGCTAGGCTAAACTATCTTTTAGCCAACTGGCTAATTAGCTAACTGGCAAGCTTCCTCGCTAGTTAGATAGCCTGACATCATCAAAATGTCTTTATCTGGGGAGCTGGGAGTACACTAACTTACTTGTAAGGTTTAAATAGTACACGCTGGATAACTTACCTTTCGTAAAAACTTCCAGGAGGTAAACTGTGTTCGGTCATTCAGAGTCGATGTCGTCTTCGCTGTTCAGCTGTGTTGTTTCACTTTTACTAATTACTACCGTAGGTGTTTCTTTCTGGCTCCAGCCTCAGTATTGTTTGTTGTGTGACGACCCTCCCACTCTGTCTGCCGTATTCTCTCTTTGTTCTTGTTTCCTTGTTAGGATGCCGGTGGGCGGAGTTGGGAGGGTCGTCAGCTACATGGGAAACACCTGGGCCGGGTGTGTCCCAGGATAAATGGACCTCTTCCACATTCATTAGGGAGACTCTCTCCAGGCAGATACTTTGATCTTGGTTGTGATATTTTTGAGGCCTTTTTGGGTTGTTTGCTTTGGCACTTCTCAACACTTTTCCATATTACATTTATGCATGCAAACACTCACGTACACTACTGATTACTGATTACACACACCATTGTTATTTGATTTAGTTTACTTTAATTAATAAATATATACTTTGAGTACTCCTTGTCTCCACGTGTCTCCCTTTTGTTACGAACTTGAGCCGGTTCGTGACAAGTGGGGGCTCGTCTGGGATCTTGAACTGGTTGTGTTTGGGAGAACGTGGAGTTAATGTCCAATTCTGTAGGGTTTTTCTTTGTAAATTTTGTTAGTTTGTTTGAGTTTGATAGGCCAGTATTGGTTGCCTTTGGGTTTTGTACTGCGTTGGAGAGAGTACATTGGTTAGTTTCAGTCCCTGCCCAGCCTGGAAACTCTTGCTCTACTCGCGGTTGGGACATCGGTCTGAGGTGAGTACAATCGGCTGTGTACCTCAGTGGGAGATTGGGTAGGGTAGTGACATTTGCTACCCGGAGCTATAGCTTTTTTCCCCTGATAGGCTTAGTGACGTGTTTTGTTTTGGGATACGTGGGCATGGTTAAATGTTTGTTATTTTTGTGTGGTGTCAGTGGACTGAGCAGTTGTCTCGGGGCACATCCGTGGCTTGGGAAATCTACCAGCGTGCTGGGGGTTTAATTCCTTGCCAGCGGGCTACAGTGCGTAATTACCCACCGCAAATCTGCACGAAGACTAGGGTTGAGTTATTGTAGGTTTTGGGGAAGCTCCATATCCCAGCTCTTTTCTGTGGTGCTCGGTGTGATTGTATTTCTCTTGTGTCTGGTGTGCTCAGCAGAGGGGTTGAGCAAGATTATTATGATCTATATATATTTAATTTTTTTTTCCCTGATTATGGCGTCTAATGTAGACCGAGTTCATTCGCTTTCCATCAGAAGAACTGTTAGAATTATGTACTAAAGAACAGCTGTTGAAGGTTGCTGAACACTACAAGGTTGAAATTAGTGATAAACGTCTATAAAATTCTATTAGGTTAATATTGAAGGCCAATTTGATGGAGAGTGGTATTCTGGATGTTACCACTGGGGCAGCCTCTGCTGAGGACACGTTGTCTCCCCGATATGTTACAATGACCGCTCCATCGGTTAGTCATAGTAGTCTTCTTTTGAACAGCAGAAAGAACTGCTTCTGTTACAGCTAGAGCATGAACAAAATGGACAAAAGCTAAAATGGAGCATGAACAAGCTAAAATGGAGCATGAACAAGCTAAAATGGAGCATGATCGTGTAAAATATGAAAGGGAATTGGAATTTAAACAGGATATGGAGCGTGCTAAAATCAAGCTGCAACAAGAGCGACTAGAGCTGGTTAGGGAAGGAAAGCTCTCAGGGGAGAGTTTGCTCTGGGAAGGTGATCCAGAGTTTCCTAGGGGGTCGTTCCTCTTTTGGTCGTAATCCAGACACATTTGATATTGTTGGGAATTTACGGTTGTTGCCCCAGTTTAATGAAAAGGACCAGGAGACATTCTTTTCATTGTTTGAGCGTGTTGCTGACGCTAGGAGTTGGCCTGATTCTGATCGCACTTTGATGTTGCAGTGTGTGCTGACTGGTAAAGCGCAAGAAGCATATTCAGCTCTTAGTGTAGCAGACAGTGTTAGTTATGAGAAGGTTAAAACGGCTGTGTTACAGAGTTATGAATTGGTCCCTGAGGCTTACCGCCAACGATTTAGAACTTTAAAAGGGATGATCAGCAGACTCATGTTGAGTTTGCGCGAATATTATCTTCACAGTTCAATCGCTGGTGTTCCGCCTCTGCAGTTATGACTTTCCAAGGGCTGTGTGATCTGATTATGTTAGAACAATTTAAGGACACAATCCCTGATCGTATAGCGACGTACATTAACGAACGAAAAATAAAGACTGTCGCTGAAGCTGCGGTTTTGGCAGATGAATATGTGTTGACTCACACACATTTTTTTGCAGAACCCCGTATTCGGAGTGAGTGGGGGTGTTTGCAGAGATTTGGGCCTCGCTCGCCGAGATACTTCGGTTCCCGGGCAGAGTTTCATTCAACTGGGGTTGAGCCTGATACCCGTGGTAAAACTGACTTTGGTCAAGAGTGTCACTACTGTCGAGAATTAGGTCATTGGAAAAATGAATGTCCGATTCTTAGGTCTAGGGGTAAATTCAGTACAGGTGCTTATGGTAAATCGAGGCCTATAGCGTTAGCAGCGCCTGTTCCACATCAGTTCACTCCTGACGCATTGTCTCATGCCCAGAGCCATGTGAAGGGCTATATTGATCCCAGTATTTACCTTTTTGTTACGGAGGGTTTTGTGTCTATGGTAGGAAGTAAGAACCTAGTGCCAGTAAAGATCCTAAGAGATACAGGTGCCTCTGAATCATTTGTGTTGGAATCTGTGTTACCCTTCTCTGCGGAGACTGATTCGGGGGAATAGTGTTCTAATTAGGGGAATAGGTTTGAACACTCTGTCAGTTCCATTGCATAAACTGATGTTGGATTGTGGACTGGTGAAAGGTGAGGTTGTTGTGGGGGTGCGTCCTTCATTGCCTATTGAGGGTGTTGACGTGATCCTTGGAAATAACTTGGCTGGGGAGCGTGTGTGGCCTATCGTGTTTCCATCTTTAGCGGTTTCTACTAAGCCTTCAATTGTAGGGATTCCTGATGAGAGTGCGCAGAATTTCCCAGAGGTGTTTTCTGCGTGTGCAGTGACGCGTTCTATGATCCCTGATGACTTGGTCACGGAACTGGCTAACGAGAATACCATAAAGAAGTCTGTTACTGTTTTCCCTGTTATCCCGTTATCCGTATCCCGCTCCGATTTAATCGAGGCGCAACGGGCTGACCCTACATTAGAAGAGTTGCGGGACCAAATTGTGCCTGTAGAACAGTTGGGAGATGTCGCACAGGGCTATTTTCTCCAAGAGGAGGTCCTGATGAGGAAGTGGATGTCTCATGGTAGTTGTTTTCTGGGGGAGGCGATTAGTCAGGTTGTGGTACCAGTTAGGCTTCGTGAGTTGGTGCTGACAACTTCTCACAACGACGTTGCTGGGCATATGGGTGTGAGAAAAACCTACAATCGCATATTACGACATTTTTTTTGGCCAAGATTAAAGAGGGATGTTTCTGATTTCATCAAAACTTGTCACACCTGTCAATTAACTGGTAAACCTAATCAAGCTATTAAGCCGGTACCACTGTTCCCTATTCCTGTACTCAGTAAACCTTTTGAGTATTTGATTATTGACTGTGTTGGTCCTCTGCCTCGTTCTAGAAAGGGTAGTAATTATTTGTTGACTGTGATGTGTCAGACCACTAGGTTTCCTGTTGCCTACCCTCTCCGGTCTATCACGATTAAGGCTGTGTTAAAAGCTTTGACTCAGTTTCTCTCACTGTTTGGAATCACTAAGGTCATTCAAAGTGATCAAGGATCTAATTTCACCTCTAATCTCTTTGGACAGGTTCTCCAACAACTCCATATTAAACACAACTTGTCTAGCGCTTATCATGCCCAAAGTCAAGGAGCACTGGAACGTTTCCATCAAACACTTAAGTCTTTGTTGAGAGCTTATTGTACTGAGATGGATAAGGATTGGGAGGAGGGGTTGCCTTGGTTACTGTTAGCTGCTAGGGAGGTTTCACAGGAGAGCACGGGTTTTAGCCCAAATGACCTAGTGTTTGGACATCGGGTGCGTGGGCTTTTATCTGTTCTCCAGGATGACTGGAAGTCTCCCGAGCCTCCTCAGTCCCTGTTATCATATGTGGGTGATTTTCGGCGACGCTTGTATGCCGCTGGTGAAATGGCTAAAGAGGAGCTATCATCTTCACAGGACAGGATGAAGAGCATATATGATCGCCGAGCTGAGCCTCATCACTTTAGTCCAGATGATCAGGTTCTGGCTCTGCTGCCAATTGTTGGTTCTCCTTTTTCAAGCCAAGTTTCAAGGTTCATATACAGTGGTGCGCCAGTACACTGAGCAAAATTATTTAGTTGCCACTCCAGAACGGAGGAAAGCACACCAACTGTGCCATGTAAATTTGTTAAAACCCTATTATGCACGTTCCTCTGAGACTGAACAGGGGGAGTCTACAGAGGACGGTAAGGCTGTTCTTTTGGCTGATATTGTTTATTCCCTGAGTTCTGGTCATGCTAGGTCTGTGCAGGAGCAGGAAGATGTTTCTGGTCCTGACGATTGCATACTGCAGGGTAGATTGAAAAAATTCAGGGACACTGGAGATTGTAGATAGCCTTCTTACTCATCTACCTGTTGATGAGCGGAAAGAGAGGGTTGGTTTGATTCGGAGATTTCCAGGGTTGTTTTCGGATACACCTACACGTACAAACTTAATAGAACATGATATTGACATTGGAGATGCTGACCCCATTCGTCAACGGTTCTATAGAGTTTCTTCAGAGAAACTGCGTTGTCTGGATGCTGAGGTCAGGTACATGCTGGAGAGTAAAATAGCAGATCCTTCTTTCTCCAGTTGGGCTTCTCCCTGTATCTTGGGCAGTAAATCGGATGGAACAAATAGATTTTGTACGGACTACCGTAAGGTAAACGATGTCACTGGGCCGGATTCATTTCCTCTTCCTCGGATGGAGGACTGCGTTGGTCAAGTCGGCGCAGCTACGTTTGTGAGCAAATTTGACCTGTTAAAGGGGGTATTGGCAGGTGCCACTGATGAGTAGGGCACGTGAAATCTCTGCCTTTATTACACCTTTTGGTCTGTACTCGTATTCGGTTATGAGTTTCGGACTGCGTAATGCGCCTGCCACTTTTCAGCGATTTATGAACAGGGTTGTCTCTGGTCTGGCCGGTTGCGCTGTTTATCTGGACGATGTAGTGATATATGCAGATGCTTGGGAGGAGCATCTGTCCCGTATTCAGGCCTTGTTCGGACGTCTGGCTGCGGGTCGCCTCACGATGAATTTGGCTGAATGTGAGTTTGCTCAGGCGACTGTTGTATACCTTGGAAAGGTGGTTGGGCAGGGTGACGTGCGCCCTGTTCATGAATATTGATGTGACCGACCATTGTTTGATTTTGTCATGTTCTATCCTTCCTGTTTGTCCCCTCCTAGTCTTGTGTTCTTCTTTCCTCTTAAAGGTTGCTTCCTGTGTAAAGGTTGCTGAGGTCTGGAGAGGAGGATGATGGGTGGGGCAAGTGGAGGTGTGAACATGTACAATTTGTCGGTTTGGGACGCAGGGGCTGGTACGTTGGTCCAGGGTCCTTGTTGGTCCCCGGTCTTATGGGGGGGGGTGTGACGACCCTCCCACTCTGTCTGCCGTATTCTCTCTTTGTTCTTGTTTCCTTGTTAGGATGCCGGTGGGCGGAGTTGGGAGGGTCGTCAGCTACATGGGAAACACCTGGGCCGGGTGTGTCCCAGGATAAATGGACCTCTTCCACATTCATTAGGGAGACTCTCTCCAGGCAGATACTTTGATCTTGGTTGTGATATTTTTGAGGCCTTTTTGGGTTGTTTGCTTTGGCACTTCTCAACACTTTTCCATATTACATTTATGCATGCAAACACTCACGTACACTACTGATTACTGATTACACACACCATTGTTATTTGATTTAGTTTACTTTAATTAATAAATATATACTTTGAGTACTCCTTGTCTCCACGTGTCTCCCTTTTGTTACGAACTTGAGCCGGTTCGTGACAGTTGCCACACCCACTTTTACATTTGCAATGACGGATAACGGAGTCTAAAGGAATTTTCAGGCTACCACTACTGCTAGCTGCTTTATAATGATTTTTAAAAATTATTATTATTGTTATAGGCTCCATTCATAAATGAATATAATAAAACATATTATTTTCAGGTATCGTTCCCTCTTCCATAGGCCTATACTGAAGTCAAAATTACATTATGAATTTCCATACATTTATTAAATCGGTAGAATTATGGAAAAATACATTGCGGAGGGGAAGAGCTGGATCCACTTCCTTTACTCCAAGCACAAGTATGCTGGCCCCAATATCTTGGGATCTAAAGTACTTATTTAGAACGTAACAAATGTTCCTACACACTTAGAAAGACAACGTTACAAGTGTAACACCACTTGTCTTACAGACGACGTTCCAAAATGTATTTCTATCATTCCGATTGTAACTTATATGAAGACAAACCATAGCTCTAAATGTAACGTTATGAAATGTTCCTAGGATATCTCCAAAATAACATGATATTCAGAACCTTTCATGGACTACCAAGGAACGTTGTTAATGTTCCCATGATGTCTGTATAGTGACCATATATTTATAACCTCTATAATACTAATTAGAAACGTTATGAATGTGCCTATAATGTCCCAAATGGGCTATGACATTCAGTACCTCTGGAAGACTTAAGGGGAACGTTACAAATGTCTCAGTTACGTTCCTTGTTAGCTGGGAGGGGCCTGAATCTTCAAGTGTAAGGCGCTGGTCGATTCAGGCGCAGCTGGGAACTTTATGGACAGGTCATTTGCACATAGCCTAGGCATTACATTGGTTCACATATCCATTCCACTCCCCATCAGAGCACTTGACAGTTGACCATTAGGGTCCGGGTTCATTAGGGAAGTTACAGCACCAGTCACTATGGTTATATACGAGACACATAGAGAGCAAGTCACCATTTTTATTATTGAGTCTCCTGATTTCCCTGTTGTGTTAGGTCTTCCCTGGTTAGCAGTACACAACCCCACCTTTTCATGGCCGCAGAGGGTTCTCACGGGGTGGTCGCGAGAGTGTCAGGGTAGGTGTCTAGGTGTTTCCGTTGGTGCAACCACGGTGGAAAGTCCTGACACTACCTCCACCATGCGCATCCCCCCCGAATACCTCGATTTGGCGCACGCGTTTTCCAAAACACAGGTGAACAAATGACCACCTAATCGGGCGGGGGATTGCGCAATAAACCTCCGGGTAGACGCTGTGCCTCCCAGCAGTCATGTGTATCCACTGTCTTAGACTGAAACGGAGGCGATGGAGACATATGTCTCCGAGTCCCTGCGTCAAGGGTTCATGCGTCCCTCCACTTCGCCTGCCTCCTCGAGTTTCTTTTTTGTGAAGAAGAAAGACGGAGGTCTGCACCCTTATTTTGATTATGTTATAGCTATCTTCTACCCCTCATTCCATCTGTGATCGAGTCAATGCATGAGGTGCGCTTCTTCACAAAATTAGATCTCCGGAGTGCGTACAACCTGGTGTGTGTCCGAGAGGGGGATGAGTGGAAGACAGCGTTCAGCACAACCACAGGGCATTACGAATACCTGGTGATGCCTTACGGTTGGATGAATGCTCCATCCGTCTTCCAGTCCTTTGTGAATGAGGTCATGCTTGGTCACGGTGTAGTGGTCTACATCGATGACATTAGGGTGTATTCCGCTACCCGTGCCGAGCATGTGTCCCTGGTTCGCAAAGTGCTGGCCCGACTGTTGGAACATGACATTTATGCCAAGGCAGAAAAGTGTCTGTTTTTCCAGCAGTCCATCTCCTTTCTCGAATACTGCATTACCACCTCAGGTGTGGAGATGGAGGGAGATAGCATTTCAGCCGTGCGTAATTGGCCGACTCCAACCACGGTCAAGGAGTTACAGCGCTTTTTGGCTTTGCCAACTACTATCAGAGGTTTATCCAGGGCTTTGGCAAGGTCGCAGCTCCCATCACATCTCTGTTGAAGGGTGGGCCGTCCCAGCTCCGCTGGTTTGCTGAGGCTGACAGGGCCTTCAGTAACCTGATGGTTCTGCTCACCTCAGCCCCGGTACTGGCCTATCCCGATCCATCACTAACGTTCGCAGTGGAGGTGGGTGCGTCTGAGGTAAGGATAGGCGCTGTCCTATCTCAACGCTCGGGCATGCCACCCAAGCTCAACCCCTGTGCCTTCTTCTCCAAGAAGCTCAGCCCGGCGGAGTAGAACTACGACGTTGGTGATCGGGAGCTGTTGGCTGTTGTCCGAACCCTGACTGTGTGGAGGCACTGGCTCAAGGGGGCGAAACACCATATCCTCATCTGGACGGACCACTGTAACCTGGAGTACATCCGGGCAGTGAATGGGCTGAACCCTCGCAAAGGCCAGGTGGGCCCTATTCTTCACCCAGTTTGATTTGACTCTGTCTTACATCCCGGGTACGAAAACATGAAGTCAGATGCACTGTCACGGCTGTATGACACAGAAGAGAGGCCCATAGACAACACCGCCTTACTCCCGGCCTCCTGCATTGTGGCGCCGGTAGTGTGGGCGATGGACAAAGACATAGAGCGGGCGTTATGCACAGAGCCATCTCCACCTCAGTGTCCAGCTGGGCTGCAGTATGTGCCGTCACTTGTCCATGATGGTCTGATCTATTGGGCACACATTTCCCCCTCCCAGGTCACCCAGGTATCGGTCGTACATTGCACTGCCTGACCGGAAAGTACTGGTGGCCTACCTTGGCTAAGGACGTGAGGGTGTATGCCTCCTCCTGCTCAGTGTGCGCCCAGAGTAAGGCACCTAGGCACCTCCCAGCGGGTAAGTTACAGCCCTTATCAGTTCCAAAACGGCCATGGTCCCACTTGTGTATTGACTTCCTTACTGATCTTCCCCTTTCTCAAGGTAACACCACCATCCTTGTCCGCTTTTCAAAAGCCTGCCGCCTCCTTCCTCTGCCCGGTCTCCCCACGGCCCTGCAGACTGTGGAGGCCCTGTTTACACACGTCTACCGGCACTACGGGGTGCCAGAGGACATAGTGTCTGACCGGGGTCCCCAGTTCACATCCAGGGTCTGGAAGGCGTTCATGGAACTTGTGGGGGTCTCAGTCAGCCTGTTTTCACCCCGAATCTAATGGGCAGGTTGAACGGGTGAATCATGATGTGGGTAGGTTCCTGCGGTCTTACTGCCAGGACCGGCCGGGGGAGTGGTCGGTGTTCTTGCCATGGGCCGAATATGCCCAGAACTCTCTCCGCCACTCCTCCACTAACCTAAAGCCATTTCAATGTGTTTTAGGTTATCAGCCGGTTCTGGCACCGTGGCATCAGCGCCAGACCGAAGCTCCTGCGGTGGATGACTGGTTTCGGCGTGCGGAGGAGACGTGGAACGCTGCTCTCGTCCACCTCCAACGTGCCGTGCATCGCCAGACGGCCAACGCTGAACGCCACCGCGGTGAGGCCCCGGTCTTTGTACCGGGTGATCGGGTCTGGCTCTTGACCCGGAATCTGCCCCTCCGCCTGCCCTGCCAGAAGCTGAGCCCACAGTTTGTGGGGCCGTTCAAAGTCCTGAGGAGAATAAACAAGGTTACTTACAGGTTACTACTCCCTCCTGTTTACCGCATTAACCCCTCGTTCCATGTGTCTCTCCTCAGGCCGGTGGTGGTTGGTCCGATCCAGGAGTCTGAGGTGCGGGAGGTCCCTCCGCCCCCTTTGGACATCGAGGGGCCCCCGGCGTACTCCGTCAGTTCCATCCTTGATTCAAGGCATCGGGTGGGGGGCCTCCAGTACCTCATGGAGTGGGACGGGTATTGTCCGGAGGAGCGGTGCTGTGACCCAGTGAGGGATATCCTCGATCCCTCCCTGTTGTGGGATTTCCACCGTCTCCATCGGGCTCGCCCTGCTCCATGTCCTCTTGACCGTCCCCGAGGCCGGTGTCGGCATGCTGCTGGAGCTGCGCGTCAAGGGGGGTTACTGTCATGACTTCCTCCGAAGCTGCCATGTCTCCTTGTTCGGGCAGGCTTCAGCGTTCATCGTCACCGGCCTTTCTATCCACTGCCGCTCCGCATCTCATCATTCCATTGGTTTTGTCTTGTTTATTACACACAAGTGGTTCATATCCCCTCATCAGTACCTGTATAAGTGTTCCCTCTGCCCCCTTGTCTTTGTGTGTGATTGTTATTTCGGAGGAGAGTGAAGCTCGGTGGACTCCGTGTATTTTGTGTCGCCGGGATATTTCCCTGTGTGCCGTGTATTTTCCAGAGCGCCTGTTTTGCGCATTAGAGTGTTTTGACACATTTCTGCGTAACTCTGTAATTGCGGAATAAAGCCTGTTATTCTGTGATTTACCCTTCTGCGCCTGATCTCTGCTGTAAAGTAAAATTACAATATTAATCTGGCAACTCTGGTGCCAGTATAATGCTGTAAATACACAGGGAAAGGTTTTACACTGTACTGTAACATTTCAGCTCTACCACTTAAACCAATGGCTGCCTAGAGACGTGGCACCATGGTGTTCCATCCTCTTTGTTGACTGTGGCGAGGGGTGGCATCTCACGGTGGAATCTTGCTATCTTGGGGCTGTACTGTAGTTAGTCAGAGAGAAGAGTCTGCCGAGGTGCTGAGACAAATATGAGACATCTGAGTCTCTCTTTGAACCTCGAAGTAAACAAAGTGATAAGCCTGCCTTTAACGTTGTAGTGAAAGAAAAAATCACTTTCCCATAGTGCCAGGTTTCTCATTGCAATTATACACCTACTGTATACATTACATATAGTTGAAGTCGGAAGTTTACATACACTTAGGTTGAAGTCATTAAAACTTGTTTTTCAACCACTCCACACATTTCTTGTTAACAAACTATAGTTTTGGCAAGTTGGTTAGGACATCTACTTTGTGCATGACACAAGTCATTTTTCCAACAATTGTTTACAGACAGATTATTTCACTTATAATTCACTGTATCAAAATTCCAGTGGGACACTAAGTTGACTGTGCCTTTAAACAGCTTGGAAAATTGATGTAATGGCTTTAGAAGCTTCTGATAGGCTAATTGACATTGTTTGAGTCAATTGTAGGTGTACCTGTGGATGTATTTCAAGGCATACATTCAAACTCAGTGCCTCTTTGCTTGACATCATGGGAAAATCAAAAGAAATCAGCCAAGACCTCAGAAAAAAAATTGTAGACCTCCACAAGTCTGGTTCATCCTTGGGAGCAATTTCCAAACGCCTGAAGGTACCACTTTCATCTGTACAAACAATAGTACTCAAGTATAAACACCATGGGACCACGCAGCCGTCATACTGCTCAGGAAGGAGACGCATTCTGTCTCATAGAGATTAACCTACTTTGGTGCGGAAAGTGAAAATCAATCCCAGAACTACAGCAAAGGACCTTGTGAAGATGCTGGAGGAAACAGGTACAAAAGTATCTATATCCACAGTAAAATGAGTCCTATATCGACATAACCTGAAAGGCCGCTCAGCAAGGAAGAAGCCACTGCTCCAAAACCGCCATAAAAAAGCCAGACTACCGTTTGCAACTGCACATGGGGACAAAGATCGTACTTTTTGGAGAAATGTCCTCTGGTCTGATTAAACAAAAATAGAACTGTTTGGCCATAATGACCATCGTTATGTTTGGAGGAAAAAGGGGGTTGCTTGCAAGCCGAAGAACACCATCCCAACCGTGAAGCACAAGGGTGGCAGCATCATGCTGTAGGGGTGCTTTGGTGCAGGAGGGACTGGTGCCCTTCACAAAATAGACGGTATCATGAGGAAGGAAAATTATGTGGATATATTGAAGCAACATCTCAAGACATTAGTCAGGAAGTTAAAGCTTGGTTGCAAATGGGTCTTCAAAATGGGCAATGACCCCAAGCATACTTCCATAGTTGTGGCAAAATGGCTTAAGGACAACAAAGTCAAGTTATTGGAGTGGCCATCACAAAGCCCTGACCTCAATCCTATAGAAAATGTGTGGACAGAACTGAAAAAGTGTGTGCGAGCAAGGAGGCCTACAAACCTGACTCAGTTACACCAGCTCTGTCAGGAGGAATGGGCCAAAATTCACCCAACTTATTGTGGGAAGTTTGTGGAAGGCTACCCGAAGCATTTGACCCAAGTTAAACAATGTAAAGGCAATGCTACCAAATACTAATTGAGTGTATGTAAACTTCTGACCCACTGGGAATGTGATGAAATAAATAAAAGCTGAAATAAATAATTGTCTCTACTATTATTCTGACATTTCACATTCTTAAAATAAAGTGGTGATCCTAACTGACCTAAAACAGGGAATTTTCACTAGGATTAAATGTCAGGAATTGTGAAAAACTGAGTTTAAATGTATTTGGCTAAGGTGTATGTACACTTCCGACTTCAACTGTACCTTTTTATGGGTATAAGATTGACAAGTGGAAAAGGCCATACTTTATTGGCACCGACATTTAGAATGTGAACAACGTTTGTAGATGACAGTTGAAAGTTGCAGTTTATATTGTTCACTAGCTGTAAACAGTTGCCAGGAAGTGTAGCTTTGTTCTTGAAATCTGAGCTTGGTCCTGCCTGATTGGCTGACTGGAGAGTGTTGTGATCAGAGGAAGGTTTTTCAGTCTGATGCTGCTGTCCCTGTCCATGGATCTGAAATCAGGGAGGACACTGACTGTGTGAGTGCCAGTAAGCATCTAATTGTGGTGGTGGTGGTGCATGTGTGTTTGTATTGCTTCTCTCTCTCTCTCTCTCTCTCTCTCTCTCTCTCTCTCTCTCTCTCTCTCTCTCTCTCTCTCTCTCTCTCTCTCTCTCTCTCTCTCTCTCTCTCTCTCTCTCTCTCTCTCTCTCTCTCTCTCTTTGTTGCACAGAGTGTGTCTCTGTATGTGTGTGTATTTCAGGTAGTGTGTGTGTGTGTTCAGCATTGAGTGTATTCTGTTTGTGTGTGCTCTGCTCTGACTACATATAATGCCTTCAGAAAGTATTCATACACCTTGACTTATTCCACATTTTGTTGTTACAGCCTGAATTCAAAATGTATCTTTTTTTATCTCACCCATCTATACACAATACCCCATAATCACAAAGTGAAAACATGTTTTTAGAAATGTTTTGCACATTTATTTAAAATGAAATACAGAAATATCTAATTTACATAAGTATTTACACCCCTGAGTCAATACATGTTATAATCACCTTTGGCAGTGATTACAGCTGTGAGTCTTTGTGGGTAAAACGCCAAGAGATGGGCACACCTGGATTGCATAATATTTAAACATGATTATTTTTTAGAATTCTTCAAGCTCTGTCAAGTTGGTTGTTGATAATTGCTAGACAGCCATTTCCAAGTCTTGCCATAGATGTTCAAGCCAATTTAAGTTGAAACTGTAACTAGGACTCTCAGGAACATTCAATGTCATCTTGATAAGCAACTCCAGTGTATATTTTGCATTTTATTTTTTAGGTTATTGTCCTGCTGAAAGGTGAATTTGTCTCCCAGTGTCTGTTGGAAAGCAGACTGAATCAGGTTTTTCTCTGGAATTTTACCTTTGCTTAGCTTTATTCCATTTATTTTTTCCCCTAAAAAACTCCCTAGTCAATGCAGATGACAAGCATACCCATAACATGATGCAGCTATGTCCATGCTTGAAAATATGAAGAGTGGACTCACTCTGTCATTTAAATTATTATTGTGGAGTAACTACAATGTTGTTGATCCATCCTCAGTTTTCTCCTATCATATCCATTAAACCTCATGGTGAATTCCCTGAGCGGTTTCCTTCCTCTCCGGCAACTGAGTTAAGAAGGACCTCTGTATCTTTGTAGTCACTGGGTGTACACAATCCATTTGAAAAAATATATATATTAGAATAATATCATTACATTTTTTCAGATATCCATATAGTCAAATACTACTAATAATAATAATAATAATAATAATAATTTGCTCTTGACTCTATCAACTAATCAGAATGAATCAAATGCACATGGCTGAGGTAAACAGAGGACAGGCTTCTTGTTTTCTCCGGTAGTTTGGCTAACAGCAACAGTGAAAGACAAGTCAGATTTTCGCCATGATATAACTGACTGTTACAAAAAGGGGTAACACTTTATTTGGATACTCCATT
The DNA here is from genome assembly GCF_020615455.1 of Coregonus clupeaformis. Classification (NCBI taxonomy): domain Eukaryota; kingdom Metazoa; phylum Chordata; class Actinopteri; order Salmoniformes; family Salmonidae; genus Coregonus; species Coregonus clupeaformis. The sequence goes on from NW_025533478.1 coordinate 1,015,730, forward strand.
TGTAGATGCACTCACGGGTGAAAGTAAGGCGGTACGCCATATTGGTAAAACATGAGCCTATCACAATAATGAAAACAAAATGTCAAGAAAACTGTAGGCTATTACACCATTATTTATCATTACCACATTTCTGAGGCATGAAAAATGAGCGAATGGACTTGAAAACGGGTGGTAGGCCTATAGCCTACGCTCTAAAATTCTATGTGGTTTGACAAGAGCACTGTATTACAATGTCATGAGACAGACACTTTTTTAAATCATTAACTTATAAATGAGGACAGAGGGTGCAGGAGAAAGTCAACCAAAAAGGCAAGTAGGCAGACATCAACTTTGGAGCAGCTGCAACATAATCAAACAGAGGCAAATGGTTCTGAAAGTAATACATTTCAACAACTGCCTTCATTTTAATTCGACTTCACTAACAACAAGAGGGCTTTGTTGGAGCCTATTTCTTCCTATATATATAAAAAAGAGGTAGGCCTACCTGTTTGACAGATGCAATTATGCTATCCATAGATTTGTTGGCATAGCCAAATAATCCAATACTGTCACCATGCACTCCTTAAATACCTACATGTCTGGGAAGGGCTCAAATTAACTGAGGGTAGGCTATACCCTTTGTTAAAGAAAATGTCAAAAAGGATACTCATTGTTAGCTTTATAAAAATAAAATTTTTTAAAAAGTATCCAGATAATATAATGCGTTCTAACAATGCTTAACTATGTGATGCCTTATGCTACAAACAAGCTTTAAAATGTCCACAGAAGACGTGACTCTGATGCATATGGGGATATATTGATTAGTCTCCATGACATCCTGAAGCTGATCTGCTGCCTTCAATATTCAAGGAGACAAAAAATTGACTTTGCTATTCTGTCCCTATTAATTGAGCTTTTCTCTTTCTGAAAAGTGAAGATTTTTAAACCTGGCAGCTTTTAGGGAAGCACCACTGTTGTTGGGTTAAGCAACCCGAGTAGCCAGTAATTGAAGCTTACATTTTTCTACGTTGGTAGATCCGCCTCTGTGTGTGTGGATAGGTAACTTTTGAAAATGCCATTATCAGATTCACACTGATGTCTAACATTTTCTCCTGATTGCAAGCTGTTCTTCCCCTATCAACGCACAAAGAAATATAAAAAAACTAATTTAATAGACATTGGTGATTTTATCAGGGTAATATATTATGATATGTTATGGACATTGAACTGGTTATATAGCCTACTAACCAGATGTGTAAAAATGGTGTTTAATTAGTTGCATTGGCCTATGAATTGGGCTGCCTGCTATTATGTTCTGTTCTGCCAACTATTAGCTGAGAAAAAAATGGTCCCAAGTCCAAACCTATTGACAACCCCTGCTGTATTCTATTCTAGTTTAGTGCTGCTAGGAGGGGGGTGGTAATTTGTATTCTCGCCTAGGGCACCAGAACTTACATGGCCGTTCTGCCGCCCATACACTTTTTGGGTGCATGCGCGTGCACACACAGGAGGTCCCGTACCAGGAATAAATTAAATCTACTTTTACCCCTGGATGCACTACACACTATCAGTAACATGCCAACTGTATGTCTGTTGACTTTTAACAAGAAAGTGTCTGTAGTGCATCTACTGATGTTCAACAAACTATTAGAAGCATTTTAACAGCATATCTGTAGCCTGTCAATAATATTTCAACAGTGTATCCCCTCACTTGCACAAATGCCAAGCCCATCTATAGATAATCAACTGCATATCAGTTACAACTTAACAGCACATTTGTTGTCATTCTACTAACTGCTTTGGGACTATCCAAATAAAGTGAAACACAAGTTGAACTTAGTTGATGGTCGGTAGACTATCTGCTTCACATTCAAATATGTATCAACTGATGAGCATGTTCAGTGCATTCACTAACACTCTACTAACCCACTGTAGATATGATTATCTAAATAAAGTGAAAGACTATTTAACCCCTTACTCTCGTGGGAATTGGTCTATATGGATAGGATTAATTGAAATGTTTCTTACAGAATAAATATGGAAAGCATATGCATAACCATGTTAGCAATTAAAAGGGAACAGTTTGATATTATGGGAAAATTATCAGACTAAAGGTGAGGAGACAACAGTTCACCTGACACAAGACTGAATCCAGTACACTGTAGATTTTTTGTGCATTTTACATTTACGGTACTTTTTGTCACATTTCTTAATAACGAAATCTTAGAACACTCTGGATACATTCAGGAACATGATAAGAATATTCTTTGAAAATGTAGGGTAGGTGCAACATAAGACCAAAATAATGACAAGGGTTTGAGTGAGAGGTATAACTGATGTTTCCAAGTGGCCACACACCTCTCCAAAGTAATTTAAATGCACTTTTATGATTCAAAGAAGAGTTTTCAAATCAAATCAAATTGTATTTGTCCCATGCTTCGTAAACAACAGGTGTAGACTAACAGTGAATTTTAAAATTACCGACACAGGTATATTTTTTTTGTTGTTGAAAAAATAGACAAATATTAGCACGAGGAAAAAAATCACAATTAGTAACAATAACTTGGCTATATCCACGGGTACCAGTACCGAGTCGATGTGCAGGGGTATGAGGTAATTGAGGTAGATATGTACAAATAAAACAAACAAAAATATAAACGCAACACGTAAAGTGTTGGTCCCATGTAAAAGATCCCAGAAATGTTCCATACTCACAAACAGCTTATTTCGCTCAAATTTTGTGCAGAAATGTGTTTACATCCCTGTTAGTGAGCATTTCTCCTTTGCCATGATAATCCATCCACCTGTGGCATATCAAGAAGCTGGACAATAAAATGTCACTCTAAAATGTACAGTTTTGTCACACAACACATTGCCTCAAATGTCTCAAGTTTTGAAGGAGCATGCAGTTGGCATGCTGACTGCAGGAATGTCCACCAGAGCTGTTGCCAGAGAATTGAATGTTAAGTTCTCTACGTTGTTTTAGAGAATTTGGCAGTACGTCCAACCGGCCTCACAACCAAAGACCACATGTAAACACGCAAGCCCAGGACATCCCCATCAGGCTTCTTCAACTGTGGGATCGTCTGAGACCAGCGACCCGGACAGCTGATGAAACTGTGGGTTTGCACAATCGAAAACATTCTGCATAAACTGTCAGAAACCGTCTCATGGAAGCTCATTTGCATGCTCATCCTCCTCACCAGGGTCATGACCTGACTGCAGTTTGGCGTAATAACCGATTTCTGTGGGCAAATGCTCCACTGGCTCGTTGGAGAAGTGTGCTGTTCACGGATGAATCCCGGTTTCAACTGTACCAGGCAGATGGCAGACAGCGTGTATGGCGTCATGTGGGCGAGCGGTTAACTGATGTCACCGTTGTAAACAGAGTGCCCCATGGTGCCGGTGGGGTTATGGTATGGGCAGCCATAAGCTACGGACAACAAACAAAATTGCATTTCATCGATGCCAATTTGAATGCATGGAGATACCGTGACGAGATCCTCAGGCCCATTGTCGTGCCATTCATCCGCCGCCATAACCTCATGTTTCAGCATGATAATGCATGGCCCCATGTCTCAAGAATCTGTACACGTCAGACATGTCACCCATTGAGCGTGTTCGGGATGCTCTGGATCGACGTGTACGAGACGACAGCATGTTTCAGTTCCTGCCAATATCCAGCAACTTCGCACAGCCATTGAAGAAGGACGGGACAACATTCCACAGGCCACAATTAACAGCCTGATCAATTCAATGCAAAGGAGTTGTGTCGCGCTGCATGAGGCAAATGGTGGTCACACCAGATACTGACTGGTTTTCTGATCCATGCCCCTACTTTTGTTTTTAAGGTATCTGTGACCAACAGATGCGTATCTGTATTCCCAGTCATGTGAAATCCATGGAATAGGGCCTAATTAATTGTATTTCAATTGACTGATTTCCTTTAATGAACTGTAACTCAGTAAAATCTTAGAAATTGTTGCATGTTGTGTTTTATATTTTTGTTCAGTGTAGGTAGGGATAAAGTGACTTAACAACATGATAGATAATACACAGTAACAGCATCATATGTGATGAGTCAAAAGAGAGTGCAAAAAGAGGCAATGCAGATAGTTCGGGTAGCTATTGGTTAACTATTTAACTATTTAGGAGTCGTATTGCTTGGGGGTAGAAGATGTTTAGGGTCCTGTTTCCAGACTTGGTGCATTGGTACCGCTTGCCTTGCGGTAGCAGGGAGAACAGTGTATGACTTGGGTGGCTGGAGTCTTTGACAATTTTTAGGGTCTTCCTCTCACACTGCCTGGTATAGAGGTCCTGGATGGCAGGGAGCCATAATGAGGGGGAAAATATGTTGTCATGCCCTCTCCATGACTGTGTTGGTGTGTGTGGTCCATGATCATTCCTTAGTGATGTGGACACTGAGGAAAATAGGTTGTTGTCTTGCTACCACGCTGCAAGGTCTCTGACTTCCTCCCTGTAGGCTCTCTCGTTGTCGTCTGTGATCATGCCTACCACCTTCGTGTCGTCTGCAAACGTAATGATGGTGTTGGAGTCGTGCGCGACCACGCAGTAGTGGGTGAACAGGGAGTACAGGAGGGGACTAAGCATGCACCCCTGAGGGGCCCCTGTGTTGATGGTCAGAGTGGCGGATGTGTTGTTGCCTACCTTCACCACCTGGGGATGGCCCGTAAGGAAATCACGCCCACCTTCAACTATAAGGTGCTTTTTTTGGCTTTCCTAGCTGTGCCGTTGAGGAACTAGAACAAGCACATTTGTAGTTGTCTGGTTTGGAACAGAGCCCTACATCCCTACCTTTACAGAATTACCGTTGTTGTTTACACAATCCAAAAACTATCCATTATAAATAGCAATCTGGGTCAGATGGGCATAATTTGAAAGCATGTTCTATTTCCAACTTGACTACCGAAATGATAAAATATGATCTTACAGTGTTAGTCTTTCACAAGGATATTCGGAGAAGCAGATAGTAATTTTTGTGCGCATAGAATGGAGTCATTAGTGCATTCAGATGCATGGTCCTGTCACGTTCGTTGACGGACGGGTCAGACCAAGGCGCAGCGTGATATGCATACATGTTTATTTGAACCGAATAAACAACGACAAAACAACAAACGAAACGTGAAGTCCAAGGTACACAAACAACATACCTAACACGGAACAAGATCCCACAACCCACTAGTGCCAATAGGCTGCCTAAGTATTGGCCCCAATCAGAGACAACTCCGGTGGAGCGGACTGCTCTGGCTCCGGAGTGGAGCCGCTGACCGGAGCTGGACTGGACCCCGGTGGAGTGGACTGCTCTGGCTCCGGAGTGGAGCAGCTGACCGGAGCTGGATCAGGCACTGGTGGAGCGGACTGCTCTGGCTCCGGACTGGAGCTATTGACTGGTGCCAGACCAGGTACCGGTGGAACGGGCATGGGCCGTGCCGGACTAGGAACATGCACCACTGGCTTGGTGCGAGGAGCAGGAACAGGCCGGGCCGGACTGGCGACACGCACCACTGGCTTGGTGCGAAAAGCAGGAACAGGCCGGGCTGGGCTGGCGACGCGCACCACTGGCCTGGTGCGAGGGACAGGAAAAGGCCGGACCGGGCTGGCGACGCGCACCACTGGCTTGGTACGAGGGGCAGGAACAGGCCGGGCCGGGCTGGCGACGCGCACCACTGGCTTGGTACGAGGGGCAAGAACAGGCCGGGCCGGGCTGGCGACGCGCACCACTGGCTTGGTGCGAGGGGCAGGAACAGGCCGGGCAGGGCTGGCGACGCGCACCACTGGCTTGGTGCGAGGGACAGGAACAGGCCGGACCGGGCTGGCGACGCGCACCACTGGCTTGGTGCGAGGGGCAGGAACAGGCCGGGCCGGGCTGGCGACGCGCACCACTGGCTTAGTGCGAGGGGCAGGAACAGGCCAGGCCGGGCTGGGAACACGCACCACTGGTTTGGTGCGGGGAGCAGGCACGGGCCGTACCGGACTGTGGAGGCAGACTGGAGGTCTGAAGCGGAGAGATGGCACAACCCGTCCTGGCTGGATGCCTACTTCTGCACACTATGTGTGAGGCATTAGCACAGGACGCACAGGGCCGTGCACGCGCACTGGCGATACAGTACGTAGAACCGGCGCAGGATATGCGGGACCGAGGAGGCATACTGGAGACCAGGAGCATTGAGCCGGCACACCCCGTCCTGGCTGGATGCCCATCTTCGCACGGCACGTGCGTGGTGCTAGCACTGGACGTACAGGGCTGTGCCGGCACACTGGCGACACAGTACGTAGCTCTGCATAACATGGAGCCTGCCCAGTCACACGCCTCCTCGCGTGAGAACGGGGAGTTGGCTCTTCTCTAACACTAGGCTCCGCCAACCACCCTTTTAGCCCCCCCAAAAAAAAATATTGGGGCTGTCTCTCGGGCTTCTTCCTCGGCCGGCGCCTTCTGCGTTGCCGCTGCTCCTCTCTATACCGTGCCTCCACTGTCTCCTCCCAAGGACGGCTATCCATCCCGGCCTGAATCTCCTCCCATGTCCAGGAACCCTTTCCTTCCAGGATCTCCTCCCATGTCCAGGCTGTCTGCTCCTGGACACGCTGCTTGGTCCTCGTTTGGTGGGATCTTCTGTCACGTTCGTTCATCGACGGACGGGTCAGACCAAGGCGCAGCGTGATATGCATACATGTTTATTTGAACCGAATAAACAACGACAAAACAACAAACGAAACATGAAGTCCAAGGTACAGTGGGTGGTCCGCTCAGGTCTAACTAGTGTTTTTAGACAGTTTTCTTCCTACGGGTAATGTACGCCCAAGGGCAACTTGTTTAAACTCCCCTTTTCCTAGAAACACACAAAGTTACCAAACAGAGTAACCAGCAACTTAGTGAGTACACAAAACACCACAGTATCCATACTCATATACGGAAAATAGTCTTCTCACAACACACACAACTGACCGGCTTTTAAACAATGGGATGTGTGATTGAAAAACCAGAAACAGGTGGTGCAATGCAGTGGAATGTCCACTAATTGGTCCACCTCAGCAATCAGCAGACACCCCAACGACCACCAATCAGGAACATACAGGACACTGTGATTGGGGCAGAAGGAGAGGAAAAACACAAAAAGACACAGGATACCTGTATCCGTAACAGTCCCCAATCAGAGACAACGAGCGACAGCTGTCTCTGATTGGGAACCACACCGGCCAACATAGAAATACCCATACTAGAACCTATAACATAGAACAACACAACATAGAATATACACACCCTGACTCAACATATAAGCGTCCCCTGAGTCAGGACGTGACAGGTCCGAGGCAGATTTTCTTCACAATACAAAAAACTGGCTTATTCTGTTAAGGACAACCCAGGGTTTAATGCCATGTCATCTTGTAACTAACTGTACATCAAACATAGTGATCATAAACGTTAACACTGTATATTTCATGAGTTTTATGATATGGAAATGTAAAGTGCACATTAAAACGCTATTTATTATAATCCTCAAAGTGTCATCTTTTAAAATACATAGAGTCCTCATAATGTACAGCATTTCCCTTACTCAGACAACAAAACATTTGCAAAAGTTTCCCAATTAGCAGGAGGGATGGGTGCAACTTTTAGGCGTGCGGTACTCAAGTTCAGAACGGCTGTCAGTCAAAACCCACACAGAGCTGTGAAACGGAGACCCTGAGGACTGACATAATGTTTAGCATGTTACTGTACAGCCACTACATTCCAATTTAGGCACTTATTAGTGTCCAAATATGCTATTATCAACCCGTATACGTGTACGAGTATAAAGGGTTAAATCAGTTAATATGCAACAATCCACATACAGTGCCTTTGGAAAGTATTCAGACCCCTTGACTTTTTCCACATTTTGTTACGTTACAGCCTTATTCAAATAAATAATATGCTAATTTATTTATTTTTAAACACAGAAATATTCAGACCCTTTACTCAGTACTTTGTTGAAGCACCTTTGGCAGCAATTACAGCATCGAGTCTTCTTGGGTATGACGCTACATCCTTGGCATTCCTGTATTTGAGGAGTTTCTCCCATTCTTCTCTGCAGATCCTCTCAAGCTCTGTCAGGTTGGATGGGGTGTTGCTGCAAAGCTATTTTCAGGTCTCTCTAGAGATGGATCTGAACGCTCTGGAGCAGGTTTTCATAAAGGATCTCTCTGTACTTTGCTCCGTTCATCTTTCCCTCGATCCTGACTAGTCTCCCAGTCCATGCCGCTGAAAAACATCCCCACAGCATGATGCTGCCACCACCATGCTTCACCGTAGGGATGGTATCAAGTTTCCTCCAGAAGTGACACTTGGCATTCAGAGAATCTTGTTTCTCATGGTCTGAGAGTCTTTAGATGCCTTTTGGCAAACTCCAAGCAGGCTGTCAAGGCCTTATTTTTACCCAAATATTGCAATTGCGATTTGACTTGCGATTTATATCAAAACACTTGCGTGAACTGTTGGAATCATGGAAATATAATGATTATTCTAGTTCTATAGTTGGAATATAATAGTGAGCACTTTGAATACTGTGTTGTTTGACATGACAACGAATGAAAAAGCCAGGGATGTGTTCATAATTTAATAGGATCTCGATGGAGGCGTTATTGTTACAGGGTAGGAACTAAAGTGTTGGTTAGTCTTTCCCAGGGGAGTGGGACCCTATAATCTTCGGCTACATTAAATGTTTTCTATTTTTTTCATGTAGCTAACATATTCATGCTTTGCCTATTTTTCTCTGATTTAGAAGATACTGTTGCACAAACAGCAAACTGATTTAGGCCTACACCAGCACTGGTATCAGGATGTATTAGCTGACCATGTTTGCTCTGACAAAATAGCTGTTTGCAGACAGTAAGATACTCAAATGAATAATGTAATTATAGAATGCTTGTGGATTTAAATTAACCTTCTCAGATGTGAGTTCCAAATATCTCTAATGGTCGCCCCAGCGTGAGTTGTTTTATGCACGTGACGTCAGAATCCACTCACTGTTCCAAATTGTGATTGTTACGCAACATGACAGTTAACACATGCTGCCTGCTAATTATCTGTAGGCTATGTTTCAACTTGTCAATTTCAAATTATTTTCTAACAAGTTGTATTTTCTAACATCAGTTTGAATTGAGGTGTGTTCCGCCTCCTCATTGATTCACATAGAAGTAGCCTTTTTCAGTGTGGCGGACAATTTATGTATGAGGCTTTACTGAGCCGGACAAACTTCCCTCTTCGAGGAGAGCCCTACCCCAATTTTTCCGCACAGACATTTGCGCAGTCTTGCATGAACTGGCACATTTTTTGGCTCACGCTCGCATTGTTGTTTTCCATACAAATAATAACTTTGGACATGTGTGTGTTCCTATCAAAGTAAGTGCCTTATTTTCTGCATATCGTGTTGTCGTTTCTACTGTAGCATACAATATATATGCATGTATGTACACTACCGTTCAAAAGTTTGGGGTCACAAATGTCCTTGTTATCGAAAGAAAAGCACATTTTTTGTCCATTAAAATAACATCAAATTGAACAGAAATACAGTGTAGACATTGTTAATCTTGTAAATGGCTATTGTAGCTGGAAATGGCAGATTTTTGGGGGGGAATATCTACATAGGCGTTCAGAGGCCCATTATCAGCAACCATCAGTCCTGTGTTCCAATGGCACGTTGTGTTTGCTAATCCAAGTGAATAATTTTAAAAGGCTAATTGATCATTAGAAAACCCTTATGCAATTATGTTAGCACAGCTGAAAACTGTTGTGCTGATTAAAGAAGCAATAAAACTGGCCTTCTTGAGACAAGTTGAGTATCTGGAGCATCAGCAGTTGTAGGTTCGATTACAGTCTCAAAATGGTCAGAAGAAAATAACTTTCTTCTGAAACTTGTCAGTCTATACTTGTTCTGAGAAATGAAGGCTACTCCATGCGAGAAATTGTCAAGAAACTGAAGATCTCGTACAATGCTGTGTACTTGATAAATTATTATTATACAGCACCATTCAAAAGTTTGGACACACCTACACATTCCAGGGTTTTTCTTTATTTTTACTATATTCTACATTGAAGAATAATATTGAAGACATCAAAACTTTGAAATAAAAAAATATTAAACAAATCAAAATATATTTTATATTTGAAATTCTTCAAAGTAGCCACCCTTTACCTTGATGACAGCTTTGCACACTCTTGGCATTCTTTCAACCAGCTTCATGAGGTAGTCACCTGGAATGTATTTCATTTAACAGGTGTGCCTTGTTAAAAGTTCTGGAATTTCTTTCCTTCTTAATGCGTTTGAGCCAATCAGTTGTGTTGTGACAAGATAGGTGTGGTATACAGAAGATAGCCCTATTTGGTAAAAGACCAAGTCCATATTATGGCAAGAACAGCTCAAATAAGCAAAGAGAAACAATAGTCCATAATTACTTTAAGACATGAAGGTCAGTCAGTCCGGAAAATTTCAAGAACTTTGAAAGTTTCTTCAAGCGCAGTTGCAAAAACCATCAAGCGCTATGATGAAAGTGGCTCTCATGAGGACCGCCACAGGAAAGGAAGACCCAGAGTTACCACTGCTGAAGAGGACAAGTTCATTAGAGTTACCAGCTTCAGAAATTAAAACCCAAATAAATGCTTCACAGAGTTCAAGTAACATACACATCTCAACATCAACTGTTCAGAGGAGACTGCATGAATCAGGCCTTCATGGTCGAATTGCTGCAAAGAAACCACTACTAAAGGACTCCAATAAGAAGAAGAGACTTGCTTGGATCAAGAAACCCGAGCAATGGACATTAGACCATTGGAAATCTGTCCTTTAATCTGATGAGTCCAAAAGTGAGATTTTTGGTTCCAACCGCCGTGTCTTAGTGAGATGCAGAGTAGGTGAACGGATGATCACCGCATGTGTGGTTCCCACCGTGAAGCATGGAGGAGGAGGTGTGATGGTGTGGGGGTGCTTTGCTGGCGACACTGTCTGTGATTTATTTAGAATTCAAGGTACACTTAACCAGTATGGCTACCACAGCATTCTGCAGCGATGCGCCTTCCCATCTGGTTTGCGCTTAGTGGGACTATCATTTGTTTTCAACAGGACAATGACCTAACACACCTCCAGGCTGTGTAAGGGCTATTTGACCAAGAAGCAGAGCGATGGAGTGCTGCATCTGATGACCTGGCCTCCACAATCAACTGACCTCAACCCAATTGAGATGGTTTGGGATGAGTTGGACCGCAGAGTGAAGGAAAAGAAGCAAGTGCTCAACATATGTGGGAACTCCTTCAAGACTGTTGGAAAATCATTCCAGGTGAAGCTGGTTGAGAGAATGCCAAGAGTGTGCAAAGCTGTCATCAAGGCAAAGGGTGGCTACTTTGAAGAATCTAAAATCTAAAATATAAGTTGATTTGTTTAACACTTTTTTGGTTACTACATGATTCCATGTGTTATTTCATAGTTTTGATATATTCACTATTATTCTACAATGTAGAAAATAGTACAAATAAAGAAAAACCCTTGAATGAGTAGGTGTGTCCAAACGTTTGACTGGTACTGTGTGTATATTCAAAAAATCAATCTTAATTTATTTCCACAATTAACGAATAATATGCATAATAATGTGGTCCGTTCATACGAAGGATTGTTACCTATAACCTTATTTTGGCAAACAATTGTTGTGATTCATCCTGTATTGTCCCTAACATCATTACCCCATAGCAACAGATGTGGGATACATACACCACAGGAGGTTGGTAGCACCTAAATTGGGGAGAACTGGCTCTTGGTAATGACTGGAGCGGAATAAGTGAAATGGTATCAAATACATCAAACACATAGTTTCCAGGTTTTTGATGCCATTCCATTTGCTCTGTTCCGGCCATTATTATGAGCCGTTCTCCTCTCAGTAGCCTCCACTGACATACACACATACACACACACACACATACACACTCCCCACCCTTCCCCCACAAACAACCACAAGTTCAGATATTCAACAGTTGTTCCATCCCGAGCCCAACTCAAGAGAAGAGTTTATGTGAAAATGCATATACAGTTGTAGCTGTTTGAGAAGGCATGCACAATTGAGCAAGAATGGGGAGATTTCATTAACCAATGTCGAGTCCTAGCTGATGGAGCTCAGATACAGCCCCCCTACCGTGAAACCTACACATGCTGGTCCCCCGTTGTCACCATTTTCCTAAGCATCTCTGTGCAGTCAGACCTTTTGATTATTTTGTGCCACCAGGGCAACAATAATTTGCCCCCTCTCTGATTGTCCGAGTGTGACCCCTTGCCAGCACTGCCACTACCTGGGTGGGGGCACCCCACCAACATTCCTACCGACTAGGTACATGGTCATCAAGGTTCTCATTAGCAGCTTTGAGAAATTATTTGTATATCTTGGCTGCGTATAGGCTAATTGCAGTAGGCCTAAAAACAGATAACGACTTTTCCTTAGTGTGTGGGTCACTCAGGTGGGTGTCAAGGATTATCCCTACCATGTTGATTCTTACCTAATTTTTACTCTCTCTCTCTCTCTCTCTCTCTCTCTCTCTCTCTCTCTCTCTCTCTCTCTCTCTCTCTCTCTCTCTCTCTCTCTCTCTCTCTCTCTCTCTCTCTCTCTCTCTCTCTCTCCCTCCCTCCCTCCCTCATTTGGATGAACATTACACACACAAGCAGAGATGTAACTTGAGTTGAAGTAATTGCCATGCCTATTCTGCGCTCAGCTCCAGACAATCTTGCTGAACATTTTCCAAACACTGTTGGACAGCGTCAATATCATTAGGTTATGTACATTTGTGTTCCGGTTCCTCATATTTGAATATATATTATTTCAATAACTATCCTTTCTTCTAATGCTGTCTTTTATCTATATATTACAGTTTTTCTCGATTGCTAAGACACATTTCTTGAAAGCTGCTCTCCTTTTCTCTTAACTGTGAACACAAAACCCAATTTTCAAGCTACATTCACAAAACCTCAGACTCTTCTTGCAAAACCAAACTTTCACCTCAAAACAGTTCAATCTGTGCTCAAAACTGAACTATGTTGTCAAATCGTGCCCCGAGTCAATCAAAATTAAAAACACTACTGAACAGTCACTAAACACTACGTAGAAAAATAGAAAACACAATGCTCAGGACATGAAGCTGGAGAAATAAATGTTTATTGTTCACTGTAGGCTAAATGCATGTTGCAAAACTTGTACAAAAAGACAAAACAGAAATCTTGTGCATTTACATGTAGCACTTGTAAAAACAAACAGAAATCTTATGCGTTTGCCACTTGTGTACAGTAAGCCCATGTAAAAATAAAGTACAAAAATATACAAATAAGTGCATTACTCAGCCACAGCATCATGTCTCCGTACTGGGTCAGGCCACAGGACTTCATCCACATCACAGGCCACATTTTGTCTGGCCAGGCAACGGGGGAAAAAACCCCTGGCATGCCGTATCCAGGCTTGGCATGCCTCCACACCTATGTCACCACAGGCAAGTCCCATGGCTTGCAGGAGATTTACCCTGGTGTAAGGTTGGCGTTCATATACCTTCCACCGCCATGAGAAGAATAATTCCTCAATGGGGTTTAGGAAAGGGGAGTAGGTGGAAGGCAAAGATTGATAAAACCTTGGTTCATATTGTACCACTCTCTAACCTGGAGGGCTCTGTGAAAACTCACATTGTCCCAAACAACAACATAGATGGGATGCTCATCCTGCTGCCCTAACAAAGCATCTCGCATGTGATTGAGGAAAATGAGGAGCTGGTGAGTGTTGTAGGGCCCCAGGTTGGCATGATGGTGGACAACCCCATGATTGCTGATGGCAGCACATAATGTGACATTGCCACCACTCTGCCCAGGAACACCAACAATGGCCCGATGGCCAATCACATTACGGCCTCTCCTTCTCCTTTTGGTGAGATTAAACCCAGCTTCATCCATGTAGATGTATTGATGGGGGTCTTTCCATTGCATCCAGTTGAAAAACCCTCTGTAGAAATAGATATAGTTTTGTAAGTGATACGGAAAAAGTGATTTAGGCCACTACAGTAAATCACTACTTAGAGTAATCAACATTGAATGTGTCTGGATATATGCCAACCTGTACATACTGGAATCTTTGCTCTTTGACTCTGTCTGAGTTTCGATCAAAGGGCACTCTGTATAGCTGTTTCATGCGCAGTCTGTTGCGCTTGAGGACACGATCAACAGTAGAGAGGCTGACACTGTTGATACCCTCAAAATTTAAATGGTCCTCAATTATCTTCTGCTGAATTTCGCTCAGTTTAATGGCATTGTTCTCACGGACCATATCAACAATTAGGGTCTCTTGGTGTGGGGAGAACATACCTGTCCTCCCACCCCCATGTGGCAGTCTTTCAATTCTACAAAAAGAGAACATGGAGTTACAAAACATATACATGGAATACTAGGCCTACAAACAGTTAGACCAACCCTCCATTACAATACTACAGTACATTGGTACAGTGATGTACTGAAACATATATTTACTTACAGTATACTGTGGTACAGTATATAGTATGTCATACAGTAATTGCTGTCAACATTTACATACTGTACTATAATGTCAAAAAAAGGTAATTACCTGTTCTCTTCTCTAAATCTTCGGATTATGGTGGACACAGTGAATCTACTGATGTTTGGTTGTACCCTTTGTCCAGCCTCCCTCATGCTCATACCATGGACAAGAACATGGTCAATCACAGTAGCTCTGATTTCATCAGATATTACTGTTCTTTGTCTTCGCTGACCACCTCAACCACCTCGACCTCGTCTCACACGAACTCTTCCTCTCAGATTTCTATCCATTGTAGGGCCTCACAAACCAGTGCTCTCTGAACTGGCTTACTGTATATGTTCCCTCACATCATTAGCCACAAGTGTGATCAATTTTGAGTTGTTGTGTTCAAGTGGTGATACCTGTGCTCTAATTGTGTTTGACTTTTGTCACCTGTGCTCACCATTATGCAGCACGGGTGCATCACAATGAAAATGTGTTGGCAAGTTATGTCTAAACAGGTGAAAAGTGCTTATGGTTTCGCCAAAAGAGTGATTGATTCAATCAGTGGGTTCAGGCAACTGAGCATTTGGTTCAGACAATAGGGTTTAGTGTTTTAGCAATTGAGAAAAACTGTAATACCATGAATAGATAGTCCAATACTAATTTTTTTACAACATTCCCTATATTGAATGGTATAGTGTATTTGTAGTTTATTTCTTTATCAATTGTTGTAGTTCATTGTTTTCCTGTTTAAAAAAATAAATACAATCCCTACCATGGATAGTATTGGGTGTTCCATGATTCAACTCCTCTATGGGAACTTTGTATTATTTAGAATAGCAATGGAGTAGTCTTGTTGTCTCGGAACAGTTGATTATCAATGTACAGTTTATTGACTACGAGAGCTACAAGTTTCCCTTTAAGTCGATTCACCTTGAAGAGTGGGTACAGAACTTTGTAAGGTTCTGCAATTTCCTTCGGGAACTGATCATTCATTCCTATTTTCGTGCCAACAAGTCTTTTGCCCAGGCTTTCAACCATTATTTTATATTTAAAGATTGCAAATTTGCCAACGATTGGACGCTCGTGTCGCTGTCCTCTCTGTCCGGAACGGTGTACACTTTCGAGTTTGATTTTGTCAACACTATCGCCTGGGATCTGAAAGAAGGAATTCTTTCACCATACTTTCAGGATGTTCACACTCATTTGATTTAATACGAGTAAGTACCATATTTTCTCGCATGGAACTAGTCTGATTCCAAGTAAGGCTTCTCTCAGCAACATGGTCTCCTTTTTAACTTCTTTAACGTCCATTTCAACAGTATTGACTGTACCTTTTAGCTTGTTTCTTTCTTTCTCCATTGTTGCAGCTTTTTCGTCACTCATTTCAAGGCTCGCCTTCATCTCCTTTATTTCTTTACTGACAAGTTCAAGTACGCCTAATTGATCATTTATTGATTTTAGCAGGTCGGTTTCAACTCTTACCATAGGTGGTGAAAAGCATAAATCATCGGTGTCTGTCGAGGAATCTCGTAGTTTTCTCTTGGAGTTTGGTTCTCCATTTTTTAAACAGTCGTCCATTTCGGGAGGTGTTATCTTGTCCACTGGATGGCCTCGTTTACGCCTCTTCTGACCAATTAGTCTGTATATAATGTAAGTACACACACAGTTTGTTGGTTGTGTGAAAAGTACAGATGCTCATTATGTTTTTGTTTGATATTAATAGGCCTGTATTCTTTGCATGTTCACTATAACTGATGGAAATTAAGATATGCACTTACTGTAATGACTGCCTGTATGGAATGTTTTATCTTTGCTGCTAATAAATGGGCAAAAGACCCAACCAATAATCTGTTTGAAAGCGGTTTTCTTATGCACACATTTATGAACACTTGCAATCTCACCCTTGCTAGAGTAGCTATCAGGAAGGTTACACACACACACACACACACACACACACACACACACACACACACACACACACACACACACACACACACACACACACACACACACTGTGTATTCTAAGGGAGGGGTAAAGGTTTGGTGAGTCAAGCATATAAGGTATGTGAGGAGTTGCGAATGAAAATGTCCTCATTAAAAGTATATGGCCATTAGAATGCATTGAATTGTATGGTTTAAAAAGTAGAAATACTGTCAAAAAGATTGTCTTAGGTAGTCTAGTCTGAAGCTGTCTGTAATGTTAGTTTGGTGTCTCTAGCTCAAAGGTTTTAGAGCAGGGGTGCACATGAACATAAGAAACATAATGTGAGTTTGTCTAGTCAAATTGCATAAGTCCCAGCAAGTACCAGGACTCGGGCTGAATTCGGTTGAGTGTCGCAAGAGTTTGGTTTTCAGCAAGTGCTCGGGACGATCAAGGCAACTACATGGCAGATGATGGAAAAGTGGTATACTTTAGATTTATATTGTAGAGGGGAAGGGAGGGGAGATGGGCATTTTCATGTCCCCGACAATGTATTTTGTACAGCATTTTGGTCGGGAGGTGTCCCAAATCGGTCATTTGGGTATATTGTAAGGTTCTGAGCTCTCGGAGAGGATGCTCTCACTGTTCCAATGTTTCGTCTTCACTTCACTCAGGTAAGGTAGCTAAGCTAATGTTAGCTAGCTAGAAAATTGCTCAACCCTGAATTTTTTTTTTTATAACATTGACTGTGTGGGGTGTTTGCAGAATTTGGTCAGCAAGCTATTTTTGTATTTGAACACCAGTTGGGGAATGCTGCTGTAGGCTGTCTCATCGCCGTCAGTGAGCAGGCCTACCACGTTGTGTCGTCAGCAAACTTGATGATGGTGTTGGAGGCGTGCATTGCCATGTAGTCGTGGGTGAACAGGAGGGACCTAAGCACACACTCTTGAGGGTCAGCGTGGCGGAGGTGGTGTTGCCTACCCTCACCACCTGGGGCCGTCCCGTCAGGAAGTCCAGGATCCAGTTACAGAGGGAGGTGTTCAGCCCCAGGGTCCCCAGCTTGGTGATGATCTTGGAGGGGACTATGGTGTTGAACACTGAGCTGTAATCTATAAACAGCATTCTCACATTGTTATTTCCCCTCTTGTCCAGGTGGGAGGGAGCAGTGTGAAGTGCAACTGAGATTTCACGCAAGACTGTTGTATTCCTCGAAGCGAGCATGAAAGGCATTGAACTCGTTTTGGAGTTCTGCATCACTGGGCATTTCACGGCTGGGTTTCCCTTTGCCACATACGATGTGCGACGGAGCCGGTGTAATAGGATTCCACCTTCCTCCTATATTGTCATTTTGCATGTTTGATGTCTCGTCGGAGGTCGTAGCGGGCTATCTTGTATGCGTCCATGTCTGTGTCCCTTTTCTTGTAAGCGGTAGCGCTAGCCCAGCACAGATATTGCCTGTGATCCATGTTTAATGGTTTGGATACATTCGTATAGTCTCTGTGGGGATTATATCTGGTGGTCCTCTGTAGCTCAGCTGGTAGAGCACGGCGCTTGTAATGCCAAGGTAGTGGGTTCGATCCCCGGGACCACCCATACACAAAAAAAAATATGTATGCACGCATGACTGTAAGTCGCTTTGGATAAAAGCGTCTGCTAAACGGCATAATATTATTATATCTTCTAGGCAGTTGTTGAAGAAGCCCGTAAATGCAATTAGCTCTCACATTGTCACGTCAGAATTAGACGTTGCCTAGTTTTTGCAAACATCAAATTTAAACGTTTTAAAGGTTAAGTTTAGGCATTAACTCCGAAATCTTAAGCAAATGTCACACAAAGCATATATATTATATTGAGTACAGACGTGGTCAAAAGTTTTGAGAATGACACAAATATTAATTTTCACAAAGTCTGCTGCCTCAGTTTGTAAGATGGCAATTTGCATATACTACAGAATGTTACGAAGAGTGATCAGATGAATTGCAATTAATTGTATAGTCCCTCTTTGCAATGAAAATTAACTTCATCACAAAAAAACATTTCCACTGCATTTCAGCCCTGCCAAAACAGGACCAGCTGACATCATGTCAGTGATTCTCTCATTAACACAGGTGAGTGTTGACGAGGACAAGGCTGGAGATCACTCTGTCATGCTGATTGAGTTAGAATAACAGACTGGAAGCTTTAAAAGGAGGGTGGTGCTTGAAATCATTGTTATTCCTCTGTTAACCATGGTTACCTGCAAGGAAACACATGCCGTCATCATTGCTTTGCACAAAAGGGCTTCACAGGCAAGGATATTGCTGCTAGAAAGATTGCACCTAAATCAACCATTTATCGGATCATCAAGAACTTCAAGGAGAGAGGTTCAATTGTTGTGAAGAACAACAACTAAGCAGGTAGGTTAGTGCTTAAGAGTGTTGTGCCAGTAACCGAAAGGTCGCTGGTTCTTATCCCCGAGCCAACCAGGTGAAAAATATGTCGTTGTGCTCCTGAGCAAGGCACTTAACCCTAATTGCTCCTGTAAGTCGCTCTGGATAAGAGCGTCTGCTAAATGACAAAAAAATAAAAAAATAAAGAAGGCGTCAGGGCGCCCAAGAAAGTCCAGCAAGCGCCAGGACCATCTCCTAAAGTTGATTCAGCTGTGTGATTGGGGCACCACCAGTGCAGTTATTGCTCAGGAATGGAGCAGGCAGGTGTGAGTGCATCTGCACGCACAGTGAGGCGAAGATTTTTGGAGGAAGGTCTTGTGTCAAGAAGGGCAGTGTGGAAGCCACTTCCCTCCAGGAAAAACATCAGTTACAGATTTATATTCTGCAAAAGGTACAGGGATTGGACTGCTGAGGACTGGGGTAAAGTCATTTTCTCTGATGAATCCCCTTTCCGATTGTTTGGGGCATCCGGAAAAAACTTTATCCGGAGAAGACAAGGTGAGCGCTACCATCAGTCTGTGTCATGCCAACAGTAAAACATCCTGAGACCATTCATGTGTGCGGTTGATTCTCAGCCAAGGGAGTGGGCTCACTCACAATGGTACCAACACCTCCAAGAGCAACTTCTCCAAGAGCAACTTCTCCCAACCATCCAAGAACAGTTTGGTGACGATTAATGCCTTTTCCAGCATGATGGAGCGCCTTGCCATAAGGCAAAAGTGATAACTAAGTGGCTCGGGGAACAAAACATCATCATTTTGGGTCCATGGCCAGGAAACTCCCCAGACCTTAATCCCATTGAGAACTTGTGGTCAATCCTCAAGAGGCGGGTGGACTAACAAAAACCCACAAATTCTGACAAACTCCAAGCAATGATTATGCAAGAATGAGATGCCATCAGTCAGGATGTGGCCCAGAAGTTAATTGACAGCATGCCAGGGCGGATTGAAGAGGTCTTGAAAAAGAAGGGTCAACACTGCAAATATTGACTCTTTGCATAAACTTAATGTAATTGTCAATAAAAGCCTTTGACACGTATGGAATGCTTGTAATTATACTTCAGTATACCATAGTAACATCTGACAAAAATATCTAAAAACACTGAAGCAGCAAACTTTGTGAAGACCAATACTTGGACGTTCACCTTCCAGCAGGACAATGACCCTAAGTGTCATTCTCAAAACCTTTGACCACGACTGTACAGCATCATATGATACAAGGCATTTATGTATGTGTTTTAAATGACCAAAGGGGTCTGACTTTAAATTAAGTACAGCTTCATGCGATAGAGTCTTTATGGATGTGTTATGAATGCCTGTAGGTGTCTCACTTCAAACTAAGTATTACAGGACACTACATAAAGTGTAAATAAATAGGTTATTCATGTTATACTGATTTTATAAAGGTTCTCTCATGATCCAGATGTTTTTAAATGGGTCGATGGACCTGCAAAGCTTGCATTTGTGTGTGTGTATGTGTGTCAGAACCAAGATGATTTGGAGTAGTCCAACCTGAGACCACCATGCTGGAGACCAGGGCTTCATTACAACCTGTTACAATGGTGCCAACATTTTGTGGCGGATCTTTCAGCGGGGGAGTGGGTGAATGCGTCATAGACCTGACTGGGCCCAGCACCATCCGGTATGACTCGTTTTTGTTGTGTGCATGTTTGTGTATTGAGGAAGATGTAACTTGGTTCCAGAAGACACTTTCAATTTCTTTAGGTTACAGGATTTCATCAAGGTAAGTGTTTCTTGGTGTAACGTAATCTCCAGGCTATTGCACACACAGCACATATAAGCCTGGGATATCAACCATTCAAAGTTGGCCTTGGCACTAGCCTATTCTATAGGAGTGACCTTACTGAGTAAAGTATTGTCATCAACACTACTTAACTCAGTCAAAAAGTTATAATTATGGCTAAACCCTGCCCATTTCCACAATTTATCTTTTAAAATTAGATTTTATACCTAACCCTAACTAATGATGGCCAAGCGTATGCCATCCTTTAGCACAACATGTCTCCCTTTAAAAAGCACATGTTTATATCATATTCGACATTAGTGATTGTTTAGCAGACCCTCTTATCCAGAGCGACTTACATTATTTATATATATATTTTTTTCATACTGCCCCCCCGTGGGAATCGAACCCACAACCCTGGCATTGCAAACGCCATGCTCTACCAACTGAGCTACATCCCTGCCGGCCATTCCCTACCCTACCCTGGATGATGCTAGGCCAATTGTGCCACATTTATGAACCCTTTATACATTATAAATGCTTTGTAACACATTTATGTTGTGCTTATGAAGGCATTATGGAGGCTTTATAAGCTGAATCGAATACTAATGTCCGTTCGGATATCCAGATATTCGATTAACCGTGCCCATCCCTACTCTCAAAATCTGCCCCAATGGGTCCCCCTTTATTCAGCATACACCCAGGGAAAGATGCATCGCTCTTTATTTACTCAACTGAATGCTGACATAAAACACAAACACAACCACAGAACAGCATGTAAGCCACTCATTTCCATTACACATCAAGAGGCATATAGAGCATTTTAAAGCTACATTGCACAGTTTGATAATCGTGGGACTTAAAATATGTAGTCATAGGATATATCCATAATAATGACGTTGATGCGTGAAAGTGTATGTTTACTTCAGTAAAGTAAGTGTTTCTTAACACCCATTGAAAGCAGTGAATACGCTGCTCTGATGAAGTTCCTGGGATGCGCTGAGTCAGTATTCACATCATGAGAAATAATTCCCCTCGACCACGCCCACAAATTGGGGAAAACAAACATGGTTTCCTATTGATCCCCAATGTAAAAGTGCCAACTTCGTTGTTTATTTTTGTCTTATACAAAAATAACAAAATACGCCAAAAACCTCCTGTGTTGTTCAACTGAGTGCACAAAACATTAGGAACACCTGCTATTTCCATCATATAGACTGACCAGGTGAATCCAGGTCAAAACTATGATCCCTTATTGAGGTCACCTGTTACATTCACTTCAATCAGTGTAAATGAAGGGGAGGAGACAGGTTGAAGCAGGATTTTTAAGCATTAAGACAATTGAGATGTAGATTGTGTATGTGTGCCATTCAGAGGGTGAATGGGCAAGACAAAATATTTAAGTGCCTTTGAATGGGGTATGGTAGTAGGTGCCAGGCAGGGGTTTAAGTGTGTCAAGAATTGCAACACTGCTGGGTTTTTCACGCTCAACAGTTTCCTGTGTGTATCAAGAATGTTCCACCACCCAAAGGACATCAAGCTAGCTTGACACAACTGTGGGAAGCATTGGCGTAAACATGGGCCACCATCCCTGTGGAACGCTTTTGACACATTGTAGTCCATGCCCCGAGGGCAAAAGGGGGTGCAACTCAATATTAGGAAGTTCCTAATGTTTTGTACACTCAGTGTACATGTAACAAGGTAACAAACCCGATCTACGGTTCACAATGCTCCCACGTAGGGAAATATAACCTGCAAGAAGAGCCCTGTGGCTATTCAGTGTGGAAGAGTGGGAAATTAGAAATGTGGGGACCCGGTGTCCAAGTAGTCTACACGTAGCTGTGTGTGGAAAACATTTTATCATAGGTAAGACATTTTACTTCTTTAGTATAGTCCACTCACTACTTGTAGCTGTATAGTCCATTTGTTTGTGTTGTTGGTCTTGGCTAGTGTCGTATCGGGTGAATGGTGGCAATTATTGCTGTCAACAAAGAGTCCGCTTATGCTGCACAAGGATTAGAGGCTTTTATTAATATCACAAGGTTACAGCATAAGTTACAGACCCGCGGTGTCTGGAGAACGGCGTCCCAGATTGCATTGGCCGTTCTGCCTTCTCCTTCGTTTTTCCCCCTACTTATAAACAATGCAAAAAGATGCTCCCTCTTCTGGCCAATCACCAGTCTCCCCTGTCTACAACACACTTCCTGTCTGTTGTATGTGACGTTACACTAAAACATTCCCTCTTGATACTAAAATCAACATTCTTTCAGTTCCACTTAAAAACATTTAACAACGTCATAATCTCCATACACGACATATCCCCCCTTCGAGACGAACAGTCTCGAAAACAAACAGAATAGGATTATGACAAGTAACAATTTATCTTATTGAGTATCTTTAACATTAAACCAAAAACATTATTCTCTAGAGTGTAAATACCTTTCTATGAAATAACTGTTTATGAAGTGTGAATACATTACTATGAAATATGAACAAATCTTTATGGAGTGTAAGAGCAAAAAACTGTCCGGCAGCCATCTTTTCAGATATCCATCCATCAATCAAGACAGTAAAATTCTCGCACGGTCCCTCTGCCCCAGGCAACCACCTAGATACTCCAAATAAACTCATAAACCATGTAAATGCATTTGAAACTATGATGCAATTAAATACACATGTAAGCCCCTGCAAACAAAATCCTATCCAAAAAATATCCACTCTAAGGCTGGTCAACCCATTGGACCCTAAAGTGGACCTCTCCCTTCCTAAATTCCCTGTCCCTAAGCATTCACGAAATAAACAGAAACATCTAAGATCCTCACATGTATTCAATAACATCAAACATCATTCTACAAAAATTAATACCTAAGAATATGACACAATTATGTATTACACATGCAAATATGTCTATATTTCATTGCAGACACTGGAATGTAGTCCACTACACTTCATCTCCCCGTAGTCTCCTCTTCCAATGGACTGTTGATGATGGAATCGGAATCTTTCCACACCCTCCTTGTTTCATCTTCTCCAGTCATATTGTCCCTTCATATTGTCCTTGTTTGAGTATTTCAATCTCCACATGTCCCCCAAATGCTTCTGGAAGAAAAGAAAATACCAAACAGTATCTTTTGCAAAACAAACACTTTCAAATTAAACATCAATATCAACTAAGAATATAAAAATGATATATAAATGATGTATGAATCACATTAACCCTTTCCCCCCTTTGATTCATAAAATCATACCAAAATCACCCTAATATTGACAAAAAAAAAAAATAATAATTGAAAAATGATCAAATTATCAAAAATGATATTTATCCATTCAGTTCCACTTGTCCATCTTCATCCAGATCAGGAACAGTCAACACCGGCATCTGAGTGTTGTCTCCAGGCATCACTCTCAAACCTATCTCAATATCATAGCTTTCTCAAAGGTCAGTAACAAATTACAAACATCACACAGTGTTATCAAAGCTGCCATTAAATGTAACCCATCACTGCCCCTACTGGCCTACCTGATCTTGCAACCAAGTCTTCTCAGATCTCCCAAACGCATCCCTTATATTCTTCAACACATATATAGCATTCGTGATATTATTGGAACTATCTGGACTCAAAGTATACCTAATATTATCAATATGATCTTCCCAAATGTTACACCATACCATGGAAAAAGTCCCCCCTTCTCCCTTAGATTTATCCTTCAATGATAGGCTTGAAGACTATGACATGTAGCCATGTCTCTTTTCATCCAATTTCAAATATAGCTTCAGATTTCTGTGTCTGGTGCTACCCCTCTTATAATGGTAGAAACCTCATATGGAAGCTTCAACGTTGACATGTAACAACAACATGTCTATCCATAGGGTAAGAATATATATGCTTTATCACCACAAACCCTCCAAATATCTCTAAAATTCCCCATAGTCACATTGTCAGGCAAAAGCTAATCTTTTACCATCAAAGTCCTGCTCTTCTTACTACCTGGTACATAAAAAGTAACATATTTCTCATTACTACCCTTAAGGTCATGCATACCCAAAGTTATCATATAACATCACAATCTGATATTCCCATAAACATACCCCTTACCTCATATGTTTTATTAGAACAAAAACAACTTTTAGCCCTCAATGGTTACACCTCAAATGCTTCAGGGTTTGCTGTTACCTGATTTTACTTTCCATCTAACAAATGCACCCAAGTTAATTCACTTAACCCAATACCACCTAACCCTAGGCTTAAACAAATGTTTTGACAATGACATTATTTTATCTGTTACTGATTGTTGCTGATACCACAGTCATTACAAAGCATAAAATTGACACATACTTGATAGAGGTCGAGCGACCGTCTCTAACATGTTTGGTGCTGGAATTCTCACCAGACATGGACCCTCAAGATTCCTCACTGATCTTACAGAATGAGCTGCTGGAACCTGCCCATCTATCTCTAATTTTCACAACAGAAGAATCAAACCCATCCATTTAGTTTATCTCTTCCCTAACGAGCGGTACTGATCAGATACCTCTCCTTGTCTGTCATTAAAATCAAAGACCTCATCCTGTACCTCCATGATGAATCTATATTCTCTCTACTACTATCTGTTCTCCTATTTTAACCCTATTCGTACTATCATTGACAGCACTCTCCATCCGTAACATAAACCCTGAGTCCTTCTTGCGACCCCCTTTAATTTCAGAAAAGTTGTTGTCTGTGTCATACTTCCTACATTTGCTATTGCCATCGTATCATTAATCCCTTCCAAAGTTACCATTAAAGTAGTTGATTTAGTTGATGTATCAACCTTAATTACTTCTAGTGCGAAAGTTCCCGTTATCCTCTGTGTATTATCTACTGTTGGAGTGGCTACTGTAATCTACTCCTCCTGAACTCCCTCAATGACTGTGGAGGCTACAACAGACCTCAACTCTTCCATTATAAGCGTTACTTTATGAATTGCATAGCCTTTTAACCAATAATTCTTAACCGGAACAAATTCTAATGCTTGCACTAGATAAGTATACTTCTTCTCCATAATTATCTCTCCATGTGGGAGGAACGTCCCCATCCTAACCCTAATAAGTATTTTTCCTCTAAAATTGGTGCTGGAGCTATTGGTTCCCTTATAATCAAATGCGATAGATTTATGGCTTTAATAACTATCAATGTTGAAAGAGTTAAATTGCTTCTCACTGTTGTTTTAATAGACTGAAGTGTTAATGTCCTTAGTTACTTCATCCATTTTCCAAAGATTTGAAGTCTTTGCTTGTACTTCCATCTATCACCACTAGTGTCACTTTTTCCCAACTCTCAGTCCTATCTCTAATCCCTAACTTTCAAACTTTTGATTATAAAAAATACACCTACAATTACCTTGATCTTCCTACTCTAAAGTGTCCTTCACCATTGTTCTCTCTCTTACTACTAACTTTGAAACTTAGCTTACTGTCTTAGAGTTCCTTCAACCTAGTTCTCCTAACTTATTTTAATCTAATCTTTTCTCCTAACCTTTAAAAACCTTTTCCACTGATTTATTCACAAAATCACTTTACCACCAAATTTTTAGAATATATGATTGGGAAAGTCCCCACCTGCTTCTGACTTCTTTACACACAGACTTGGCAAACGACTAAACACCTTTTAGCCTAGCCTGAAATCTCTTGGTGTAAGAATGTAACCCAGAATAACAGTCACCCCTTTTAACTTTATTTTTCAGACAGATTGTCTAATAGGCAGTCTAATAGATTATCATCCTTCCTATGATATTATCTTTTTAAGCAAATATGATTCCCAAAAACCCTACTTTTTAAAATCCTCTACCAGACAGCCGTTTAGTGTACATCTTATTGTACAGTTCAATTTACACAATGCATCTCTTCCCAATAATGCAATAGGTATATGCTCTAATATTAGTATCTTAAGAGTAATTAACTGTTTTACTACCTCAAATCCCTATCCTAATTAGTTAATTTTACATAGTGAGATGTTTAACCTCTTTAGGCTCAACACAGATAAGTTTTTACACTATTCACTATCACTTCTCATAGTCCTCTGGTTTTACTTCAATTGTTAGCTATTTTCTCTTCTTCTCTAATCGGTGCTATCAGCTGACACCCCCCTTCGTATCTTCTAGGCACTAACAGGTGATCTCGACTGGCCCCTGTATCTTCCTTAAAAATGTTCTCTGTTGTTTCCTCCTGACTTGTTGCATTAACAGGTAAAGTGACCAACCTGTCCATAATTATAACAGTCTTCTGAAAGTTGCTGGAAGTGTAGCTGAAATCTTCCTCCTCCTTCTAAGCCTTCTCGTCCTCTTCCTCTCCAATTCTGTGTCTGTCCAGAAACTGGCTGTGGATATGGAACACCTGGTACCCCCTTGGCTGGTACAATTGCATTTGATATTGTTCAGTTGAAGCTGTAACAGTGATTGTTGATTTGGTTCACTCTGATTCTTCATAACCAAAGCTTCTCTTCTCCACCAGTTGTATGATTGAGTTCTCTGAGAGTTTCTTGATCCTGTTCTTTCTTGCTGACATATCAGTATTCTTCAACAGCTTATATTCTAAGTTCTGTCCTCGAAATATAATCTTCCATCATCTTCTTACTTTTCTTCTGTGCCAGTCCTTTTAGGATAAACTCCTTTTGAATACACAGCACCTTTAGTCTCTTCTTTATCGCTGTCTTCATCTGAACTCGAACCTCATTCTTCTCTTAGTTTCCAGACATCTCGGTTTTTCTTCCTTCTGGAGTTTTGGATTCATCTTCATTGTCGTTTCTGCTTGTCCTCTATCTATTATTCATCTTCATCTCTGATGCAACAATCACCCTACTGGATGATCACTGGAAGCTGAGGATAAACATCCCTAAGCTCTACTTCCCTTAGCCTTATCTCTATAGCTTTGTTTATCTTATCGCTGGAATCTTTTATCAGTTTTTGTTTGAGAATGAAGGGCAACTTTTGTTTCATTTGCCGGATAACCTAGCAATACTCTTAACTAAAGGATTACCATTTTGTACTATATCCACCGGTGTACTGACTTTTATAGCCTTGATGTCGTTTTTCCCCATTGTAACTACTCTTTTATATTCCTTTATTATGAATTATCTTATTTTAGACTATATAGCCTATGGCTTCCCCCCTTCAATTATTAATATAACCCAAACAACCAAAAAAAAACAAAAAAAAAAAACATTTTTTATTCCTGTATCCTATGTCACCAATTTATCAATTAGTGGTGGCTATCTTACCACAACCCATCAAATGCAAGTAAATGTAAGTTAGTCAACTTCAAAGCACTCCCAAAAACAAAGCCTGTAACCCCTTGCTCTATAACCCCTTGCTCTATAAGCACCTAATTATCTTAAATCCAGAATACTGTCAGTACCTGATTTCCAACACAACTCCAATCAACCCCAGTGATGCACATAGCCTCCAAAATGCAATTTTTAATGAATCAGTTTGCCAAGCCTATGTGAAATTGTCATAACATCAAATATTTTGTAACCAGACCAGTCTCAAAACCTTTTTGACTTGATCCTCTGCCGCGTCACGTGATGTCACGTCAGCACTTCCTGTATCTCCTCTCTCCTCTCGCTTATCGTTCCTCTCATATGACAAAAGAACAGAGACACAGGAAAAGATTTTAGTAGTTAATGCAATCACTGAGTTATTTCAAGCATATTCAATATTCCCCCACTCATATTCGCTCTAAGACTTATTTTAATTCATTACGTATTTTATTTTAATCCGTCATTTAACTCAGGACTAAATAGATCGCTCAAAAACATTTTATTTAATTTTAATCGTCTTCTAATTCAATTTATTATAATCCGTCAATATATCTCTCTCATTTATCAATTCAATACGTCACAAACCAAATTTCATCTTTAACCAACCGCCGCTTTACAACTAGAATACTCGTGTCCAAATATCTCTTTGTCTGTGTGTTTCTCTGTCTTCCTGCAGCCCCCAACAGAAATATGACCCATTAGCAAAAACGTGTTGTAGTTTAGTATCGTAAACCAAATGTCCTAATCTCGTGCCATAAACTACAACTCCCACATTTTGTAGTGTAGTGTCATAAAATTAAACGCATGCGCAAATGCATTCACTGATACGATTCCCAAACACTAGACCGATAGCATTACGCTACAGCTTCACTATTTTATACCTTATACTCACACAATTACACATAACAGAGCTCACATTTGCGTAGAACTCTGAATTCCACCCACATACAAACAAGTTTAAGAGGCTTTAATCCATCGCAATGGCCCTCTAAGGATATCCGTTAGCGTGTAGCACGCAACACAATTAGCATTTAGCCTTAGCATTTAGCATTAGCCGCTATGTATAATGTAGCCTGAAACACAACCCAGCATTTAGCATTAACATTAGCCTTAGCCTTTAGCTAACTGTGGCCTACCACACAAATAAACATCCTGCACTGCCCATTTTCTTTTTAACATTTCTCTACCATTTTGTGCTACCGTGGATTAATGACCATTTCACCGAGAAATTAGACCCAATCAAACCCCCCGTCGGACGAAAGTCGAACCATAATCACAATCAGATAAACTCCATCAAACCGAGTTTTTAAAACCCACCGACTGCACATTCTATCGTGCAAGCGGATTTGTCGGCCCATCATTTTCTAAATGGCCCCCCCGGGGTCTTAAGCGGTACAGTGCCCTAATGAATGCGCATATCTGTTTTAATTGTACACCTTCAATACTTAATTCCTACCGTTTTATGCTCTAAACTTCCAATTACCTGCCGTTTACCCATGGAATATATTATAACAGACTCTAGTCGACCGCAATAACGCCACACGAGGCACGGTCGTATGGTACACCTCTCCAGTGTACACAAGCAGGATCCAATCTAACAAGCTCCAAAGTGGTAAGAAAAACTCACCCTTGTCTGGCCATGGCTTCAAAGCGAGTTAGCCTGGCGGCTGAATGAAACAAAGGAGAGGTGCAGACCAGCCCCACGTTGTGCGCCATTTGTCGTATCGGGTGAATGGTGGCAATTATTGCTGTCAACAAAGAGTCCGCTTATGCTGCACAAGGATTAGAGGCTTTTATTAATATCACAAGGTTACAGCATAAGTTACAGACCCGCGGTGTCTGGAGAACGGCGTCCCAGATTGCAATGGCCGTTCTGCCTTCTCCTTCGTTTTTCCCCCTACTTATAAACAATGCAAAAATATGCTCCCTCTTCTGGCCAATCACCAGTCTCCCCTGTCTACAACACACTTCCTGTCTGTTGTATGTGACATTACACTAAAACATTCCCTCTTGATACTAAAATCAACATTCTTTCAGTTCCACTTAAAAACATTTAACAACGTCATAATCTCAATACACGACACTAGCTTAATGTTCTGGTTGGTAGCTAACTAGCACTCAGTCACGTGGCTAACGTAGCGACATCATTTTTGAGGGTATTTATTAGGATCCCCATTAGCCGCTGCAGGGGCATCAGCCACTCTTCCTGGGGTCCACATGAAACATAGCATAATACAGAACATTATTAGTCAAGGACTGAAATACGTACATTTAAAACGTCACACATAGTCTACTTATCAGTACATACACACAATATCTAGGTCTCATACATAGTACAGTGCAAATTACAATACAATATATATAAAATGGCTGTGTCTCTTCACAGTCCCCTTTGTGCAGTAAGGTGTTATTTTATCTGTTCTTTGAAACTGGTTTTATTGCTAGCTTGAGATACCTGGGGTGGCAGAGTTCCATGTAGTCATGGCTCTATTTAAAACTGTGTGTTTCCCAGTGTCTGTTCTGGACCTGGGGACTGTGAAGAGACCTCTGGTTGCATGTCTTGTGTTGTACCGATGAGTGTCCGAACTGTATGTCAACTGCTTGAACAGACAGTTCGGTACCTTCAATGCCTCACACAAAGACCAATAGTGATGCAGTCAGTCTCTCCTACATTTTGAGCCAGGAGAGACTGACATGCATGCTACTGACACTTTCCCTCTGTGTACATCTAAGTACGATACATGCTGCTTGGTTCTGGACCAACTGTAATTTACCTATGTCCTTCTTTGCCGCACATGATCACACAGCTTGCCAGTAACCTGTAGGACCTGTTTGGTAGACTAATATGTCAAGGAGGCAGAGCAACACCCTATCATGGACAGACCTCTTCCCATTATAGCAACCATTGAGTTTCGACCATGACAGCTTGCTATCTAGGGTTACACCCAGTAGTTTAGTCTCCTCAACTTGCTCAATAGCCACATTATTCAATAATAGATCTAAACGCAGTTTAGCATTGAGCAAGTGATTTGTCCCAAAAATTATGCTTTTAGTTTTTAAAGATATTTAGTACAACCCATTCCTAGTTACCCATTCTAAAACTGACTGGAGGTCTATGTTAAGTATCTCAGTTATTTATTTTACTGTTGCAGCCGACGTGTATACTGTTGAGTCGTCAGCGCACATAGACACACATACTTTATTTAAGGTCAGTCGAAGGTCATTATTAAAATCATAAAACAATAATGGCCCTAGCCGGCTGCCCTGCAGTACACCACACTCAACTGAATTTGCATGAGAGAGATTTCAATTAACGAAAACCCTCTGTGTTCCATTAGATATGTAACTCTCAATCCATAATAAGGCACAGGATGCAAATCCATAACACCACCATAACACCTCCATAACACCTTTTCCGCAATGGGTTATGATCAATGACATCAAAAGCTGCACTGAAGTCTAACAAAACAGCTCATGAAAACAGTTCATGAAAAGGGGCATGAGGGATATTACCAGACCTGGAATTTCGTGATTTTAGGTTGCAAGGCCATTTGGCCTTCAAGAGGTGCCCAATCTGCCAGGGCACCAAGGACATCTGCTAGGCCACCAAGGTCATTAACCAAAATAGCCATTAAAATGTTTTTGAAAACAGAAACAGTAGCTATTCTCTTAAGAAAAACATAAGTGTATGTAAATGTACATAAATAATTAGACTTTTAATTACACACACATATTTGATATATATATATATATATATATATATATATATATATATATATATATATATATATATATATGCAGTGAGGGGAAAAAATATTTGATCCCCTGCTGAATGTGTACGTTTGCCCACTGACAAAGACATGATCAGTCTATAATTTTAATGGTAGGTTTGTTTGAACAGTGAGAGGCAGAATAACAACAACAAAAATCCAGAAAAACGCATGTCAAAAATTTTATGAATTGATTTGCATTTTAATGAGGGAAATAAGTATTTGACCCCTCTGCAAAACATGACTTAGTACTTGGTTCCAAAACCCTTGTTGGCAATCACAGAGGTCAGACATTTCTTGTAGTTGGCCACCAAGTTTGCACACATCTCAGGAGGGATTTTGTCCCACTCCTCTTTGCAGATCTTCTCCAAGTCATTAAGGTTTCGAGGCTGACGTTTGGCAACTCGAACCTTCAACTCCCTCCACATATTTTCTATGGGATTAAGGTCTGGAGACTGGCTAGGCCACTCCAGGACCTTAATATGCTTCTTCTTGAGCCACTCCTTTGTTGCCTTGGCCATGTGTTTTGGGTCATTGTCATGCTGGAGTACCCATCCACGACCCATTTTCAATGCCCTGGCTGAGGGAAGGAGGTGCTCACCCAAGATTTGACGGTACATGGCCCCGTCCATCATCCCTTTGATGCGGTGAAGTTGTCCTGTCAGTTTAGCAGAAAAACACCCCCAAAGCATAATGTTTCCACCTCCATGTTTGACGGTGGGGATGGTGTTCTTGGGGTCATAGGCAGCATTCCTCCTCCTCCAAACACGGCGAGTTGAGTTGACAGTTCTTTTGTGTTTCTTCTATTTGCGAATAATCTAACCAACTGTTGTCACCTTCTCACCAAGCTGCTTTGGCGATGGTCTTGTAGCCCATTCCAGCCTTGTGTAGGTGTACAATCTTGTCCCTGACATCCTTGGAGAGCTCTTTGGTCTTGGCCATGGTGGAGAGTTTGGAATCTGATTGATTGATTGCTTCTGTGGACAGGTGTCTTTTATACAGGTAACAAGCTGAGATTGAGAGAACTCCCTTTAAGAGTGTGCTCCTAATCTCAGCTCGTTACCTGTATAAAAGACACCTGGAAGCCAGAAATCTTTCTGATTGAGAGGGGGTCAAATACTTATTTCCCTCATTAAAATGCAAATCAATGTATACAATTTTTGACATGCGTTTTTCTGGATTTCTTTGTTGTAATTCTGTCTCTCACTGTTCAAATAAACCTACCATTAAAATTATAGACTGATCATTTCTTTGTCAGTGGGCAAATGTACAAAATCAGCATGGGATCAAATACTTTTTTCACTCACTGTATATATGTATATATATATAGTACCAGTCAAAATGTTGGACATACCTACTCATTCAAGGGTTTTTCTTTATTTGTACTATTTTCTACATTGTAGAATAATAGTGAAGACATCAAAATTATGAAATAACACATATGGAATCATGTAGTAACGAAAAAAGTTTTAAACAAATGCCAAGATTGTGCAAAGCAGACGTGAAGGCAAAGGGGTGGCTATTTGAAGAATCTCAAATATAAAATATAATTTGATTTGTTTAATACTTTTTTGGTTACTACATGATTTCATATGTGTTATTTTCATAGTTTTGATGTCTTCACTATTATTCTACAATATAGAAAATAGTAAAAATAAGGAAAAACCCTTGAATGAGTTGGAGTGTCCAAACTTTTCACTGGTAATGTATATGTATGCTAAACACAATTTATGTTTGACAAATATAACATAGGATCATTATTAATATCTAATGGCTTGATTCCGTTGACATACTTGAGTTATGTTCGTTCAGATAGGAGAGAAAGGTCATTGCTTGTTGCGCACTGCAACATCACCCACTTTTTTTTTCTTTTTTTTTTTCTGTCATTTAGCAGATGCTGTTATCCAGAGCGACTTACAGTTAGTGAGTGCATACATTTTCCATACCTTGCAATCTGAGCGGAGGCAGTCAACATTTTGAACGTTTGATTATTTTTTAATTTATTTTATGAGGCATGTCTTACCATGTTCCGACCATAGGAATGTTAAGGGGATTATTTTATAAACACTTCTTCATATGTTATTGAAACCAGTATTTCTCTCATGTTTTCAATTGATTTCGTTGTCCAGTTACCAAAGACACAATACTAGTCATATTAACAACCCATGCTTGTTGTTGTGTCTTTAGATCTTCCCTCTTTCTACAATTCTGAAGGCTGTTTTCCTTGCTGTCATTTGCGGTGCACTTTTGAGAATGGTGTTTTCCTGCTAATTGCATTTTGGAACATTCAGGCTATGCCTTGTGGGCATTGCTGCACTTATAATGTGAAGAAATAGTAGAATTGTTTATCAACATTTTAAGCTAAAAGTTCTGATCCGTTGCATATTATGTTTTTCTAAGTAGTGACAACGGTTGGGAGCAGGCAATGTTGAGTAATCTTTAGACATGTTGTACTTTTCTTAAATGTAGTTTTGAAATTGACTAAAACAAGCAGACAACAAGACAATTGGGTTTGAAAAAGGTCAAGTCTTTGCTGTGAGCCAATGGGGTAACCAAGATAACCATGCGTTGTTTTCCCCACAGGTGGGCAGGGCTGCAACATTCTATTTAATACCGACTGGGACTATTGCAGGATGATCATCACTGATTACTCCTGTTTGGCCTTATCCACACTTTGACTGGGCACAAAATTGTCTACAGTATGCAGACTGTGTTTGTGTGTGTGCATACATGCGTGTCTGTGCATATTTCTGTATGTGTGCATTTGGCTATATCTTTCCCCCGCTTTGTTCAGTGTGCAGCATATTAGAGTGCAGATATCAAACATTAAAAATGCTTGTTTAGCCCATTTATGCAGTTTACTCAGAGCACCAGACTATGCACTTTCATCAGCTTCCAAAAAACAGGGTTTAATTGGACATCACATTGTCTGGAGGATTTGATTCCCAGACAGAGAACAAAAAGCTGATAGAAAGAGAGGGAGCAACGGAGAGGGGGGGATGGTGTGTGTATGAGAGAGAGACAGAGAGAGAGAGAAAGGGAGAGAGTAGAGAAAGGCAAAAAGAGCAAGAGAGGTAGAGGGAGCAAGGCAAAGAAGGAGAGAACGAGAGATGGAGAGGGCGATACGAAAATGTGTGAAAAACCTGAAAAGGGATTGAAACACAAGGATGCCCCCACCGTAACTGTGAGGCAATTTAATCCAGATTTATCCACTAATCCCATTGTGGCTCTCACACTCGTTAAAGTTTGTCATTGTCTTTGTTTCGCCGCTTGATGCTCGGAGGAAGGCTACAGAGGAGCAAAAAGAGTGGGAGGGGGAAAGGGAAGGAAAAGAGAGAGGGGGAGGGATAGAGAGGGAAGGCAGAATGGAGGGAGAGGGAGGGAGAGACAGTAATACAAAATAAAGCACTTCTCAGCGTGTTGCTGAGGCAGCATTTCAGGGACTCAAGAGATGATCCATCCGCTAGCTGGAAACCGGGAAAATAAAGAAAGTTGAAGGCTTTTACAAAGTCTACTCTCCATTTAAGGGGAGAAAACACTACTGTTTTCCCTCTCCTCCCCTCAGTGGCTCGTGGGTGGCAATATATTATTCATTACTTTTTTTGGGGGAAAGAGAAGAATAGAAGATATAGAGAGGGAGGAAGAGGGAAGGAGAGAGAGGGAGAAGGAAGGAGAGAGAGGGAGAAGGAAGGAGAGAGAGAAAGAAGGATTAGAAGATAGTCTGGAGAATGGATGAGATCCCCATGACAATACAACAGTCATCTTCGTCCATTTGTCATCCATTGCATAGGATATGATTATTTTTACTTCATTGTCAATGGTATTGACCTTTAATTTACAGGCCCCCAATGTAGACATATTGATTAATGGACTACACAGTGCACTAGAAGCATTGACAGTACATTCAACATAGAAATAGTCCAGCCCTCTGATGCCTGCATTTAAGGAAAATGTATCCATTTTCTTTAGAGGTTGCATTGGAATAGTATCTAACAGTTGTAAGATGTAAATTTTTTAAGTGATAATTGTTAAAGTTTAAAAGTATTTAAGTGTTAAAAAGTATTTCAGTGACAAAGCTTTTGAGATGCTACCGCACCGAATCTCAGTTCATTCTCTGGTCACCATAGACATATGTTCTCATTTCAAAGAACAGACTATTATCTAACACTAAGTTTGTGTACCCACAGAACTTGCTTTTAAAATGTTAAAGAACTAGTGAGAAGAAGTGAATACTTCTGGATTGCTCGGTATTCTGTATAGCAATGGCAGAAGAGATGGATTGGGGAGACTTTGCTTCTTGCAAAGCCATATTTAGGGTGGATTAACATGCCTGGTGGACAGACAGTCCACTGATGACTAATGATCCTTTGGTCTCCATTGATATTCCTCAGTGTGTGTGTGTGGGGGGTGCTTCCCTTTGGGGTCTCACTCCTCCAACCCCTACCCCCTCTCTCCACCCTTCCTCCAACGCAGCTCCGTCCATTTATCCTTAAGTTTCCATCTCTGCTGTTGATCTAGGGATCTACAGTGAGGGAAAACATATTTTGATCCCCTGCTGATTTTGTAAGTTTGCACACTGACAAAGAAATTATCAGTCTATAATTTCAATGTTAGGTTTATTTGAACAGTGAGAGACAGAATTACAACAAAAAAATCCAGAAAAACGCATGTCAAAAAAGTTATAAATTGATTTGCATTTTAATGAGGGAAATAAGTATTTGACCACCTCTCAATCAGAAAGATTTCTGGCTCCCAGGTGTCTTTTATACAGGTAACGAGCTGAGATTAGGAGCACACTCTTAAAGGGAGTCCTCCTAATCTCAGCTCGTTACCTTTATAAAAGACACCTGTCCACAGAAGCAATCAATCAATCAGATTCCAAACTCTCCACCATGGCCAAGACCAAAGAGCTCTCCAAGGATGTCAGGGCAAGATTGCAGAACTACACAGGGCTGGAATGGGCTATGAGACCATCGCCAAGCAGCTTGGTGAGAAGGTGACAACAGTTGGTGCGATTATTCTCAAATGGAAGAAACACAACATAACTGTCAATCTCCCTCCGCCTGGGGCTCCATGCAAGATCTCACCTCGTGGAGTTGCATTGATCATGAGAAGGGTGAGGAATCAGCCCAGAACTACACGGGAGGATCTTGTCAATGATCTCAAGGCAGCTGGGACCATAGTCACCAAGAAAACAATTGGTAACACACTACGCCGTGAAGGACTGAAATCCTGCAGCGCCCGCAAGGTCCCCCTGCTCAAGAAAGCACATATAAAGGGCCATCTGAAGTTTGCCAATGAACATCTGAATTCAGAGGAGAACTGGGTGAAAGTGTTGTGGTCAGATGAGACCAAAATCGAGCTCTTTGGCATCAACTCAACTTGCCGTGTTTGGAGGAGGAGGAATGCTGCCTATGACCCCAAGAACACCATCCCCACCGTCAAACATGGAGGTGGAAACATTATGCTTTTTGGGGGTGTTTTTCTGCTAAGGGGACAGGACAACTTCACCGCATCAAAGGGACGTTGGACGGTGCCATGTACCGTCAAATCTTGGGTGAGAATCTCCTTCCCTCAGCCAGGGCATTGAAAATGGGTTGTGGATGGTTATTCCAGCATGACAATGACCCAAAACACACGGCCAAGGCAACAAAGGAGTGGCTTAAGAAGAAGCACATTAAGGTCCTGGAGTGGCCTAGCCAGTCTCCAGACCTTAATCCCATAGAAAATCTGTGGAGGGAGCTGAAGGTTCGAGTTGCCAAACGTCAGCCTCGAAACCTTAATGACTTGGAGAAGATATGCAAGGAGGAGTGGGACAAAATCCCTCCTGAGATGTGTGCAAACCTGGTGGCCAACTACAAGAAACGTCTGACCTCTGTGATTGCCAACAAGGGTTTTGCCACCAAGTACTAAGTCATGATTTGCATAGGGGTCAAATACTTATTTCCCTCATTAAAATGCAAATCAATTAATAACATTTTTGACATGCATTTTTTTGTTGTTATTCTGTCTCTCACTGTTCAAATAAACCTACCATTAAAATTATAGACTGATCATGTCTTTGTCAGTGGGCAAACGTACAAAATCAGCAAGGGATCAAATACTTTTTTCCCTCACTGTACCTATCACTGGATCTACCCTGATGTATGAATGCTCGCCCTCTTCTCTACCTCTCCTCCTCTTGGGCTTCCCTCCATCCTCCATTCCTGAACTCCTCCTCCCTCTAGAACGGTCTAGCTCTCCATCCCTTCTCTCTTGATCTCCATAAATACTTAAATCTCATTAATGCCTCACTATCTTTCTACTAATTCACAGTAACAGATATTGCTCTCTCCCTCCCCTCTCCCTCGTTCGCCTCTATCTCTCGCTCTCCTCTTCTCTCATTTTAAATATCCTGGGAATTTCCCATGTTCAATTAGTCAGATGGATCACGTGTGCTTCTTTTTCCATTGCTCTCTCTCTTTCTCTTGCGCTTGATCCCTCTCTCTCTCTCTCTCCCCTGGGACACAGAAGGTTCTAATCCATCAATTAAGGATATCAGTGCATCACTTCTCTCCCCCATTAGAGTCCATGTCATCATATGACTCCGGGTATAACCCTGCTCCCTAACCCTCACCCTCCTCCATTTTACTCAACTCGAACTCAGCACGCTCTGACATACTGTATCTTGAAGAACAGGGTAATTCCACGATAATGGAATTACGCTTTGACTCCGTTTTTTTCACATTCAAATGTATGCCAAACAAAGTTTAACAAACCACTCAAATGTATGCACAAGGACTACTTTTAACAATTTTCACTGGAAAATTTACAAAAATGAATTGTGCAGATGCGAACTTTGATAACGGATTCATGGTGAAATCTCCCTCAGGTTTTTATGCGACCATGTTTCCCCAAAACACTGTTAAATATCTGGTCTGAATTAAGGTTCAAAGATCTATGCAGAAAGAATGGGGTGTCAGCTATGACATGGCACCTTGAGGTTGAAAAAATAAAAGGTTATTGAACTACACTAAGTAAAGTGGCGTTACACCCAGTAACGGAATTACGGTAACTTATTTACATCATGGGTCCCTGATCTGTACTACACAGACCAAATTTCAACAACTTTTCAACGTCCATGGATGTCCTGTGTTGGTGCTCAGTGGCGTACCGGCCACACCAACAGCACCGCAAGGCATCGGGCCCATGAGCTATGGGGCCCCATGCACCTGTCATTGATGTCTATTTCTTTGACAGTAACCTTCCAAAAAGTCATTCATAAACCTTTTTAATTTCCATACGTACTAGGAAGCTAAGTGTTTGTTTCTTGGGCTTCAAAAATGTGACTGATAAAAGTGCCTCAGGTCTTGAAAAAAAAATAATTGAACTGATTGAAAGTAAGGGGAAATCGGTGAACAAATGCCATGGTCAAGGTTACAACAGCGCTAGTGCAATGAGTGGAGGTTACTCAGGTGTTCACAAGCTCATATCAGAATGAAAGCCTAATGCTTCTTAGGTACAGTGAGGGAAAAAAGTATTTGATCCCCTCCTGATTTTGTACGTTTGCCCACAGACATAGAAATGATCAGTCTGTAATTTTAATGGTAGGTTTATTTGAGAAAAAAAATCCAGAAGAACGCATGTAAAAAATGTTATTAATTGATTTGCATTTTAATGAGGGAAATAAATATTTGACCCCTCTGCAAAACATGATTTAGTACTTGGTGGCAAAACCCTTGTGGGCAATCACAGAGGTCAGACGTTTCTTGTAGTTGGCCACCAGGTTTGCACAAATCTAAGGAGGGATTTTGTCCCCGAATAATCACACCAACTGTTGTCACCTTCTCACCAAGCTGCTTGGCGATGGTCTTGTAGCCCATTCCAGCCTTGTGTAGGTCTACAATCTTGTCCCTGACATCCTTGGAGAGCTCTTTGGTCTTGGCCATGGTGGAGAGTTTGGAATCTGATTGATTGATTGCTTCTGTGGACAGGTGTCTTTTATACAGGTAACAAGCTGAGATTAGGAGCACTCCCTTTAAGAGTGTGCTCCTAATCTCAGCTTGTTACCTGTATAAAAGACACCTGGGAGCCAGAAATCTTTCTGATTGATAGGGGGTCAAATACTTATTTCCCTCATTAAAATGCAAATCAATTTATAACTTTTTTGACATGCGTTTTTCTGGATTTTTTTGTTGTAATTCTGTCTCTCACTGTTCAAATAAACCTACCATTAAAATTATAGACTGATCAATTTCTTTGTCAGTGGGCAAACGTACAAAATCAGCAGGGTATCAAATACTTTTTTCCTCACTGTAGTTCTTTATTAGTTTTAGTTTAGAAAACGATCTCTCCGCAGAAGCGACAGTTACATGGATGGTTAAAAACAGCATGATTGCCGTAGCAACATCAGGGAAACTGGTCAGAAGGGAGTGGTGATGAGCAGTTCTGCAACATCTTTAATTGAGCCTCTCATACTCCTTAATTGCCGGCCTTGACACGTTATGGAAAGAGAGTAACTGTATTAGAAGCTCTGGGGCCAGGTTGTCTGGATACCGGACAGCCAATAAATTGGCGGATGCA
Source organism: Coregonus clupeaformis (assembly GCF_020615455.1). Taxonomy (NCBI): domain Eukaryota; kingdom Metazoa; phylum Chordata; class Actinopteri; order Salmoniformes; family Salmonidae; genus Coregonus; species Coregonus clupeaformis. The sequence continues at coordinate 1,055,979 of NW_025533478.1, forward strand.
AACAGATTATCATCTTAAGCGGACAACCATTCTTGAGGGCTCAAACAAAAAAAGCGCTTTGCGATTTCATTCATACTGGTGAACCGGCGTTTGAGTTGTGTGATTGCAATATCAACAGTTCCTTATTTCTGGTAAATCTTGGTATGCATCATTCAAGACTAAGTTTAAATTGTGTGCAGTGAAATAGACACCTAATGCACAATGTCTCAGGAAAGACTGTCTGGGTAGTCAATACTAGGCCTACAGGCCGTGGTGAAAATATTTTGCATTTATAGACTGGTTTTACACACCAAAACTTTCTAGTAGTTGGTAGAAAGTGCAAGGACTGCTCATGTCATGCAGGTTCAGGTAGGCTATACAGTTATATATATATATATATATATATATATATATATATATATATATATATATATATATATATATATTTTTAAAAAATCAATTGGTTGCTGATTAGAAAGCTGTAAAAATTCATTTTACAATCTGCATTGTTGGAGGGGGGTGTCCAGAGGGTTTCCAGAGAAATTGTGTTACGCCAGTGGGATGAGGATGCTGGTTATAATAAATGGAAAGAGAGGGCACTCATGGGTAGGTGTCGGTAAGAGCTGGGTGAGGTGACATTAACTGGAGAGTGCGAGAGAAAGGGAGGGATTGTCCAGACTCTGAATGTTAATGTTGATGTCCACGCCCCATCAATTCTGTCAGTTTAAGGTACAGATATCTCATTTTTGCATTGGATGTGTCTCAAACCACCACATCCGCCTATGTCGCACTTCTGCATATGCGGTGAAAAGTGACCGAGCTAGAGCAGTGTTTGTCAGACCATGAGGCATCCCGAAAATCGTTCTTCTCACAAAATTGTCTGTGGCGTCCAAACGGTTTAGCCTACACACTATGGACAGTTCAGACTCTCACACAAACAATGGTGTTCTCCATTCTGCTCTACGACCCCCACATGCGTCTTGGGACTCGTCTGAAGTTGGTACAGCCGAACAGTTTGGGCTACACACTTATATACCCCTCTGTGGAACATGCACACGTCAGTTGTTTTGCTCTATGATGCCCACAGGCCTCACAAGACCTGTCTGAAGGTCCCCCGGTATCAGTTTAAAAAAATTATGGAAGTAGATATAGAAACTGTTTAGTGACAAAAATAAGGGGTTAAATACATGTTAAAAAAGTATAATAACTGTTTACTGATTTTTTTTATATCTCTGAGATATAGGACAGACACTTCAGAACAATCTTCCTTTTGATTTTTTGGGGGGACAATCTGTTGTTCCATGTAGTGAATCTGATATCCAATGTGTTTGTATGGGCTAATTTTTTTTATTTTTTTATTTCACCTTTATTTAACCAGGTAAGCCAGTTGAGAACAAGTTCTCATTTACAACTGCGACCTGGCAGAAAGGCCCCCCAAAAAAATTCATCAAATTATTTTTAAATATTTTGGGGGGATACTTCAAGGGGTCTTTAAATTCAAAATCAAATAGCAAAATGATCCTTGTTAAAACAATTCTATATAGCTTAGTAGAACCCCCCTCCCCTGGCTTAGACAGGACATAGACTCTTATGGGTCAACACTCTTGGTTTGACCACTAGACAACAGAAAGCGAAAAATGAGCTGTACGTGCCAGGTGACACAACTATGGTTCTTGACTATTATGATTTCCCATTGTAGCCAATTCCATTACTGCATTTTTGGTAATTCAGTTACATTTTAGTCATTTAGCAGACACACTTATCTAGAGCAATTTACAGTAGTGAATGCACACATTTCTCATAGTATTTTGTACTGGTCCCCCGAGGGAATCGACCCCACAACCCTGGCGTTGCAAGCCGCATGCTCTACCAACTGAGCCACATGGGTCCAATCTATTAAAGGAATTATGAGTTAAAGGAATTATGAGTTTTAACCACTTAATAATTAATAAACAAATGTTATATCAGTAAAATCACTATAACTAATTGGTGGGTCTACCATTACTTGTTACGTCTGTGAACTTTCATTATCCTCCTCATGAGGGAGATAAATTAGAAAATATCTTAAAGATATGTGGGTTTTTGGTAATGGAATTACAAGGCACAAGGCAATATTTCAGAAATTTACAGAAGGTAAAAAATGTCTACAAAACTAAATATAAGTGTTGATATTAGTTGGCAGGGGTCTTTTCGTCAAAATTGTTCTGTTTTGATTTATTTCTGATACCTTTTAAGACTTTTTCTGATGTTTTTGTAGATGTTTCCTAAGACGGCAGAAATCAAAGCCTTTACTTTTGCTTAATTTTCAAGATGGAAAATGGTTGTGTGTTATTGGAACTTAATTGCTAATGATATAACCCTCCTATAGCTCAGTTGGTAGAGCATGGCGCTTGCAACGCCAGTGTTGTGGGTTCCATTCCCACGGGGGGCCAGTATGAAAAATGTATGCACTCACTAACTGTAAGTCGCTCTGGAGAAGAGTGTCTGCTAAATAACTCAAATGTAAATGTAATGTCTTCGTATGCATTGGAGATGTATAAACCATGACTAGTAATGTGTACTCTTGTTTGGCATAGAGAAATAGGGAGAGAAAGAAAGCAACAGAGTTAGAGGAAGAGGCAAAGAGAGAGGCAAAAAGTGTCCTGAAAGCTACAGTGATTATTTTCCAAGCCTTCCAAAGAAGTCAATTGGTAGAACAACAATGACCGTAGCGAGGTGGAGGAGAGAACAGGAGAGAGAAAATGGCTCGAAGAGACGTGAGCAACTTTAGAAAGCAGCGAGAACATGAGAAGAGTCTGGCTAATGCAGTGCCAAATCTCTCAGCCACATCTCACGCTCTCACATGTGTCTCTCAGATAAAAGAGCACAACAATCTCTGGGCAGAAAAACAGGACACAGTGTCCATTGGTGGAAGGAAAAGTACATTTAAAAAACTACTTATTTTGGAAATATGTCTCGTAAGCAATTACAAGTGCACCTAACATAACACCTGGGTGAACTTTTCATGGTGCAAAAGAGCACAGTTCTCTTCCAAAAAATATTGAACGTTTTAAAGTATATATTTTTTCACAGATCTGTGCTCTTTAGTGTCATGTAAATGTCGCCACTAACGTTGAGGCAAATAGACAGAGTACTATATGTCTTGCAGAACTAGAGGTTGTGCCACTGAGATTCCATAGAACATTATTGGTACTTGAGTGCTATTTCGAGAGCGCTTGGTTTGGAGAACATGTGAACTCGGCGTAATTATGAACCAACGCCGGATGTTTAATGTTCAACATTCCTGCTGATTGTAGAATCACGCACTCTGAATCTAATGAGGTCTTGTTAACCAACGGATACATTAAAACACTTTGATTCAAACAAAAGTTGCCCTCATTATGTGTGTTCAGTCCTACTGCTAGATGGATTGGTGGATTTGTGTAACACACTGTTAGAGGCTAATAACAGAGCATCACTCTCGTTTAGATATGTTTAGTGAGCTATTTTCAACAAAGACAAGTGGAGTAGTGGAGGAGTGATAAAGAAAGACAAAGACTAACAAAAATGACTGTATAAAATAAATATTTAAAATACTGAGCTATTTTGAACACAAAAAAATGGGAAATTATATAATTTTATACTAATACAATTGCTCAGACAAAGAGGTTTTGTTTAACAAGTATGCTTCTTCTTTTGAAAATAGAGCTCTTTGGCCATGTACACCAGCGATCGGTTTGGCGTCGAAATGAGAATGCATGAGCAGAAAATAACCCCATACCTACTGTAAAATATGGTGATGGATCTTTGATGTTATGGAGCTATTTTGCTTCCACTGGTCCTGGGGCCCTTGTTAAGGTCGGCGGCATAATGAACTTTACCCAGTACCAGGAAATTTTTGCCAAAAACCTGGTTGCCTCTGCCAGGATGCTGAAACATGATCGCAAGTGGATCTTCCAGTAAGACAATAACCACAAGCACACATCAAAATCCACAAAGAAATTGTTAATCGGTCACAAAATCTCAGTATCCGGACTTGAAAACCTGTGGTTTGAATTAATCTGGAAGGATTCTATATGGAGGAATGGTCTAAGATCCCTCCCAATGTGTTCTCCAACTCATTAAACATTTTAGAAAAGGCTCAGTGCTGTTATCCTTGCACACACACACCAACCCACCCACCATTCTTTTAAACACATAAGCTATCCCCGTGGAACAAAGCACAACGCCACTCTCCCCTCCCGTTGAGAGGCCATCAATATTTCACGGCTAGCCCTGGTCAAGGTCAGCGTGCCAGCCAGCCGCCAGACTGTGCGCTAATTTAAAAGGAAGGGGCTACACTGATTGTCAAAAGGCCTTTCTCTTTGATGTGTTCTCCTCCATTTTAAATGGAGCTAGCATCTGTCTGAGTTCTTCTTAGTGTTCTCCTGCGTCGCTCAGCAGGAGATGCAAGAGAACACTAACGCTTTGAACACACCGACTGCGTCATTGCGCAAAATAGTATGCAGCATCATCTAGATGTGTGCAACAAAAGTTCAACATTCACCTTCTGCTACCATTTCTGTCAACCCGTTTATGCATACAGTTTGACGCATACGTCCAACGTATGCACCACACAGAACACACTGCAACTGCCTCAGCAACGCAATGCTGCACGGCAAACACAGCGTTCCATTGGAAATTAATGTACTTCTGGTGTATCAAAACGCAATGACGCAGTCGGTGTGTTCGAAGCGTAACAAGAACTCAGACAGACACTAGCTCCATTAAAATGGAGGTAGCATAAACTACACTACTAGCATCAGATATGGTGTCAGCTGAAATAACATAACATAGACAAAACATTTCACACAAAAAAGGGCCACAGAAATAAATATATAATTAATTAAAAGGAAGATACAAAATTCATTAAAATAGAGGGGTGAAGGGGGAGAGAGAGGGGAGACGGGAGAGACTTATCACTCAGCAGCTGGGTGCCGATATGGCTCCGTTGGGTGATCTGGACACCGACGGAGCCGATGGAGCGAGAGGGAGAAAGGGAAAGGGAGGAGGAGCGAGAGGAGAAGGGCAAAAGAGAGCAGAGGATTTAGAGCAAAGACGGAAGGCGGAAGAGAGATAGAGACAAATAGAGAAACAAAAGTATAAAGATACAGTTATAAAGACAAAAGAAGAACAAGAGAGATCATCTGCAACCCTTATTAAAGCCCCAGCTGCAGTAGTAAATGTTCCATCAGCAGTCTTCTGCTCTGTTACTGAGGCCTGCCTAGTGCCTGCTCCGTGGGCTGTTATATGGGATCTGGATCTGCTGACTCTGTCTCTACTAGTGTTGCACGGTACACTGAAACTTCGGTACCTTTTCGATACTACAACATGGAAAAGATTTTGAAAAACAGGAAAATAGAGAGATGGGGAAGAAGATAGTGAGGAAAGAGAGAGAGAGAACCTTGATTAACATAAAATGCCTGTTCACTGCTTCAGTTAATACAACTTGGAATTTAAACAAGGGTACAATGAGGGTACATTGATACTACCTTTTGTGTTACAGATGACAAAATGCCTTTAGGTAATAAGGACAAAGTAGTTAAGATAAAGATGCCGCCTCAACTTTTCCATCTGTGGTTCACACTTCTCACCAGCAGAGGATAGTAATGACACACACTAGAACTTCTGTTTAAAACCCCTGCAGAAGAGCACTCTCCTTTTAATACTCTCATTTTATTAGACTTAAAAGCTGCACTATAATAAAGTGAAAAATACATTTGCCTGTCCTTTGTTTTTCCCATCTCACTCCGAGGTGCAGACCTTAACTTTCCAGGTTGCTTTTAAATGCTGCTGATTAAGTCTTGTTTGTTTTTGCTTTCGTCTGCTGGCGCTGTTGACTTGTTGTACCAACACCACTTTATTAGTCATAGAGAACAAGCCAGGGAAGGAGTTCGTACGTGATGTACCTCCCCTCAAGCTTTTCAAAGCACAAGGAGTAAAACAATCACGCCTCAACAGGGGTGTACTACCTGACTACCTGCTCTTTACACATCCCCTCTCTCTCTCCCTCTGTATGTTCTGTTAATAGGGGGGAGTTGAGTGCTTTAGCAGAGTGATGGGAGTGTATTACTACGCCCACATCTGTGAGTTGCAGGCTACAGGCAATTCTTTGCCATGCTGACATTACAGGATCATCTCCACATTTTATGTCTACATGTCCTTAGGCATGTTTCAGGGCCATAGGAATATTATACAGTAGCATCCAGTCTTGTGTGGGATCTCAAATGCATTTCCTTGATTGAATTGAATTGCATTTCAAGTTCAGGGACCTCTGACCTTCTCATCCAATGGGTTTTGAGAAGGAGGCGAGGAGAGAGGACATGAGGAATCAAGAAAATGCAATGGAGATTCTTCCCTTGAATATGAGCAGGTGTAGAGAGTTTGTAGTCCATTGCCTGAAAAAGGGAAAAGACAGCTATCTAGATTGGTGGATCCTATCCACTTTGACATCACTTAGATTATCTCTCTATTTTTGAGGCAAAGGTGAGGGGCACTATACATAAAATTAAGACGAGCTGATTCCAGTATTCCCAACAGATCAGTGGTGTGGCAGGTACTTTAATTCCCAGAGCCGACTAGGTGAAAAATCTGTGTGCCCTTGAGCAAGGCACTTAACCCTAATTGCTCCTGTAAATCACTCTTGATGAGAGTGTCTACTGAATGACTAAATTGTAATGTAATGTTAATGTGTGTGTTGTTTCATTCAACCATAGCTGTCGATACCATACAAAGACATGGATAGACTCGTCCATGTAGTGTAAGTTCCTCATTGTTCCTCACATGTCCAACCGTTGTCATGCAAATATTCCCCGGATTCATGGATACAAGGTACAGTAGGGAACAACGTGCAAAGTTATTGGCTGACTGCCAACTTATTATAGTAAGAGGATGTAGAACATGACACTTCCTGGGGAAATGACATTTACTACTGTAAACGTTTCACAGCTAAGTATAGTAAAACCACCTCTTTTTTATTTTGTATCACCCTACAAGTCCATGCATTGAAGATGTTACTAATACATATTTATTATTTCCCCCTCTCCTTGAGCATTTTGATCAACCGATAACAGTTATCTCACACAAAACTATCTCTTCATTCAGTCTCTCGCTTCGCTCCTTCGTGTATCCAATTATGCTAATGAGCTATGTTTTGATAGTGAAACTTATAGGGGTTTATGTGTTGTAGTGATCAACAGGGCTGTTTCCCAAATGGCACCCTATTCCCTATATAGTGCACTACTTTTGACGAGAGCCCAATGTGCCCCGGTCAAAAGTAATGCACTAAATAGGGAAAAGGGTGCCATTTGGAGGTGAACGTTACAGTATGTGAGATAATATGGGAGAGGTAATTAGCATTAGTGTAAAGCCTAATGGTGTAGGAGTCCTGTTTTTTCTTCCTCTTCCTGTATCGTGGAGCAGAGAGGAAGCTGCCATGTTGCTGCAGGGTATGAGTTAATTAACTTATCAGAGGGATACATGGCAAGGCATTTGTGGCGAGGCTCTTTTCCATGGAAAATCAACTTAGACTGTCTGTTTAAAAGTTTTTTTCCCCGTTGGCAATGTTGATGTAGCCAATCAAAATAATACCTCTGGAAATGGTGGTGATAGAGTTGAATTGTGGTTGTACTTTATCTGGCAAGGGAGGGTGTTCTGCAGTATGGAAGATGTTGGCGTTTCTAACCCTCTATGCTCTATATTGGTCATGTAAACTAAGCATATTACAACATACTGTAAGTGCCCGTCATAAGTATTCACCCTTCTTGGATTTTTTCATATTTTGTTGTATTAGAACGTTTTAATTGTGATCTACACAAAATACTCCTTAATGTTACTGTCACGATCGTCTGAAGGAGCGGACCAATACGCAGCGCGTTGAGTGAACATGACTTTATTAGATAAAAGTCTAAACACGAAAACAACAAAACAATTGACGATAATGAAGTCCTCTGTGACACCGACAGAACATGGAACAAAAACCCACAAACACACAGTGAAACACAACAGTTTAAATATGGCTCCCAATCAGAGATAACGAGCCGACAGCTGACACTCGTTACCTCCGATTGGGAGTCAATGACCAAACATAGAAACCAACCCAACAGAAAAGCAAACATAGAAATACACCCAACAGAAAAATAACAACCCTGGCTCAAAATAAAAGTCCATAGAGCCAGAGTGTCACAGTACCCCCCCCTAAAGGTGCGAACTCCGGGCGCACCAGCATACAGTCTAGGGAGGGTCTGGGTGGGCGTCTGTCCATGGTGGCGGCTCTGGCACTGGTCGTGGTCCCCACCCCACCATAGTCACTACCTGCTTACGTAGCCTCCTCCAAATGACCACCCCCAACTAAAACCCACAGGATTAAGGGGCAGCACTGGACTAAGAGGCAGCACCGGACTCAGGGGCAGCACCGGACTAAGGGGCAGCACCGGGCTAAGGGGCAGTACCGGACTCAGGGGCAGCACCGGACTAAGGGGCAGCACCGGACTAAGGGGCAGCACCGGACTAAGGGGCAGCACCAGGATAAGGGACAGCACCAGGATAAGGGGCAGCACCAGGATAAGGGACAGCACCGGGCTAAGGGGCAGTACCGGACTAAATGGCGGATCCTGGCTGGCTGGCTCTGGCGGATCCTGGCTGGCTGGCGGATCCCGGCTGGACGGCTCTGGCGGATCCTGGCTGGCGGAAGGCTCTGGCTGATCCTGTCTGGCGGAAGGCTCTGGCTGATCCTGTCTGGCGGAAGGCTCTGGCTGATCCTGTCTGGCGGACGGCTCTGGCTCCTGTCTGGCGGAAGGCTCTGGCTGATCCTGTCTGGCGGAAGGCTCTGGCTGATCCTGTCTGGCGGAAGGCTCTGGCTGATCCTGTCCGGCGGAGAGCTCTAGCGGCTCCGGTCTGGCGGACGGCTCTGAAGGGTCATGGCAGACGGGCGGCTTTGCAGGCTCAGTACAGACGGGCAGTTCAGACGGCGTTGGGCAGACGGACAGTTCAGACGGCGTTGGGCAGACTGGCAGTTCAGGCGCCGTTGGGCAGACGGGCAGTTCAGACGGCGTTGGGCAGACGGACAGTTCAGGCGCCGTTGGGCAGACGGGCAGTTCAGACGGCGTTGGGCAGACGGACAGTTCAGGCCCCGTTGGGCAGACGGCAGACTCTGGCCGTCTGAGGCGCACCGTAGGCCTGGTGCGTGGTGCCGGAACTGGAGGTACCGGGCTGAGGACACGCATCTCAGGGCTAGTGCGGGGAGAAGCAACAGGGCATGCTTGGCCCTGGGGACGCACCGTAGGCCTGATGCGTGGTGCCGGAACTGGAGGTACCGGGCTGAGGACACGCATCTCAGGGCTAGTGCGGGAAGCAGCAACAGGGCATGCTTGGCCCTGGGGACGCATCGTAGGCCTGATGCGTGGTGCCGGAACTGGAGGTACCGGGCTGAGGACACGCATCTCAGGGCTAGTGCGGGGAGAAGGAACAGGGCATGCTGGGCCCTGGGGACGCACCGTAGGCCTGATGCGTGGTGCCGGAACTGGTGGTCCCAGGCTGAGGACACGCATCTCAGGGCTAGTGCGGGAGCAGGAACAGGCCGGGCTGGGCTGGCGACGCGCACCGTATCCCTGGTGCGAGTGGCCGGAACAGGCCGGGCCGGGCTGGCGAGCGCACCATATCCCTGGTGCGTGGAGCAGGAACAGGCCGGGCTGGGCTGGCGACGCGCACCGTATCCCTGGTGCGAGTGGCCGGAACAGGCCGGGCCGGGCTGGCGAAGCGCACCATATCCCTGGTGCGTGGAGCAGGAACAGGCCGGGCTGGACCGGCGACGCACACCGTATCCCTGGTGCGTGGAGCAGGAACAGGCCGGGCTGGGCTGGCGACGCACATCGTGGACCTGGTGCGTGGAGTAGGAACAGGCCGGTCCGTACCGGGAACACACACCACTGGCCTTAACTGGGGATCAGGAACGGGCCGGACCGGACTGGTAACACACTTCAGTCTCTCACGCCGTGCCACAACAACTTCCCTCCCTCTACTCGCCAATGGCTCCCGTAATCCGAAAGCCTTCTCTCCATATCTCCCTGTGGCAGCTTCCTGCTGCCCAGCCGCCCAAGCCATGTGCCCCCCCCAAAAAATTTTTTGGGGTTGCCTCCGTCCTTCCGACGATAGCCCTGCCGACGCTGTTGCTCCTCTCGCCGTCGCCTCTCCACCGTTTCGCTCCATGGACGGCGATCCATCCCATCCAGGATCTCCTCCCACGTCCAGGACCCTTTTCCGTCCAACAGCTCCTCCCATGTCCAGACCCTTTGCTCCTGGACGCGCTGCTTGGTCCTTTTGTGGTGGGTTTTTCTGTCACGATCGTCTGAAGGAGCGGACCAATACGCAGCGCGTTGAGTGAACATGACTTTATTAGATAAAAGTCTAAACACGAAAACAACAAAACAATTGACGATAATGAAGTCCTCTGTGACACCGACAGAACATGGAACAAAAACCCACAAACACACAGTGAAACACAACAGTTTAAATATGGCTCCCAATCAGAGATAACGAGCCGACAGCTGACACTCGTTACCTCCGATTGGGAGTCAATGACCAAACATAGAAACCAACCCAACAGAAAAGCAAACATAGAAATACACCCAACAGAAAAATAACAACCCTGGCTCAAAATAAAAGTCCATAGAGCCAGAGTGTCACAGTTACAGGGTTATTCCATTTGATTTCAATCACTTTTTGACACTTTTGATTTGAATGCAACATTACGTACAGTGGGGAAAAAAAGTATTTAGTCAGCCACCAATTGTGCAAGTTCTCCCACTTAAAAAGATGAGAGAGACCTGTAATTTTCATCATAAGTACACGTCAACTATGACAGACAAAATGAGAGAAAAAAATCCAGAAAATCACATTGTAGGATTTTTTATGAATTTATTTGCAATTATGGTGGAAAATATGTATTTGGTCAATAACAAAAGTTTCTCAATACTTTGTTATATACCCTTTGTTGGCAATGACACAGGTCAAACGTTTTCTGTAAGTCTTCACAAGGTTTTCACACACTGTTGCTGGTATTTTGGCCCATTCCTCCATGCAGATCTCCTCTAGAGCAGTGATGTTTTTGGGGCTGTCACTGGGCAACACAGACTTTCAACTCCCTCCAAAGATTTTCTATGGGGTTGAGATCTCCAGGACCTTGAAATGCTTCTTATGAAGCCACTCCTTCGTTGCCCGGGCGGTGTGTTTGGGATCATTGTCATGCTGAAAGACCCAGCCACGTTTAATCTTCAATGCCCTTGCTGATGGAAGGAGGTTTTCACTCAAAATCTCATGATACATGGCCCCATTCATTCTTTCCTTTACACGGATCAGTCGTCCTGGTCCCTTTGCAGAAAAACAGCCCCAAAGCATGATGTCTCCACCCCCATGCTTCACAGTAGGTATGGTGTTCTTTGGATGCAACTCAGCATTCTTTGTCTCCCAATCCTCTGCTGGATCATCCAAATGCACTCTAGCAAACTTCAGACGGGCCTGGACATGTACTGGCTTAAGCAGGGGGACACATCTGGCACTGCAGGATTTGAGTCCCTGGCGGCGTAGTGTGTTACTGATGGTAGGCTTTGTTACTTTGGTCCCAGCTCTCTGCAGGTCATTCACTAGGTCCCCCCGTGTGGTTCTGGGATTTTTGCTCACCGTTCTTGTGATCATTTTGACCCCACGGGGTGAGATCTTGCGTGGAGCCCCAGATCGAGGGAGATTATCAGTGGTCTTGTATGTCTTCCATTTCCTAATAATTGCTCCCACAGTTGATTTCTTCAAACCAAGCTGCTTACTTATTGCAGATTCAGTCTTCCCAGCCTGGTGCAGGTCTACAATTTTGTTTCTGGTGTCCTTTGACAGCTCTTTGGTCTTGGCCATAGTGGAGTTTGGAGTGTGACTGTTTGAGGTTGAGGACAGGTGTCTTTTATACTGATAACAAGTTCAAACAGGTGCCATTAATACAGGTAACGAGTGGAGGACAGATGAGCCTCTTAAAGAAGAAGTTACAGGTCTGTGAGAGACAGAAATCTTGCTTGTTTGTAGGTGACCAAATACTTATTTTCCACCATAATTTGCAAATAAATTCATAAAAAATCCTACAATGTGATTTTCCGGATTTTTTTTTCTAAATTTGTCTGTCATAGTTGACGTGTACCTATGATGAAAATTACAGGCCTCTCTCATCTTTTTAAGTGGGAGAACTTGCACAATTGGTGGCTGACTAAATACTTTTTTCCCCCACTGTACATACAGTATTTGCCCATGGTAGAAGTGGTCAGAAATGTATATTTTGTACATGTATGCCAAAACATTCAGGAGATAGAGGTGCTCAAAGTTGCCCCTTTTGCATACCCCACCATACCATGAGACATCCACTTGAAAAGATTAATGGTTGAGTTTGATATAAATTAAACGTTTACAATCAGTGTTTTCTTTTTTTTCTACCATTGACATCAATTATCTTAAAACTCATGAACTCCAATCACATCATCTGAGGTGTTTGGTTGTGCCCGCCATTGGTTGAGACACAGCACACTCTTGAATACAGGGTGGGTGTAATTTCAATCATAGAAACATAATTCATAGAATGGACCTATCCTTTCAGACCACTGCAATTTAGTACACCATTGAAATGTAAATGTTTTTGAAATTTTACTTTCCAATTGCTACCACAAAGATGGCCGCCGTCAAACGTCAATTTAAATTGGAATTACTATTATATTATCTATTAAAAACAAAAAACTACATTTTGAGTGAGAATAGGACTTGGTCTGAAGTCTAAAAATAATGGAAATGTACATGAACACCACAATGCCTATTCCACCCATGCTCTACCAAGGTTTTCCATGACACAGTTTCGACCTACTACAGAAGCTATGTTGGTATTGTACTTCAAACTATGTGCAGGCAGGTTGCTTGGGATTCAAACCTTCTAAAACAGCCTAATTTATACTCTTAGGGGAGGTGCTTTCACAATAATGTGCTTTGTACAACATACAAGGTAAAGTATTGGATTCTTCACACACCACAGCAAGACATTGTCCCATTAAGCTACATTTTCATTCTTTTTTATATTAAATGAATACAAGCTTTGCTTTTATACTTACAAGACCATCAGGCTTGATTGAGCTGTTTTATCTTGTAGTAATGTGGTGCATGACTGTATTTCCTAAAAACTTTATTTGAGCAAAACATGTCATTGAAAAAACAAATCATAATAACATCCTTTTCTGGTAAGTAGGTGCCCAACACAACAAGAGGTGATGGTATGTTGAACACAGTAGCTCAAATAGATAGAGTCTGTCTGCATTTCTGATTTCTGTAACTGTTAGCTTACCTGTATAATATTTAATTAAGCTCATAACCACTTGTGTTTCAAACATGGTCCTGTTTTATCAATTACTTTGCTGATCAATGGAAAATGCATTACCTCTGTCAAAATAATATGTAGCTTAAAGTTATATTTTTTACATGTATTTATTTTTGAAGATGGCAACATAACAATAATACACATTTACAATAGACACACCTACTCATTCAAGGGTTTTTCTTTATTTTTACAAATTTTTACATTGTAGAATAATAGTGAAGACATCAAAACTATGAAATATCACGTATGGAATCATGTAGTAACCAAAAAAGCGATAAACAAATCAAATTCAATTAGCCACCCTTTGCCTTGATGACAGCTTTGCACACTCTTGACATTCACTAAACCAGCTTCATGAGGTAGTCACCTGGAAGGCATTTCAATTAACAGGTGTGCCTTATTAAAAGTTCATTTGTGGATTTTCTTTCCTTATTAATGCGTTTGAGCCAATCAGTTGTGTTGTGACAAGGTAGGGGGTGTATACAGAAGATAGCCCTATTTGGTAAAAGACCAAGTCCATATTATGTCAAGAACAGCTCAAATAAGCAAAGAGAAATGACAGTCCATCATTACTTTAAGACATAAAGGTCAGTCAATATGGAACTTTGAACGTTTCTTCAAGTGCAGTCGCAAAAACCATCAAGCGCTATGATGAAAAGGGGCTCTCATGAGGACCGCCACAGGAATGGAAGACCCAGATTTACCTCTGCTGCAGAGGATAAGTTCATTAGAGTTACCAGCCTCAGAAATTACAGCCCAAATAAATGCTTCACAGAGTTGAAGTCACAGACACTTATCAACATCAACTGTTCAGAGGGGACTGTGTGAATCAGGCCTTCATGGTCGAACTACTGCAAAGGATCCACTACTAAAGGACACCAATAAGAAGAAGAGACCTGCTTGGGCCAAGTAACACGAGCAATGGACATTAAACCAGTGGAAATTTGTCCTGTGGTCTGGAGTCCAAATTTGAGATTTTTGGTTCCAACCACCGTGTCTTTGTGAGACGCACTGTTTGTGAACGGATGATCTCCGCATGTGTAGTTTGCACCGTAAAGCATAGAGGAGTAGGTGTTATGGTGTGGGGGTGCTTTGCTGGTGACACTGTCTGTGATTTATTTATAATTCAAGGCACAGTTAACCAGCATGGCTACCTCAGCATTCTGCAGCGATAAGCCATCCCATCTGGTTTGGGCTTAGTGGGACTATCGTTTGTTTTTCAACAGGACAATGACCCAACACACCTCCAGGCTGTGTAAGGGCTATTTTACCAATAATGAGAGTGATGGAGTGCTGCATCAGATGACCTGGCCTCCACAATCCCCCCGACCTCAACCCAATTGAGATGGTTTGGGATGAGTTGGACAGCAGAGTGAAGGAAAATCAGCCAACAAGTGCTCAGCATATGTGGGTACTCCTTCAAGACTGTTGGAAAAGCATTCCAGGTGAAGCTGGTTGAGAGAATGCAAAGAGTGTGTAAAGCTGCCATCAAGGCAAAGGGTGGCTATTTGAAGAATCTCAAATATAAAATATAATATGATTTTGTTTAACACTTTTTTGGTTACTACTTGATTCCATATGTGTTATTTATAGTTTTGATGTCTTCAGTATTATTCTACAATGTAGAAAATAGTAAAAACATAATGTCCTCAAAACTTTGACTTCGACAGACCATTTAAATGTCTGGAAGCATTCCTTCCACAATTATTTTGTTCATTCACTCAAGAGGAATTGCACGTTTATTTCTCCTGCTTGGTGAAAATAGAATAGTCTAAAACAGTTCATTTGTTGAACACATAGTCATTTAATCAAGTAGTTAGCCAAGTTAGCAAGCATTTCCTTTTCTTTTGACTGCATGCTGCTGGCTGGCTGGGCTGGTTGTGACCTGATCTTATAGCATTTTGTATTTTTTTATGTAAATCCGAGACACACCATTTAGTATGATATGTTACGAATTGCAATTCATACAATATGTTACAAATATCCAATAAGTATGATATGTTACGAATTCCAATTTGTTATTGCTTACGTTAGCTAGGTGACTAATGTTAATTTTAGCTAGGTGGCTAACGTTAGTTAGGCTAGGGGTAAGGGTTAAGGTTAGTGTTTGGAGTTATGTTAAAGAGTTAAGGGAAGGGTTAGCTAACATGCTAAGTAGTAGCAAAGTAGCTAAAAGGTAGTAAGCAGTTGCAAAGTTGGTAATTAGCTAAAATGCTAAAGTTGTCTATGATGAGATTAGAACACCCAACCTATCCTTCCACCCCGACCAACCACCCTAGTTTTTGCCTTAAGCTAGAGATATCTGTTTTCTTTGCATTGGGCGCGTCTCAATCGAACACATCCGCCTATGTCGCACTTCCGCATCTGCGGTGAAAGGTGACAGAGCTAGAGCGGTGTTTGTCAGACCATGAGACATCCCTGAAATCAGTCTTCTCACAAAATTGTACTGTGGCGTCTGAATGGTTTGGCCTACACACATATACCGCTCTGTGGAAAGGTGAGACTTTCATGAAAACGTACACTACCATTCAAAAGTTTGGGGTCACTTAGAAATGTCCTTGTTTTCAAAAGAAAAGCAATTTTTTTGTCCATTACAATAACATCAAATTGATCAGAAATACATTGTAGACATGGTTAATGTTGCAAATGGCTATTGTAGCTGGAAACGGCTGATTCTTAATTGAATATCTACATAGGCGTACAGAGGCCCATTATCAGCAACCATCAGTCCTGTGTTATAATGGCCCGTTGTGTTTGCTAATCCAAGTTTATCATTTTAAAATGCTAATTGATCAGTAGAAAACCCTTTTGCAATTATATTAGCACAGCTGAAAACTGTTGTGCTGATTAAAGAAGCAATCAATCTGGACTAGTTGAGTATTTGGAGCATCAGCAATTGTGGGTTCGATTACAGGATCAAAATGGCCAGAAACTAATAACTTTCTTCTGAAACTCGTCAGTCTATTCTTGTTCTGACAAATTAAGGTTATTCCATGCGAGAAATTGCCAAGAAACTGAAGATCTTGTACAACGCTGTGTACTACTCCCTTCACAGAACAGCGCAAACTGGCTCTAACCAGAATAGAAATAGGAGTGGGAGGCCCCGGAGCACAACTGAGCAAGAGAACAAATACATTAGAGTGTTTAGTTTGAGAAACAGGCGCCTCACAGGTCCTCAACTGGCAGATTCATTAAATAGTACCCGCAAAACACCAGTCTCAACATCAAAAGTGAAGAGGCGACTCCGGGATGCTGACCTTCTAGGCAGAGTTGCAAAGAAAAAGCTGTATCTCAGACTGCCCATCTTAATCTTTACTTTTTATTGGCCGTCTGAGATATGACTCACTTGCACAGGCTCGATGTACACTCACACATGGACACACACACAAAACACACACACATTCATTTTGATGCCACACACACACACACACATTAACATTCCTTCACACTCTTCACATACCCTGCTGCTACTCTCTGTTTTTTATCTATTTATGGTCACTTTACCCCTACCTACATGTACACACTGTATTACCTCAATTACCTCGACTACCCCGTACCCCTGCACATTGACTCGGTACCGGTGCACCTTGTATATAGCCTCATTATTGTTATTTTATTGTGTTACTATTTTTCCTTTAGTTTAAGTTTATTGAGCAAACGTTTCTTACTTACTTTTTTCAAACTGCATTGTTGGCTAAGGGCTCGTAACTAAGCATTTCACGGTAAGTTCTACACCTGTTGTATTTGGCGCATGTGACGAATGCAATTCGATTTGATTTGATTTCACCGTCCTTATAACTGTAAAATACATATTTGTATGTTTAGTGTTGGAGAAAATATGCATATTATACCACCACCGTGAACGTCACTCAGAGCTCTAGCTTGGCTTAATAAACTTGTCAGGAATTTGCCTTTCATCACATATTAATCGTGTCCATCTATGACAAACAGAACGTTTTTTTTGTTTAAAATCTACAAATTATTTTAGATGAATTGCTATAAATTGATCTCTGAATGCAATATAGTGATGAAACAACTACAGTGAGGGAAAAAGGTATTTGATCCCCTGCTGATTTTGTACGTTTGCCCACTGACAAAGAAATGATCAGTCTATAATTTTAATGGTAGGTTTATTTGAACAGTGAGAGACAGAATAACAACAAAAAAATCCAGAAAAATGCATGTCAGAAATGTTATAAATTGATTTGCATTTTAATGAGGGAAATAAGTATATGACACCCTCTCAATCAGAAAGATTTATGGCTCCCAGGTGTCTTTTATACAGGTAATGAGCTGAGATTAGGAGCACACTCTTAAAGGGAGTTCTCCTAATCTCAGTTTGTTACCTGTATAAAAGACACCTGTCCACAGAAGCAATCAATCAATCAGATTCTAAACTCTCCACCATGGCCAAGACCAAAGAGCTCTCCAAGGATGTCAGGGACAAGATAGTAGACCTACACAAGGCTGGAATGGGCTACATGACCATCGCCAAGCAGCTTGGTGAGAAGGTGACAACAGTTGGTGCGATTATTCGCAAATGGAAGAAACACAAAAGAACTGTCAATCTCTCTCGGCCTGGGGCTCCATGCAAGATCTCACCTCGTGGAGTTGTAATGATCATGAGAACGGTGAGGAATCAGCCCAGAACTACACGGGAGGATCTTGTCAATGATCTCAAGGCAGCTGGGACCATAGTTACTAAGAAAACAATTGGTAATACACTACGCCGTGAAGGACTGAAATCCTGCAGCGCCTGCAAGGTCCCCCTGCTCAAGAAAGCACATATACAGGCCCGTCTGAGGTTTGCCAATGAACATCTGAATGATTCAGAGGAGAACTGGGTGAAAGTGTTGTGGTCAGATGAGACCAAAATCGAGCTCTTTGTCATCAAGTCAACTCGCCATGTTTGGAGGAGGAGGAATGCTGCCTATGACCCCAAGAACACCATCCCCACCGTCAAACATGGAGGTGGAAACATTATGCTTTGGGGGTGTTTTTCTGCTAAGGGGACAGGACAACTTCACTGCATCAAAGGGACAATTGACGACGCCATGTACTGTCAAATCTTGGGTGAGAACCTCCTTCCTTCAGCCAGGGCATTGAAAATGGGTCGTGGATGGGTATTCCAGCATGACAATGACCCAAAACACACGGTCAAGGCAACAAAGGAGTGGCTCAAGAAGAAGCACATTAAGGTCCTGGAGTGGTCTAGCCAGTCTCCAGACCTTAATCCCATATAAAATCTGTGGAGGGAGCTGAAGGTTCGAGTTGCCAAACGTCAGCCTCGAAACCTTAATGACTTGGAGAAGATCTGCAAAGAGGAGTGGGACAAAATCCCTCCTGAGATGTGTGCAAACCTGGTGGCCAACTACAAGAAACGTCTGACCTCTGTGATTGCCAACAAGGGTTTTGCCACCAAGTACTAAGTCATGTTTTGCAGAGGGGTCAAATACTTATTTCCCTCATTAAAATGCAAATCAATTTATAACATTTTTACATGTGTTTTTCTGGATTTTGTTGTTATTCTGTCTCTCACTGTTCAAATAAACCTACCATTAAAATTATAGACTGATCATGTCTTTGTCAGTGGGCAAACGTACAAAATCAGCAGGGGATCAAATACTTTTTCCCTCATTGTATCTGATGTGCTACAATGTAAGGATTGCAGGCATGTGCTTTGTCAGTGGCTGTGACATAGGGTTCATCCAGGAGTTGATGGACAGTCGGAAGAGCAACTTAAATTGTAGGAGGGACATCCCAGCTTCAAGTGGTTTCAGATTTCACATCCTACATCACACAGGTGCAAATAATATACTACTGTGTCCATGGGAACAAGGGGTATCAATGGTATTTTGATCAATGGTGTCCACAGATCGATTTATAAGCAAAAATGTCAGTCGGAACCGGTACCAGAACCACGCAGGTCCCCTAAACAGGGGACTTTATATCTAACAGTTTAAAACAACAGATATTCCCATTCAAATCAACATTCTCTGGCGTGTGGAACTCCAACCATCTTTGTGGTACCATTTGAAAGTAGACATTTCAATTTTCTACATTTTTCAGCCAAAACATCACATTTACATTTTACTCATTTAGCAGACGCGCTTCTCCAGAGTGACTTACAGTTAGTGAGTGCATACATTTTTCATACTTTTAAAATATAACTCCCACCCTGTATTCAAGAGCATGCTGTGACTCAACCGATGGGTGGAACAACACAAACACCTCAGATGATGTACATTTGGGTCTAAGCTACAACATATGCAAGAAAGAAAATCAGCCTTTGTAAGCGTTAATCAAAAAATGTAATATTTTTACCTTTAACGTCAATTATCTAAAAACGCGTAAACACCGTTTGTATTCATATGTTGTTTTTTCACTGATGAAGACATGGATGTCTCATGGAATGGTGGGGTATGCAAAATTGGTCAACTTTGAGCATCTCATGCATGTTTTGGCATTCAGGTCCAAAATGTCACTTTCTGACCACTGTTACCTTATGCAAAAATGTTTGGAAAGTTTTGTTCAAGTCAAAACGGGTGCGGTCAAAAAGTTATTGAAATCAAATGGAACGACTCCACAGTGAAAAGAACATTCTATAAATGTTTACAAATTAATTAAGAAATAATGCATGAGAACCCGGTGATTATAAGTTGATAACTCCCGACTAACGGCTGTTCATTTTATAAAATTGTTACCACATTATTTTAACTAATATATTTGTTTTAACATTCTGAAGTTGCTAGCCAAGCAGGCTGGTCGTTCTTTTCTCATGTTTTGACCCAATCGTTAATTCTAATCATTCTATTCATTCGAAGTTGCTATGCTAAACCAATCATTGGCATACAGCTAGCAGAGATTCAATGATGATGAGTGACAAGAAATTCAATAAATTATGATTTAATACATATTCAACAAGCCTACATAGGCCACATTGAGCTGGTTAATGAATTAATGGAATTCTGATGTTTTTCGTTTCCATGGTGAATTATTAGTTTCAAGTTCATTCGTGGGCTAGCTAGCCTACTGGCATGGGAGAGATTTGGGCTCCCGAGTGGCGCAGTGGTCTAAGGCACTGCATTTCAGTGCTTGAGGTGTCACTACAGACCCCCTGGTTTGATTCCAGGCTGTATCACAACTGGCCGTGAATGGGAGTCCCATTGGGTGGTGCACAATTGGCCCAGCATCGTCTGGGTTTGGCTGGTGTAGGCCGTCATTGTAAATAAGAATTTGTTCTTAACTGACTTGCCTAGTTAAATAAAGGTAAAAAAATATATTTAAAAAATGATATATTGTTGCAGAGGTCGTGGAGTCAGACAAGTACATTTATACATTCCCCAACTGTTGCAAACCAAATAGTAGCATGGAAAAAGTATGTGTAGACCAGAGGGAGATGAAGTTTATGAAGTTCCTGCTTGGGCTGCAGGACAGTGGAATTATGACATTAAAACGTCATGATATTTTAATATATTAACCAATTTTCATCCTGGATCCAAACAAACCATTTTCTAAAACAAATTATACAATGGGTGGGTCTAATCCTGATTGTTTAAAACCACGTTCCAGCCGGTGAATATTCAACAAGTTACCATCGACTAAGGCTATGATGTTGAAATGCCTATTCACTATTCCATCTGACTGTGCAATCCACTCTCTCATCAGCCCAGCCAGGCAATTTCTAAACTTGATTTCAGCTGTAAAAACCATCTAGGCATTATCTCCCATTTATTTTAGACAAGCATTTGGTTTTCAACAGCGGAAATTTGGATGAACCTTTCTGTCTGTCTGTCTGACATTTGCAACATTGTTTCAATATTGAAATTCAATCTCCAGCAGTTCCATAATAATGAACGTGTCGGGACGAGACAAACAGTCTTGTAGCTTTTCTCAGCAAGTTGAAATCATGACTCGTATATTTTCTATGGATACATGCAGTTCCTTCGGAAAGTGTTCAGACCCCTTTACTTTTTCCACATTTTGTTTTGTTACAGCCTTCTTCTAAAATTTATAAAATTTAACAATGTCCTCAGCAATCTACATTTACATTTACATTTACATTTACGTCATTTAACAGACGCTCTTATCCAGAGCGACTTACAAATAGGTGCATTCACAACAGTTTTGACTGGGCTGAGCGGGAACTATGCTTCCGCAGAGGTAGGGGAGCCAGCAGGCCAGAGGTGGATGAACGCAGTGCCCTCGTTTGGGTGTAGGGACTGATCAGAGCCTGAAGGTACGAAGGTGCCGTTCCCCTCACAGCTCCGTAGGCAAGCACCATGGTCTTGTAGCAGATGCGAGCTTCAACTGGAAGCCAGTGGAGTGTGCGGAGGAGCGGGGTGACGTGAGAGAACTTGGGAAGGTTGAACACCAGACGGGCTGCGGCATTCTGGATGAGTTGTAGGGGTTTAATGGCACAGGCAGGGAGCCCAGCCAACAGCGAGTTGCAGTAATCCAGACGGGAGATGACAAGTGCCTGGATTAGGACCTGTGCCGCTTCCTGTGTAAGGCAGGGTCGTACTCTCCGAATGTTGTAGAGCATGAACCTACAGGATCGGGTCACCGCCTTGATGTTAGCGGAGAACGACAGGGTGTTGTCCAGGGTCACGCCAAGGCTCTTCGCACTCTGGGAGGAGGACACAACGGAGTTGTCAACCGTGATGGCGAGATCATGGAACGGGCAGTCCTTCCCCGGGAGGAAGAGCAGCTCCGTCTTGCCGAGGTTCAGCTTGAGGTGGTGATCCGTCATCCATACTGATATGTCTGCCAGACATCCAGAGATGTGATTCGCCACCTGGTTATCAGATGGGGGAAAGGAGAAGATTAGTTGTGTGTCGTCAGCGTAGCAATGATAGGAGAGGCCATGTGAGGATATGACAGTGCCAAGTGACTTGGTGTATAGCGAGAATAGGAGAGGGCCTAGAACTGAGCCCTGGGGGACACCAGTGGTGAGAGCACGTGGTGCGGAGACAGCTTCTCGCCACGCCACTTGGTAGGAGCGACCTGTCAGGTAGGACGCAATCCAAGAGTGAGCCGCGCCGGAGATGCCCAGCTCGGAGAGGGTGGAGAGGAGGATCTGATGGTTCACAAAATGTTGGCTAATTTATTAAAAACAAAAAACAGAAATACCTTATTTACGTAAGTATTCAGACCCTTTTCTACTTGATTGGAGTCCACCTGTGGTAAATTCAATTGATTGGACATGATTTGGAAAGGCACACACCTTTCTATATACGGTCCCACAGTTGACAGTGCATGTCAGAGCAAAAACCAAGCCATGAGGTCGAAGGAATTGTCAATAGATCTCAGAGATAGGATTGTGTCGAGGCACAGATCTGGGGAAGTGTACCAAAACATTTCTGCAACATTGAAGGTCCCCAAGAACACAGTGGCCATCATTCTTAAATGGAAGAAGTTTGGAACCACCAAGACACTTCCTAGAGATGGCCGCCCGGCCAAACTGAGCAATCGGGGGAGAAGGGCCTTGGTCAGGGAGGTGACCAAGAACCCGATGGTCACTCTGATAGAGCTCTAGAGTTCCTCTGTGGAGATGGGAGAACCTTCCAGAAGGACAACCATCTCTGCAGCACTCCACCTCGTGGAGTTGTAATGATCATGAGAACGGTGAGGAATCAGCCCAGAACTACACGGGAGGATCTTGTCAATGATCTCAAGGCAGCTGGGACCATAGTTACTAAGAAAACAATTGGTAATACACTACGCCGTGAAGGACTGAAATCCTGCAGCGCCTGCAAGGTCCCCCTGCTCAAGAAAGCACATATACAGGCCCGTCTGAGGTTTGCCAATGAACATCTGAATGATTCAGAGGAGAACTGGGTGAAAGTGTTGTGGTCAGATGAGACCAAAATCGAGCTCTTTGTCATCAAGTCAACTCGCCATGTTTGGAGGAGGAGGAATGCTGCCTATGACCCCAAGAACACCATCCCCACCGTCAAACATGGAGGTGGAAACATTATGCTTTGGGGGTGTTTTTCTGCTAAGGGGACAGGACAACTTCACTGCATCAAAGGGACAATTGACGACGCCATGTACTGTCAAATCTTGGGTGAGAACCTCCTTCCTTCAGCCAGGGCATTGAAAATGGGTCGTGGATGGGTATTCCAGCATGACAATGACCCAAAACACACGGTCAAGGCAACAAAGGAGTGGCTCAAGAAGAAGCACATTAAGGTCCTGGAGTGGTCTAGCCAGTCTCCAGACCTTAATCCCATATAAAATCTGTGGAGGGAGCTGAAGGTTCGAGTTGCCAAACGTCAGCCTCGAAACCTTAATGACTTGGAGAAGATCTGCAAAGAGGAGTGGGACAAAATCCCTCCTGAGATGTGTGCAAACCTGGTGGCCAACTACAAGAAACGTCTGACCTCTGTGATTGCCAACAAGGGTTTTGCCACCAAGTACTAAGTCATGTTTTGCAGAGGGGTCAAATACTTATTTCCCTCATTAAAATGCAAATCAATTTATAACATTTTTTACATGTGTTTTTCTGGATTTTGTTGTTATTCTGTCTCTCACTGTTCAAATAAACCTACCATTAAAATTATAGACTGATCATGTCTTTGTCAGTGGGCAAACGTACAAAATCAGCAGGGGATCAAATACTTTTTTCCCTCATTGTATCTGATGTGCTACAATGTAAGGATTGCAGGCATGTGCTTTGTCAGTGGCTGTGACATAGGGTTCATCCAGGAGTTGATGGACAGTCGGAAGAGCAACTTAAATTGTAGGAGGGACATCCCAGCTTCAAGTGGTTTCAGATTTCACATCCTACATCACACAGGTGCAAATAATATACTACTGTGTCCATGGGAACAAGGGGTATCAATGGTATTTTGATCAATGGTGTCCACAGATCGATTTATAAGCAAAAATGTCAGTCGGAACCGGTACCAGAACCACGCAGGTCCCCTAAACAGGGGACTTTATATCTAACAGTTTAAAACAACAGATATTCCCATTCAAATCAACATTCTCTGGCGTGTGGAACTCCAACCATCTTTGTGGTACCATTTGAAAGTAGACATTTCAATTTTCTACATTTTTCAGCCAAAACATCACATTTACATTTTACTCATTTAGCAGACGCGCTTCTCCAGAGTGACTTACAGTTAGTGAGTGCATACATTTTTCATACTTTTAAAATATAACTCCCACCCTGTATTCAAGAGCATGCTGTGACTCAACCGATGGGTGGAACAACACAAACACCTCAGATGATGTACATTTGGGTCTAAGCTACAACATATGCAAGAAAGAAAATCAGCCTTTGTAAGCGTTAATCAAAAAATGTAATATTTTTACCTTTAACGTCAATTATCTAAAAACGCGCGTAAACACCGTTTGTATTCATATGTTGTTTTTTCACTGATGAAGACATGGATGTCTCATGGAATGGTGGGGTATGCAAAATTGGTCAACTTTGAGCATCTCATGCATGTTTTGGCATTCAGGTCCAAAATGTCACTTTCTGACCACTGTTACCTTATGCAAAAATGTTTGGAAAGTTTTGTTCAAGTCAAAACGGGTGCGGTCAAAAAGTTATTGAAATCAAATGGAACGACTCCACAGTGAAAAGAACATTCTATAAATGTTTACAAATTAATTAAGAAATAATGCATGAGAACCCGGTGATTATAAGTTGATAACTCCCGACTAACGGCTGTTCATTTTATAAAATTGTTACCACATTATTTTAACTAATATATTTGTTTTAACATTCTGAAGTTGCTAGCCAAGCAGGCTGGTCGTTCTTTTCTCATGTTTTGACCCAATCGTTAATTCTAATCATTCTATTCATTCGAAGTTGCTATGCTAAACCAATCATTGGCATACAGCTAGCAGAGATTCAATGATGATGAGTGACAAGAAATTCAATAAATTATGATTTAATACATATTCAACAAGCCTACATAGGCCACATTGAGCTGGTTAATGAATTAATGGAATTCTGATGTTTTTCGTTTCCATGGTGAATTATTAGTTTCAAGTTCATTCGTGGGCTAGCTAGCCTACTGGCATGGGAGAGATTTGGGCTCCCGAGTGGCGCAGTGGTCTAAGGCACTGCATTTCAGTGCTTGAGGTGTCACTACAGACCCCCTGGTTTGATTCCAGGCTGTATCACAACTGGCCGTGAATGGGAGTCCCATTGGGTGGTGCACAATTGGCCCAGCATCGTCTGGGTTTGGCTGGTGTAGGCCGTCATTGTAAATAAGAATTTGTTCTTAACTGACTTGCCTAGTTAAATAAAGGTAAAAAAATATATTTAAAAATGATATATTGTTGCAGAGGTCGTGGAGTCAGACAAGTACATTTATACATTCCCCAACTGTTGCAAACCAAATAGTAGCATGGAAAAAGTATGTGTAGACCAGAGGGAGATGAAGTTTATGAAGTTCCTGCTTGGGCTGCAGGACAGTGGAATTATGACATTAAAACGTCATGATATTTTAATATATTAACCAATTTTCATCCTGGATCCAAACAAACCATTTTCTAAAACAAATTATACAATGGGTGGGTCTAATCCTGATTGTTTAAAACCACGTTCCAGCCGGTGAATATTCAACAAGTTACCATCGACTAAGGCTATGATGTTGAAATGCCTATTCACTATTCCATCTGACTGTGCAATCCACTCTCTCATCAGCCCAGCCAGGCAATTTCTAAACTTGATTTCAGCTGTAAAAACCATCTAGGCATTATCTCCCATTTATTTTAGACAAGCATTTGGTTTTCAACAGCGGAAATTTGGATGAACCTTTCTGTCTGTCTGTCTGACATTTGCAACATTGTTTCAATATTGAAATTCAATCTCCAGCAGTTCCATAATAATGAACGTGTCGGGACGAGACAAACAGTCTTGTAGCTTTTCTCAGCAAGTTGAAATCATGACTCGTATATTTTCTATGGATACATGCAGTTCCTTCGGAAAGTGTTCAGACCCCTTTACTTTTTCCACATTTTGTTTTGTTACAGCCTTCTTCTAAAATTTATAAAATTTAACAATGTCCTCAGCAATCTACATTTACATTTACATTTACATTTACGTCATTTAACAGACGCTCTTATCCAGAGCGACTTACAAATAGGTGCATTCACAACAGTTTTGACTGGGCTGGCCGGGAACTATGCTTCCGCAGAGGTAGGGAGCCAGCAGGCCAGAGGTGGATGAACGCAGTGCCCTCGTTTGGGTGTAGGGACTGATCAGAGCCTGAAGGTACGAAGGTGCCGTTCCCCTCACAGCTCCGTGAGGCAAGCACCATGGTCTTGTAGCAGATGCGAGCTTCAACTGGAAGCCAGTGGAGTGTGCGGAGGAGCGGGGTGACGTGAGAGAACTTGGGAAGGTTGAACACCAGACGGGCTGCGGCATTCTGGATGAGTTGTAGGGGTTTAATGGCACAGGCAGGGAGCCCAGCCAACAGCGAGTTGCAGTAATCCAGACGGGAGATGACAAGTGCCTGGATTAGGACCTGTGCCGCTTCCTGTGTAAGGCAGGGTCGTACTCTCCGAATGTTGTAGAGCATGAACCTACAGGATCGGGTCACCGCCTTGATGTTAGCGGAGAACGACAGGGTGTTGTCCAGGGTCACGCCAAGGCTCTTCGCACTCTGGGAGGAGGACACAACGGAGTTGTCAACCGTGATGGCGAGATCATGGAACGGGCAGTCCTTCCCGGGAGGAAGAGCAGCTCCGTCTTGCCGAGGTTCAGCTTGAGGTGGTGATCCGTCATCCATACTGATATGTCTGCCAGACATCCAGAGATGTGATTCGCCACCTGGTTATCAGATGGGGGAAAGGAGAAGATTAGTTGTGTGTCGTCAGCGTAGCAATGATAGGAGAGGCCATGTGAGGATATGACAGTGCCAAGTGACTTGGTGTATAGCGAGAATAGGAGAGGGCCTAGAACTGAGCCCTGGGGGACACCAGTGGTGAGAGCACGTGGTGCGGAGACAGCTTCTCGCCACGCCACTTGGTAGGAGCGACCTGTCAGGTAGGACGCAATCCAAGAGTGAGCCGCGCCGGAGATGCCCAGCTCGGAGAGGGTGGAGGAGGAGGATCTGATGGTTCACAAAATGTTGGCTAATTTATTAAAAACAAAAAACAGAAATACCTTATTTACGTAAGTATTCAGACCCTTTTCTACTTGATTGGAGTCCACCTGTGGTAAATTCAATTGATTGGACATGATTTGGAAAGGCACACACCTTTCTATATACGGTCCCACAGTTGACAGTGCATGTCAGAGCAAAAACCAAGCCATGAGGTCGAAGGAATTGTCAATAGATCTCAGAGATAGGATTGTGTCGAGGCACAGATCTGGGGAAGTGTACCAAAACATTTCTGCAACATTGAAGGTCCCCAAGAACACAGTGGCCATCATTCTTAAATGGAAGAAGTTTGGAACCACCAAGACACTTCCTAGAGATGGCCGCCCGGCCAAACTGAGCAATCGGGGGAGAAGGGCCTTGGTCAGGGAGGTGACCAAGAACCCGATGGTCACTCTGATAGAGCTCTAGAGTTCCTCTGTGGAGATGGGAGAACCTTCCAGAAGGACAACCATCTCTGCAGCACTCCACCAATTATGCCTTTATGGTAGAGTGGCCAGACGGAAGCCACTACTCAGTAAAAGCCCACTTGGAGATTGCCAAAAGGCACCTAAAGACTCTCAGACCATGAGAAACAAGATTCTCTGGTGTGATGAAACCAATATTGAACTCTTTGGCCTGAATGCCAAGCGTCACGTCTGGAGGAAACCAGGCACCATACATACGGTGACACATGGTGGTGGCAGCATCATGCTGTGGGGATGTTTTTCAGCGACAGGGACTGGGAGACTAGTCAGGATTGAGGCAAAGATGAATGTAGCAAAGTACAGAGAGATCCTTGATGAAAACCTGCTCCAGAGCGCTCAGGACCTCAGACAGGGGCGAAGGTTCACCTTCCAACAGGACAACAACCCTAAGCACAGAGCCAAGACAATGCAGGAGTGGCATCGGGACAGGTTTCTGAATGTCCTTGAGTGGCCCAGCCAGAGAACGGACTTGAACCGAATCGAACATCTCTGGAGAAACCTGAAAATAGCTGTCCAGCGACGCTCCCCATCCCACCTGACAGAGATTGAGAGGATCGGCGGAGAAGAATGCGAGAAACTACCCAAATACAGGTGTGCCAAGCTTGTAGTGTCATACCAAAGATGACCCGAGGCTGTAATCGATGCCAAAGTTGCTTCAAGTAAGTACTGAGTAAAGGGTCTGAATACTTATGTAAATATGATATTTCGGTTCTTATTTTTTTGTATATAACAATGTCTAAAAACCTGTTTTTGCTTTGTCATTATGGGGTATTGTGTATAGATTGGTGAGGGAAAACAACAATTTAATCAATTTTAGAATAAGGCCGTAACCTAACAAAATGTGGAAAAAGTCAAGGGGTCTGAATACTTTCCGAAGGCAATGTACAAAGAAATACTCATACAAAAACACGAAATGCAGCTAGTTTGCTATAATTTGAAGTGATCGTGTTAGCTGTGTAGTTGGCTAGCTCCTCTGAACAGTGTCCTGGCAAGAGAGCAAATGTTCTGTGGTAATCGAAATCGCGCATCATTAGCTCATTGTTATGGATGTATCCACCCCCCAAAAAAAGAATAAATCAATATAAAACTGCTTCAACAAATAACTAAAACGTATTGGTTATATAAGTATTCATCCCTTTTGTTATAGCAAGAATAAATACGTTCAGGAGTAAAAATCACATAAGTTGCATGTACTCCCTTTGAGTGCAATAATAGTGTTTAACATGATTTTTTTTAGGACTACCTCATCTCTATACCACACACATACAATTATCTGTAAGGTGCCTCAGTCGAGCAGTGAATTTCAAACACAGATTCAACCACAAAGACCAGGGAGATTTCCAATGCCTCGCAAAGAAGGGCACCTATTGGTAGATCTGAACACGTTGGATGGCATATCAATACACCAAGTCACTAC
The DNA here is from genome assembly GCF_020615455.1 of Coregonus clupeaformis. Lineage (NCBI taxonomy): Eukaryota > Metazoa > Chordata > Actinopteri > Salmoniformes > Salmonidae > Coregonus > Coregonus clupeaformis. The sequence goes on from NW_025533478.1 coordinate 1,085,379, forward strand.
AAAGATACAGGCGTCCTTCCTAACTCAGTTGCAGGAGAAGAAAGAAACCACTCAGGGATTTCGCCATGAGGCCAATGGTGACTTTTAAACAGTTACAGATTTGAATGGCTGTGAAAGGAGAAAACTGAGGATGGATCAACAACATTGTAGTTACTCCACAACACTAACCTAATTGACAGAGTGAAAAGAAGGAAGCCTGTACAGATAAAATATATTCCAAAACATGCATCCGGTTTGTAGCAAGGCACTAAAGTAAGACTGCAAAATATGTGGCAAAAATTTACTTTTTGTCTTGAATACAAAGTGTTATGTTTGGGGCAAATCCAATACAACACTTTCCTGAGTACCACTCTCCATATGTTCAAGCACAGTGGTGGCTGCATCATGTTATGGGTATGTTTGTAATCGTTAAGGACTGGGGAGTTTTTCAGGATAAAAAATAAACGGATTGAAGCTAAGCACAGGCAAAATCCTAGAGGAAAACCTGGTTCACTCTGCTTTCCACCAGACACTGGGAGATTAATTTATCTTTCAGCAGGAGCATAACCTAAAACACAAGGCCAAATCTACACTGGAGTTGCTTACCAACAAGTGAATGTTATATTAATGTTTTATTTTCTATTAATAAATACAAACATCTTCCACTTTCACATTAGATTACTTTTTATAGATTGTTGTCAAAAATTACAATTAAATCCATTTCCCACTTTGTAGTACAAATGTGAAGAAATCCAAGATGGGTGAATACTTATGATAGGCACCATATTAATAAGGTAGTGTCAGTGTAGTCATACAACCTTGAAGTGCTAGTTCCCTTACCCAAATAATCTCCAAAACCTAGCCCTAGAACTAAACAACCTCAGCTCCAGCCCCAGCTTTAATACAGAGGGCATTGACTTGAAGCGGCACTGCTTGCTTCGTTGCTTCGCTAGACTAGTCTCACCTCTGCATCAAATTCAAATCTGTAGCACTTCCTCACAACTACTGAGGGACGTTGTAAACAGAGCGAACCCATTCCGGGGGGGTAACAGAGTATGATGAATGAATTGGCACAGCCCACACTGTGTTTCCCTTGTTCTCTCCAGCCACTCGTGACATTCAGAGGTTTCTAGGCATTCACGTTGACTTTGCTCCGGCGGTGGAGGTTGTCATGGCAGCATTCCGGATTGTTCCGAGCAGCGGCTTCGACGTCCACCTCGGGTTGTGGCGGTGATGAAAAAGGTTACATTTAAATGGTGGAGGGAGACCGTTCATGTGACTGACGATTGAAAAGGGTAGAGTAAATAAAAAAGGAAGCACAGGTAAAGGGAGGATGAGGGGAGAAAAAGTGCCAAGAGCATCCAGCAGGTCTTTGGCGCCCTCTCGTTTGTAGTGTGTCCTTGTGATAGAGTCGTGAGAGTAGAATGCCCCAAGGCGTATATAAGGGAAGGTCTGGCACAAGACGGAGGAGACTCATTCTATTAATTGTAAATAACCGTTATTGTTTAATTTTCCCTTTAGCAAATGGACAACTTAGAAATTTCAGTCCCCTAACACTATAGTGAAAAGTGCTGTTACTATGCTCCAGCTATTTTCATTACCTAGAAGGAGACATAGGGGAGAGGGTATTGGATCGACTAACACTGCTGAAAAGGTATCTAGGCAAAAGCAATTTGATATAATGTGTCATCCAGTGCTGGGGGTAATGACCTACAAAAGTAATGTGCTTCGTACTCAGACTCAAACTTTGTCAAACAACGATCTCAACTTGTTTCATCCTTTAGTTCTTGAGCGAGCGGAGAAAGGCTGTTTGGAGAAATATCATGACAGCTACTGTCCATAGAAATGTATAGAGGGCGCACTTCTGATAGTTGCCATTGATTGCTTCTGTGATAGCAAAGCTTTCCCTTCTAGTGGCAAGTGTGCCCTCTATAGATCTCTATCGGTCCATGTTTGTGCGGTCTGTAAGCAGAACTGGCGGCTCGAGAAAAATATTTTGAATGAAAAGATAGGAAATCTGTACAGATGTTTGGCTTACAGTATATATGGCTAATTAAGCAGCCCATATAATAGCACAGAACTCGTAGACTAGCACAGGAAAGCAGCGCCACAGATGAAAGGAGAAACTAGTGATCAAACCTGAGTTAGTCGGCCTAAGTAGCCTATCTTTGGTAGCGCGTGCAAGGCTTACCTTGCTCCCTCCTACAGTCAAACAAATGGTGAGATATATTTTTTTTTTCATTGGCCTGACAGTTTTGATAGCTGTGTAATTCTCTCTCAGAGAAGTTGAGAATTCCCTGCCCAAACTTTCAATGTAGCAACTGTTTGCTTGCAGAGGACTACAGGGGCGAAGTGGCTACTCTTAGCAAACGTACACAAGCTACTGGAGAATCCACGGCCGCCTACTTTTTCTTTCTCTTCTACCCCGGTAGCCGGACGCCGCGCTGGCCTGGTGGAAGTGTCGCCACCATGTTGGCTCTCCACAGCCGACTGACCAGTACTCTGCAGGATTCCCTCCCCGAAGGAGTCTCCCCCTTCCCTAGAGAATGGAGTTAGTAGGATGCTCCTGCAGACTTGTTGGATGTCCCAGTTCTCGATCCTATCAACCAGTCTTGGAGATATGTCACTTGCCGTGGAAGTCCATAACAGCAAACTCTGGCAATGAGGGCCTCCTTGGCGAAGGTAAGCCCGGACCAGACACAGACTAGAAACAGCTTCGCCGCCCTGAATCCAGAGGTACCTGCACCTTCATTGTCTGTTCTGTCTCCCTCTCTGGAGGTTCGGATCCTCAGAGCTCGCCCCTCATCGGACTGTGAGGCTGTCTAAGACAGGCCCATTCATCATCCACGATGGCTACTACAGCTGGCTCGGGTCCATCGGGGCCCACCACCTTTCGGTCCTCGAGGAGTTTGCAAAACCACTCGAGGTGAAAAAAGGGCCGGACCTCCTCAGCCATTGCACCAGCTGTCATCATCGGCAGCTCTACGGTAAGAAACATCCCGGTTCCCGGGGAAAAAACCCTGTGCTATCCTGGAGCTCGAGTACGGGACATTACAAGGCTGCTTCCGACCATTCTACGACAGCTGCCGGGAGCTGACGCTGTCATAGTTCATGTTGGGTCAAACGACATTAGGAGGGCTAGCTCGGAACTGATTCTAGCTCTGAAAGATTCCAAAAAGCGGCCAATTATTTCAGGTCCGGTACTTTTGTTGGGCCATGGGTGTGAAAGATTCAGTAGGCAACTGGCATTAAACACCTGGCTAAAAAATTACAGTAGCTCTGTTGGAATAACTTTTATAGATAACTTTGGCACCTTCTGGAAACAGAATATGCTCTACAGGAATGACGGAGACCAACCAAATAATCTTGGCTCCTGGACTCTGTCCACGCATTTCAAGGCTGCGTTGAGACAACGATTTATCAATGACCAATGCCCAGCTCAAATAATCCCTACCATTGTGTCACTGAGTTGTCGTAATGCTGAAGAAAATGTACATTATCGTAGGGGCATTGGCAGTCACAATGTAAGTAGCATAATTTATGTCCTTCTAACTCTCCTGAATGCCTCTGTCGATCCTACAGCTATTGTACACAGTAATCATGTGCCTATGAACCAGAGTTATACTGTTAGCACTGAGGCGGTGTGCCCTAGTAGGAAGTCCACTGTGTGAAGCTCACCCTGTACTATCAGCTCAAACATAAATAACATTGTCATGTCAATTTCTGATAAGCTTCCAAGGAAATCAATACAAACAATCAATCATCCCAGAAAAGTGCTAAAAGTAGCCCACATTATCATATGAAGCTTAAGAAACAAGGTTCATCAAATCAATAATTTGCTAGTAACATATTACATTCATAACCTGACTATATATGAAATTCACTTCTATAATACATTTGATGATACAGTGGTAGCAATACATGGTGATAATGTTTGCAACGGCAGGGTTGTGGGTTCATTTCCCACGGGGACCAGTATGAAAAAAAAAATATATATATATATATATATATATATATATATATATATATATATATATATATATATATATATATATATATATATATATATATATATATATATGTATTCACTAACTGTAAGTCGCTCTGGATAAGAGCGTCTGCTAAATGACTAAAAGTACATGTAAATGTAAATAACATCTACAGAAAAGACAGAAATGCCAATGGGGGTGGTGTGGTCTATATTCAGAGCCACATTCCTATAAAGCTTAGAGCGGATCTCATGTTATCTACTGTTGAAGTAATATGACTACTGGTTCATCTGCCTCACCTAAAGCCCATTCCTGTGGGAAGTTGCTATAGACCACCAAGTGCTAACAGTCACTATCTGGATAATATGTGTGAAATGATTGATAATTTATGTGATATCAATAGAGAGGTATACTCTCTGGGTGACCTTAATATTGACTGGCTTTCATTCAAGCTGCCCACTCAAGGAAAAAGCTCCAAACTGTAACCAGTGCCTGTAACCTGGTTCAGGTGATCAGTCAACCTACCAGGGTAGTTACAAATAGCACAGGAATTAAATCATCAACATATATTGATCACATCTTTACTAATGCTGCAGAAATGTGCTTGAAAGGAGTATCCAAATCCATCGAATGTAGTGATCACAATATAATAGCCATATTTAGGAAAACCAAAGTTCCAAAGGTTGGGCCTAATATAGTGTATAAGAGGCCATACAATAAGTTTTGTAGTGATTCCTATGTTGATGATGTAAAGAACATTTCCTGGTCTGTGGTGCATAATGAAGAGCAACCAGATGCTGCAATTGACACATTTATGAAATTACTTATTCCAGTTACTAATAAGATTGCACCCATTAAGAAGATAACTGTAAAAACTGTCGAATCCACATGGATGTATGAGGAATTTTTAAATGATATGTTTGAGAGGGATGAGACAAAAGGAATGGCATATAAGTGCAAATTGAGAAGTCATGTGACTAAACTGAATAAAAGAAGAATAAACTATACTATGAAACAAAGATAAATGATATAAAGAATGATAGTAAAAAGCTTTGGAGCACCTTAAATTACATTTTGGGCAAAAAGGCAAACTCGGCTCCATCATTCATTAAATCAGATTTTATCACAAAACCCACTGATATTGCCAACTACTGAAATTATTTTTTCTTTAGCATGATTAGCAAATTTAGGTATGACATGCCAACAAGAAACGTGACACTACACATCCAAATATAACTTACCAAATAATGAAAGACACTAATTGCATTTTTGAATTCTGAAAAGTGAGTGTGGAAGAGGTGGACATTTTATTGTTGTCCATCAACAATGACAAGAACCTGGATCTAACAACTTGGATGGAGAATTACTGAGGATGATAGTGGACGATATTGTCACAAGGTACAATGCTATTTTACAGTAAACAAATTGACAACAGACTTTCAGCACACAGGAAAGGACATTCAACATGCATGGCACTTACACAAATGACTGATGATTGGCTGAGAGAAATTGATGATAAAAATAGTGAGAGCTGTTTTGTTAGACTTCAGTGCAGCTTTTGACATTATGGATCATATAGTCTGCTGCTGGAAAAACATATGTGTTATGGCTTTACACCCCGTGCTTTATTGTGGATAAATAGTTACCTGTCTAACAGAACTGTAATGAAAGCCTCTCCAACCTAATTAAGGTAGAATCAGGAATTCCCCAGGGCAGCTGTCTAGGCACCTTACTTTTTTATATCTTTACTAATGACATGCCACTGGCTTTGAGTAAATGTATGCGGATGACTCAACACTATACACGTCAGCTACTACAGTGAGTGAAATTACTGCACCACTTAACAAAGAGTTGCAGTTAGTTTCAGAATGGGAGTCAAGGAATAAGTTAGTCAGGAATATTTCAAAAACTAAAAGCATTGTATTTTGAACAAATCTATCACTAAACCCTAAACCTCAACTAAATCTTATAATGAAAAATGTGGAAATTGAGCAAGTTGAGGTGACTAAACTGCTTGGAGTAACCCTGGATTGTAAACTGTCATGGTCAAAACATGTTGATGCAACAGTAGCCTTCTAGGCAGAGTTGCAAAGAAAAAGCCATATCTCAGACTGCCTATCTTAATTGTTTTATTTATTGGCCAGTCTGAGATATGGCTTTTTCTTTGCAACTCTGCCTAGAAGGCTACTGTTGCATCAACATGTTTTGACCATGACAGTTTACAATCCAGGATTACTCCAAGCAGTTTAGTCACCTCAACTTGCTTAATTTCCACCTAGAAGTTCAGCCTCCCAGAGTCGCCTCTTCACTTTTGACATTGAGACTGGTGTTTTGCAGGTACTATTTAATGAAGCTGCCAGTTGAGGACCTGTGAGGTGCCTGTTTCTCAAACTAGACACTCTAATGTATTTGTCCTCTTGCTCAGTTGTGCAGCGGGGCCTCCCACTCCTTTTGGAGCAAGTTTGCGCTGTTCTGTGAAGCGTATAGTACACAGCGTTGTACGATATCTTCAGTTTCTTGGCAATTTCTCGCAATGAATAGCCTTCATTTCTCAGAACAAGAATAGACTGACGAGTTTCAGAAGAAAGTTAATTGTTTCTGGCCATTTTGAGCCTGTAATCGAACCCACAATTGCTGATGCTCCAGATACACAACTAGTCTCAAGAAGGCCAGTTTTATTGCATATTTAATCAGCACAACAGTTTTCAGCTGTGCTAATATATTTGCAAAAGCGTTTTCTACTGATCAATTAGCCTTTTAAAATGATAAACTTGGATTAGCAAACACAACGTGCCATTGGAACACAGGACTGATGGTTGCTGATAACGGGCCTCTGTACGCCTATGTACAGTGGGGGAAAAAAGTATTTAGTCAGCCACCAATTGTGCATGTTCTCCCACTTAAAAAGATGAGAGAGGCCTGTAATTTTCATCATAGGTACACGTCAACTATGACAGACAAAATGAGAAAAAAAAATCCAGAAAATCACATTGTAGGATTTTTAATGAATTTATTTGCAAATTATGGTGGAAAATAAGTATTTGGTCAATAACAAAAGTTTCTCAATAATTTGTTATATACCATTTGTTGGTAATGACACAGGTCAAACGTTTTCTGTAAGTCTTCACAAGGTTTTCACACACTGTTGCTGGTATTTTGGCCCATTCCTCCATGCAGATCTCCTCTAGAGCAGTGATGTTTTGGGGCTGTCGCTGGGCAACACGGACTTTCAACTCCCTCCAAAGATTTTCTATGGGGTTGAGATCTGGAGACTGGCTAGGCCACTCCAGGACCTAGAAATGCTTGTTACGAAGCCACTCCTTCGTTGCCCGGGCGGTGTGTTTGGGATCATTGTCATGCTGAAAGACCCAGCCACGTTTCATCTTCAATGCCCTTGCTGATGGAAGGAGGTTTTCACTCAAAATCTCACAATACATGGCCCCATTCATTCTTTCCTATACACGGATCAGTCGTCCTGGTCCCTTTGCAGAAAAACAGCCCCAAAGCATGATGATTCCACCCCCATGCTTCACAGTAGGTATGGTGTTCTTTGGATGCAACTCAGCATTCTTTGTCCTCCAAACACGACGAGTTGAGTTTTTACCAAAAAGTTCTATTTTGGTTTCATCTGACCATATGACATTCTCCCAATCCTCTTCTGGATCATCCAAATGCACTCTAGCAAACTTCAGACGGGCCTGGACATGTACTGGCTTAAGCAGGGGGACACGTCTTGCACTGCAGGATTTGAGTCCCTGGCGGCGTAGTGTGTTACTGATGGTAGGCTTTGTTACTTTGGTCCCAGCTCTCTGCAGGTCATTCACTAGGTCCCCCCGTGTGGTACTGGGATTTTTGCTCACCGTTCTTGTGATCATTTTTACCCCACGGGGTGAGATCTTGCGTGGAGCCCTAGATCGAGGGAGATTATCAGTGGTCTTGTATGTCTTCCATTTCCTAATAATTGCTCCCACAGTTGATTTCTTCAAACCAAGCAGCTTACCTATTGCAGATTCAGTCTTCCCAGCCTGGTGCAGGTCTAAATTTTTTATTTCTGGTGTCCTTTGACAGCTCTTTGGTCTTGGCCATAATGGAGTTTGGAGTGTGACTGTTTGAGGTTGTGGACAGGTGTCTTTTATACTGATAACAAGTTCAAACAGGTGCCATTAATACAGGTAACGAGTGGAGGACAGAGGAGCCTCTTAAAGAAGAAGTTACAGGCATGTGAAAGCCAGAAATCTTGCTTGTTTGTAGGTGACCAAATACTTATTTTCCATCATAATTTGCAAATAAATTCATAAAAAATCCTACAATGTGATTTTCTGGAGAAAGAAAATCTCAATTTGTCTGTCATAGTTGACGTGTACCTATGATGAAAATTACAGGCCTCTCTCATCTTTTTACGTGGGAGAACTTGGACAATTGGTGGCTGACTAAATACTTTTTTTCCCCACTGTAGATATTCCATAAAAAATCAGCCGTTTCCAGCTACAATAGCCATTTACAACATGATCAATGTCTACACTGTATTCTGATCAATTTTATGTTATTGTAATGGACAAAAAATGTGCTTTTAAAAAAATGAAAAAATGACATTTCTAAGTGACCCCAAACTTTTGAATGGTAGTGGACATGGCTCAAATAGAGGAGAGATTGACTTTATCACTACTTGATTTTGTAAGAAGTATTGACATGCTGAATGCACCAAGCTGTCTGTTTAAACTACTAGCAAACAGCTCGGACACAATCCCAAAATCCAGAACAGCCTTTGGGAGGCGCACAGTGGCACAGTGCTACATGGAGCCATGGCTACATGGATCTCTATTCCACATCAGGTAACTGAAGCAAGCAGTAGAATCAGTAGAAGCCTACAAACCTGACTCAGTTACACCAGCTCTGTCAGGAGGAATGGGCCAAAATTCACCCAACTTATTGTGGGAAGCTTGTGGAAGGCTACCCGAAACGTTTGACCCAAGTTAAACAATGTAAAGGCAATGCTACCAAATACTAATTGAGTGTATGTAAACTTCTGACCCACTGGGAATGTGATGAAAGAAATAAAAGCTGAAATAAATCATTCTCTCTACTATTATTCTGACATTACACATTCTTAAAATAATTTCTTGATCCTAACTGACCCAAGGAATTTTAACTAGGATTAAATGTCAGGAATTGTGAAAAACTGAGTTTAAATGTATTTGGCTAAGGTGTATGTAAACTTCCGACTTCAATTGTATCTGCCTTAATGTTGCTTGACCGCAGGAAGAGTAGCTGCTGCCTTCAAGTAACAAATCCCAACACTGGTGTCATTCCACACATCTTTTCCATTTTGTCTTTTGTTCTTTTTTTCTCAAATTGTGCTTTCAACTTCTTGGCTAATTAATATAGAGCTTCCTAAGTGTCTCTCGCAATAGTCTCCTGCAAAATTCAGAATGACAAAAATACTTAGAAAAAGATAAGACTGAAGTAATACTGTTGCTGATGAAGGCTTGATGGCCAAAACCCGTCCTTGGAGACGGATGATATAATACTCAGTGGTGGAAAAAGTACTAATTGTCATGCTTGAGTAAACGTAAATATACCTTAGCAGAAAATAACTGAAGTAAAAGTGAAAGTCACCCAGTAAAATACTACTTCAAATCAAATCAAATGTTATCGGTCACATAAACATATTTAGCAGATGTTATTGCGGGTGTAGCGAAATGCTTGTGTTCCTAGCTCCAACAGTGCAGTAGTATCTAACAATTCACAACAATACACAAATCTAAAAGTAAAATAATGGAATTAAGAAAGATATAAATATTAGGACGAGCAATGTCACAGTTGGATTGACTAAAATACAGTAGAATAGAATACAGTATATACATATGAGATGATTAAAGCAGTATGTAATCATTATTAACCTCTTAAGGATCGGACCCTTTTTTTCAATTTTCACCTAAAATGACATACCCAAATCTAACTGCCTGTAGCTCAGGACCTGAAGCAAGGATATGCATATTATTGATACCATTTGAAAGGAAACACTTTGAAGTTTGTGGAAATGTGAAATTAATGTAGTAGAGTATAACACATCAGATCTGGTAAAAGATAATACAAACCAAAAAACATGGGTTTTCTATATTTATTTCATTACATCATCTTTGAAATGCAAGAGAAAGGCAACAATATAATATTGCAGTTTAGGCGCTTTTTTGATTTTGGCCACTAGGTGGGAGCAGTGTGTGTGCAAAGTTTCAGATTGATCCAGTGTAGCATTGCAATACTGGACTATTTTGTATGAAGTCTGCCCAAATGTGCCAAATTGGTCAATTGATGCATTTTCAAGTGCATAACTATAGAGAACATACAAAAAATGATATGGTCATATAAAATGTAAGTTTACACACTCCCAGGAATGTCATACATGATGGATCATTAGCTTATACACTAACTTTCATACGTCTTGATGGCCGGGTGGGGTGGGTGTGGAGCCAGAGACTGCAGGGGTTCAAACTGTAGAACCCAGTTCATACATTTAAATATAAAAATGTATTTTATCAAACAAAACGACACTACATTTTATCGCTGGGACCCTTAGGATGACAAGAAGAATGTTTCAAACCAGTTGCAAGTTTATTTGTTGTTGTGCACTCTCCTCAAACAATAGCATTATATTTTTCTCACTGTAATAGCTACTGTAAATTGGACAGTGCAGTTAGATTAACACGAATATAAGCTTTCTGCCCATATAAGACATGTCTATGTCCTGGAAAGTTTGCTGTTACTTACAACAGTCATGCTAATCACATTAGCGCACGTTAGCTTAACCGTCCCCTATATGGAACACCGATCCCGTAGAGGTTAAAGTGAGTCGTGTTCCATTATTAAAGTGGCCAGTGATTCCATGTCTATGTACAGTGGGGAGAACAAGTATTTGATACACTGTCGATTTTGCATGTTTTCCTACTTACAAAGCATGTAGAGGTCTGTAATTTTTATCATAAGTACACTTCAACTGTGAGAGACGGAATCTAAAACAAAAATCCAGAAAATCACATTGTATGATTTTTAAGTAATTAATTTGCATTTTATTGCATGATATAAGTATTTGATACATCAGAAAAGCATAACTTAATATTTGGTACAGAAACCTTTGTTTGCAATTACAGAGATCATATGTTTCCTGTAGGTCTTGACCAGGTTTGCACACACTGCAGCAGGGATTTTGGCCCAGTCCTACATACAGACCTTCTCCAGATCCTTCAGGTTTCGGGGCTGTCGCTGGGCAATATGGACTTTCAGCTCCCTCCAAAGATGTTCTATTGGGTTCAGGTCTGGAGACTGGCTAGGCCACTCCAGGACCTTGAGATGCTTCTTACGGAGCCACTCCTTAGTTGCCCTGGCTGTGTGTTTCGGGTCGTTGTCATGCTGGAAGACCCAGCCACGACCCATCTTCAATGCTCTTACTGAGGGAAGGAGGTTGTTGGCCAAGATCTCGCGATACATGGCCCCATCCAGCCTCCCCTCAATACGGTGCAGTCGTCCTGTCCCCTTTGCAGAAAAGCATCCCCAAAGAATGATGTTTCCACCTCCATGCTTCACGGTTGGGATGGTGTTCTTTGGGTTGTACTCATCCTTCTTCTTCCTCCAAACACGGCGAGTGGGGGTTTAGACCAAACAGCTCTATTTTTGTCTCATCAGACCACATGACCTTCTCCCATTCCTCCTCTGGATCATCCAGATTGTCATTGGCAAACTTCTCGAGAGGCTCCCGAGTGGTGCAGCGGTCTAAGTGCTTGAGGCGCCACTACAGACCCCCTGATTCGATTCCAGGCTGTATCACAACCAGCCGTGATTGGGAGTCCCATAGGGTGGCGCACAATTGGCCCAGCTTCGTCCGGGTTTGGCCGGTGTAGGCCGTCATTGTAAATAAGAATTTGTTCTTAACTGACTTGCCAAGTTAAATTAAAATAAAATAAAATATATAGTGGGGTGAATAGGCCGTGGCTCGGATGGTTGATGTCCTTGATGATTTTTTTTGCCTTTCTGTGACATCGGTTCCTGTAGTTGTCCTGGAAGGCAGGCAGTGTGCCCCCGGTGATGCGTTGGGCAGACCGCACAACCCTCTGGAGAGCCCTGTGGTTGTGGGTGGCACAGTTGCCATACCAGGCGGTGATACAGCCCTACAGGATGCTCTCAATTGTGCATCTGTAAAAGTTTTTGAGGGTCTTAGGGGCCAAGACGAATTTCTTCATTCTCCTGAGGTTGAAGAGGTGCTGTTGCGCCTTCTTCACAACACTGTCTGTGTGGGTGGACCATTTCAGATTGTCAGTGATGTGTACGCCGAGGAACTTGAAGCTTTCCACCTTCTCGACAGCGGTCCTGTTGATGTGGATAGGGGCGTGCTCCCTCTGCTGTTTCCTGAAGTCCACAATCAGCTCCTTCGTTTTGTTGATGTTCAGGGAAAGGTTATTTTCCTGGCACCACTCCGCCATGACCCTCACCTCCTCCCTGTAGGCTGTCTCGTCATTGTTGGTAATCAGGCCTACTGCTGTTGTGTCGTCTGCAAACTTGATGGTTGAGTTTAGGCGTGCATGGCCACGCAGTCATGTGTCTTCGGGTCAAATTCTACAGTTGTCTAATCTTATCAGTGACTGAAACCAAGCTGAACCCTTTGTCTCTCCTTGAGCGTCTTCCTGATTAAATTACAGCGTGACGGGGTGGGACAGAGGGGTTAGGCATGGGTATGTTTGAGAGATTGATTGTGGACCTGCCATGTCCACAATCAATCTCCAGGTCAAGCCAGGGTGAGCCAGGGTTGAACAAAGTTAAAACTGAACATTATTATTTTTACATGACAGGGCTGTTATTTGTGCATGACAAAGCTTGATTGGTCACACAACCATTGTTTCCAAACTGAATACATAGAAGGAGGAGAAGTCAGAGTTCGTCGCAGAGCAGTCAAGAGGTGAAAACTGGAGCCAGCGGTGATGGAACCAAAGAGGGAGGGATTAAGCTAAAATTTATATAAAATGACTATATAAACTGAGAGCTGGGAGGTGGAAAAGGAGGTACTTTGCAAACCACCTCGGCTTGGTCTATTGTAATAAAGTATATCTTAATTCTACAACAACTCTAGAAATACTTTGGTTCTTTGATCAGTATAAGGACAAATTTGCCACAACACTTGTTAACATTACAACATGAAATCCATGTCTTAAACTTTGCTACGTTTCGGAAATGGCAAAGAAAATGTGTAATCTGCTTGACACATTAAAGTAATTTACCTTACAGATCACGAAGTCAGCTAATTTCCACTCCATTCATATGCAAATCCGTTTGATTCATACACTGGCTTGTCTGACTGTCATGTTTTTATTTTAACCTGCCCTTCCCTTATCTACACTGAAATAATATAATTTCATTAGTCCTCTATTATGATTATTTTTTTCTATCTTGCATAGGTCGTTAGTACACCCTTGTGGTTGAAAATATACACTACCAGTCAAAAGTTTGGACACACCTACTCATTCAAGGGTTGTTCTTTATTTTTACTATTTTTTAAATTGTAGAATAATAGTGAAGACATCAAAACTATGAAATAACACATGTGGAATCAAAAAAGTGTTAAACAAATAAAAATACATTTTATATTTGAGATTCTTCAAATAGCCACCCTTTGCCTTGATGACAGCTTTGCAAACTCTTGGCATTCGCTCAACCAGCTTCACCTGGAATGATTTTCCAACTGTCTTGAAAGAGTTCCCACATATGCTGAGCACTTGTTGGCTGCTTTTCCTTCACTGTGCGGTCCGACTCATCCCAAACCATCTCAATTGGGTTGGGGTCAGGGGATTGTGGATTGTGGAGGCCAGGTCATCTTATGCAGCACTCCATCACTCTCCTTCTTGATAAAATAGCCCTTACACAGCCTGAAGGTGTTAGGTCATTGTCCTGTTGAAAAACAAATGATAGACCCACTAAGCCCAAACCAGATGGGATGGCGTATCGCTGCAGAATGATGTGGTAGACATGCTGGTTAAGTGTGCCTTGAATTCTAAATAAATCACAGACAGTGTCACCAGCAAAGCACCCCCACACCATAACACCTCCTCCTCCATGCTTTACAGTGGGAAATAAGCATGCAGAGATAATCCGTTCACCCACAACACGTCTCACAAAGACATGGTGGTTGGAACCAAAAATCTCAAATTTGGTCTCCAGACCAAAGGACACATTTCCACCGGTCTAATGTCCATTGCTCGTGTTTCTTGGCCCAAGCAGGTCTCTTCTTCTTATTGGAGTCCTTTAGTAGTGGTTTCTTTGCAGCAATATGACCATGAAGGCCTGAATCACACAGTCCCCTCTGAACAGTTGATGTTGAGATGTGTCTGTTACTTGAACTCTGTGAAGCATTTATTTTTGAGGCTGTAATTAACTTATCCTCTGAAGAAGAGGTAACTCTGGGTCTTCCATTCCTGTGGTGGTCCTCATGAGAGCCAGATTCATCAGAACGCTTGATGGTTTTTGCGGCTGCACTTGAAGAAACGTTCAAAGTTCTTGACATTTTCCGTATTGGCTGACCTTCATGTCTTAAAGTAATGATGGACTGTCATTTCTCTTTGCTTATTTGAGCTGTTATTGACATAATATGGACTTGGTCTTTTACCAAATAGGGCTATCTTCTGTATACACCCCTTACCTTGTCACAACACAACTGATTGGCTCAAACGCATTAATAAGGAAAGAAAATCCACAAATGAACTTTTAATAAGGCACACCTGTTAATTGAAATGCCTTCCAGGTGACTACCTCATGAAGCTGGTTTAGTGAATGTCAAGAGTGTGCAAAGCTGTCATCAAGGCAAAGGGTGGCTAATTAAATTAAATTTGTTTATCGCTTTTTTGGTTACTACTTGATTCCATATGTGGTATTTCATAGTTTTGATGTCTTCACTATTATTATACAATGTAGAAACTAGTAAAAAATAAAGAAAAACCCTTGAATGAGTAGGTGTGTCCAAACCTTTGACTGTATGTCTGATTATGTACCATGGAAAAACAAAAACAAATTTCAAAAATATATAGAACAAACCATTGATGACAGAATATAACTTATAACATCCGTACCTTGTTCCAGCGTTCATGACTTCGGTCACTCAAGATGAACTCAGGAGAACCGTGGGTGTTGAAGATGTCCGTCATCGCCTTGGAGGTGGCCTCGCCAGTCTCATCCTTGATGGATATCATACAAGACGAAAATATATTTTTCGTTCCAAGCACCCTTTTTAAATGGGTTACAGAAGGGAATTTAGAGTTAAGCATGTACTCTTCCTTTACTAACCTTAATGGGTATTGCCTCCACCCACTTGGTAAAGTGATCGGTCGCCGTCAGACACCAGCTGTTGCCATTCCTGGATTTCGTGAAGGGTCCGATCAGGGATGAGGTCCACCCCTAACATTTAAAGTGTTAGAGAGACACGTATCTGTGTCATACAGTATGCATATTTTCATGTTTGCAAGGATACTGACACACACACAGACACAAACACACACACATTCTATAATATTGAACTCTGCTGTGGTCAAAATAAAGCAACCATTACAAAACAACTTATCAGGGCAAAATTTGAATTGGGACACTTACCGCTCATGTGCCATGGTGAAACAACTTTGATGGGCTTCAACTCCGTTGCCACAGTCTTCGCCCTCTCAAACTTCTGGCAGGCAAGACAGATACTGACCTTTAAGCACAAAGTTACACATTTAAACATTGTGTGCTCGCTGATATGACATTCATTGAAATCATAATAATTTCAGATATAATAGAATGTGATTGATTAACAAAAGGTTATTTCACTTGCCCAGCTGTCCACCTCCATGTCAGAATAAGTGTAGGTTGATGGCCAGCACTCTGAAATGGCCAGCATGCATCTCGGTCAGCACAGCCTTCTTCTCCTCATTAGTATAAATCACCCTCCTGTGTGGCTGGCCATCCTTCCCATGTAGGTACATATGATTACCTAACAAGTTGGAAAAGAAGAGTTGTTGAAATACTCTAGTCCAAGTACATTTGCACTGCTGTCTTTCTCGCTCTGTTTCTCTCTCTCCATCTCTCTCACTTTCATCCTTTCTTTCTCACTTTCTTCTTCTCTCCCCCCCACATGAAAACCACGTGTTTGATACCATTCTATTTACTCCATTTCAGACATTATTATGCGCCATCCTCCCCTCAGCAGCCTCCACTGAACTATATGTGGGGATGTCTTTCAGCGGCAGGGACTGGGAGACTAGTGAGGATCGAGGGAAAGATGAACGAGCAAAGTACATAGAGATTCTTGATGAAAACCTGCTCCAGAGCGCTCAGGACCTCAGACTGGGGTGAAGGTTCACCTTACAACAGGACAATGACCCTAAGCACACAGCCAAGACAATACAGGAGTGGCTTCAGGACAAGTCTCTGAATGTCTTTGAGTGGCCCAGCCAGAGCCCGGACTTGAACCCGATCGAACATCTCTGGAGTGACATGAAAATAGCTGTGCAGCGACGCTCCCCATTCAACCTGACAGAGCTTGAGAGGATCTGCAGAGAAGAATGTGAGAAACTCCCAAATACAGGTGTGCCAAGCTTGTAGCGTCATACCCAAGAAGACTTGAGGCTGTAATAGCTGCCAAAGGTGCTTCAACAAAGTACTGAGTAAAGGGTCTGAATACTAATGTAAATGTGACATCAGTTTTTTAAATTTTTATACATTTGCAATAAAATCTAAAAACCTGTTTTTGTTTGTCATTATGGGGTATTGTAGATTGATGATGGGAAAAACAAACAATTTAATCAATTTTAGAATAAGGATGTATTGTAACAAAGTATAGAAAAATCAAGGAGTCTGAATACTTTCCGAATGCACTGTAACTACACTATTGGACTCCCGAGTGGGGCAGCGGTCTAAGGCACTGCATTTCATTGCTTGAGGCGTCACTACAGATCCCTGGTTCGATTCCAGGCTGTACCACAACCGGCCGTGATTGGGAGTCCCATAGAGCGGCGCACAATTGGCCCAGCGTCGTCCTGGTTTGGCCGGTGTAGGCCGTCATTGTAAATAAGAATTTGTTCTTAACTGACTTGCCTAGAAAAATAAAGTTTTAAAAAATGTATTCAACCATATTCCCAGTCACCTTGCCATGGTTAAATGCAGTGGTTAGCGCTTTCACTTTTGCGCGAATGCTGACATCTATCCACGGTTTCTGGTTTGGGTAGGTTTTAATAGTCTCCGTGGGAACAACATCCCCTATACACTTCCTGATGAACTCAGTCACCGTGTCCGTGTATACACCAATGTTATTCTCAGAGGCTACCCGGGAACATATCCCAGTCCATGTGATCAAAACAATCTTGAAGCATGGATTCCGATTGGTCAGACCAGCATTGAATAAACATTAGCACGTGTACTTCCTGTTTGAGTTTCTGCCTATAGGAAGGGAGGAGCAAAATGTAGTCGTGATCTGATTTGTCGAATGGAGGGCGGGGCAGGGCCTTGTAGGCATCTTGAAAGGGTGAGTAGCAGTGGTCTAGTGTTTTTCCAGAGCGAGTACTACAGTCAATGTGTTGATAGAACTTCAGTAGCGTTTTCTGCAAATTTGCTTTGTTAAAATCCCCAGCTACAATAAATGCGGCCTCAGGATATGTGGTTTTCAGTTTGCATAAAGTCCAGTGTAGTTCCTTGAGGGCCATCGTGGTATCGGCTTGAGGGGGAATATACACGGTTGTGACTATAACCAAATAAAATTATCTTGGTAGGTAATACGGTCGGCATTTGATTGTGAGGTATTCTAGGTCGGGTGAAGAAAAGGATGTTTCTGTACGTTATCACAAGCACACCATGAGTAGTTAATCATGAAACATAAACCACCACCTTTCTTCTTCCCGGAGAGTTCTTTGTTCCTGTCTGCACAATGTACTGAGAACCCAGCTGGCTGTATGGACGGGGAGAGTATTTTTGAAGAGAGCCATGATTCCGTGAAACAGAGTATGTTACAGTCCCTGATGTCTCTCTGGAAGGATATCCTCGCTCAGAGCTCGTTTACTTTATTGTCCAGAGATTGAACATTAGCGAGTAATATACTCAGAAGCGGTGGATGGTGTGCATGCCTCCTGAGTCGGACTAGAAGTCCACTCCGAATACCTCTTCTCCGCCGGCGGCGTCTTGGAGCAGCCTCTGGGATAAGTTAAATTGCCCTGGGGGGTACGAACAAAGGATCCAATATTCTCTTCCTGGGGTCCAGCAATATTAAGGCATATATACAATTACAAATATTACATGACATTACATTTCATAACACTTTTCACAACACATTAACTGCGTGCCCTCAGGTCACTACTATATTACCACGTACAGTGGGGGAAAACAAGTATTTAGTCAGCCACCAATTGTGCAAGTTCTCCCACTTAAAAAGATGAGAGAGGCCTTTTTCATCATAGGTACACGTCAACTATGACAGACAAAATGAGATTTTTTTTTTCCAGAAAATCACATTGTAGGATTTTTAATGAATATATTTGCAAATTATGGTGGAAAATAAGTATTTGGTCAATAACAAAAGTTTCTCAATACTTTGTTATATACCCTTTGTTGGCAATGACACAGGTCAAACGTTTTCTGTAAGTCTTCACAAGGTTTTCACACACTGTTGCTGGTATTTTGGCCCATTGCTCCATGCAGATCTCCTCTAGAGCAGTGATGTTTTGGGGCTGTCGCTGGGCAACACGGACTTTCAACTCCCTCCAAAGATTTTCTATGGGGTTGAGATCTAGAGACTGGCTAGGCCACTCGAGGACCTTGAAATGCTTCTTACGAAGCCACTCCTTTGTTGCCCGGGCGGTGTGTTTGGGATCATTGTCATGCTGAAAGACCCAGCCACGTTTCATCTTCAATGCCCTTGCTGATGGAAGGAGGTTTACAGTTGTGAGATTTATTGCGAGGCCACCCAATGTGCAGGGACTCAAATATTGTACAATACATGGATTCTTGTTTGTGTGGAATTCCTGTTAGCTACAAAGCAAGAAAAGATAAACAAAGTAACATCTAAGGAAGTTTGGTTCTGTTTTTAAGTTACCCTTGAAGTGTTAAAGTATTCCCAGTTGTGGTCCATTCTCAAAGCTGAAAGTCATTTTTACACACCTCCCCTCTTTAGACTTCAACACAAGCCTACCCTTTTGTGTGTACAACCCCTAATACGGCACAGGACACATATATATCAAATACCTACAAACTTAATATACTGTGTACAGTAGCCTACACCAAAAGTGTGCTGTGTTTACTGGGGATTCTCAATGAAAGTTATCAGGTACACTGGAACTCCTAATGTTGACATATCTGTATTTAAAACCAACATGTTTTACTGTTCAGATCATCCTACAACTACTCTGTCATTTATCACAAAAGGGACACTTGGAAACATTCTCCCATTGCAAATATGTACACTTATATATCCTATTGCAGATATACACTTATATACGCAACACCACATGAGAAATTAAGAAGTTAACATATTTGCTAGTGTCATCTGATTTGGTACTATATAACTACGGTGTATACTTAGGAGAGTTTTCTTACCTCCGGATGTGCTTTTGCTCAGAACCGAGGAATAATAGAAGAAGGCTGTCTCCAAAGGACGTTAACAAGTTGCCAGGAAGTTGCCTCTAGAGTTAATTGAATTGTGCTGTTCTGTGAAGCTCTCAGGAGACAGGTTAAAACCTGTTAAACTCTGAGTGGTTGTTTTAGACCCGGTACCGGCGAGTTTGGGGGGTACCCCTTGACTTTTTGGAAATCGAACACAAATCTGTTGAAAAACAAATGATAGTCCCACTAAGCCCAAACCAGATGGGATGGTGTATCGCTGCAGAATGCTGTGGTAGCCATGCTGGTTAAGTGTGCCTTTAATTCTAAATAAATTACAGACAGTGTCACCAGCAAAGCACACCCACACCATAACACCTCCTCCTCCATGCTTTACGGTGGGAAATACACATGCGGAGATCATCCGTTCACCCACACCGCGTCTCACAAAGACACAGCGGTTGGAACCAAAAATCTCAAATTTGGTCTCCAGACCAAAGGACACATTTCCACCGGTCTAATGTCCATTGCTCGTGTTTCTTGGCCCAAGCAGGTCTCTTCTTCTTATTGGTGTCCTTTAGTAGTGGTTTATTTGCAGCAATTAGAACATGAAGGCCTGATTCACACAGTCCCCTCTGAACAGTTGATGTTGAGATGTGCCTGTGAATTGAACTCTGTGAAGCATTTATTTGGGCTGCAATTTCTGAGGCTGGTAACTCTAATTAACTTATCCTCTGCAGCAGAGGTAACTCTGGGTCTTCCATTCCAGTGGTGGTCCTCATGAGAGCCAATTTCATCACAGCACTTGATGGTTTTTGAGACTGTACTTGAAGAAACTTTCAAAGTTGTTGGAATTTTCTGTATTGACTGACCTTCATGTCTTCAAATAATGATGGACTGTCGTTTCTCTTTGCTTTTTTTTTAGCTGTTCTTGCCATAATATGGACTTTGTCTTTTACCAAATAGGGCTATCTTCTGTATACCCCTTGTCACAACACAACTTATTAGCTCAAAGGCATTAAGAAGGCAATCATTTCCACAAATTAACTTTTAAGAAGGCACTCCTGTTAATTGAAATGCGTTCCAGGTGACTACCTCATGAAGCTGGTTGAGAGAATGCCAAGAGTGTGCAAAGCTTTCATCAAGGCAAAGGGTTGCTATTTGAATATCAAATATAATCAAATATAAAATATATTTTTTTGGTTACTACATGATTCCACATGTGTTATTTAATAGTTTTGATGTCTTCACTATTATTCTACAAAGTAAAAAATAGTAAAAATAAAGAAAAACCCTTGAATGAGTAGGTGTGTCCAAACTTTTGACTGGTAGTGTACTTCCATTAAGTTTTTTTACTGGTACCGAGCTCCCTTCAGACAAGTTTTGTGAGGCTTGTGGGCATCCTATAGCAAAACCACCAATATTTACAGTGCCTTCAGAAAGTATTCACATCCCTTGACTTTTCCCACATTTTGTTGTGTTACAGCCTGAATTAAAAATTGATTAAATTGTGATTTTGTGTCACTGGCATACACACAATATAACCCACAATTTACAAATTAATTACAAATGGAAACTGAAATGTCTTCAGTCTTTAATTATTTAAACCCTTTTTTTATGGCAAGCCTAAATAAGTTCTAGAGTAAAAAAAAATCCTTAACAAGTCACATAATAAGTTGCATAGAGTGTTTATCAGAAAAGAGAGGGTTTTATTTAATGTAAGCCTATCCAACATAATCCAGGTAGAATCAGGATTTCCCCAGGGCAGCTGTCTAGGCCTTTACTTTTTTTAATCTTTACTAACGACATGCCACTGGCTTTCAGTACAGCGACTGAAATGACTGCAACACTTAACAAAGAGCTGAAGTTTGTTTCAGAATGGGTGGCCAGGAATAAGTTAGTCCTAAATATTTCAAAAACTAAAAAACTTTGTATTTCAGACAAATCATTTACTAAACCCTAAACCTCAACAAAGTCTTGTAATGAATAATGTGGAAATTTAGCAAGTTGAGGTGAATAAACTGCTTGGAGTAACCCTGAACTGTAAACTGTCATGGTCAAAACATATTGATACAACAGTAACTAAGATGGGGAGAAGTCTGTCCATTATAAAGCGCTACTTTGCCTTCTTAACAGCACGATCAACAAGGAAGGTCCTACAGGCTCTAGTTTTGTCGCACCTGGACTGCTGTTCAGTCGTGTGGTCAGGTGCCACAAAGAGGGAATTGGGAAAATTGCAATTGGCTCAGAACAGGGCAGCACGGCAGGCTCTTGAATGTACACAGAGAGCTAACATTAATAATATTTATGTCAATCTCTCCTGGCTCAAAGTGGGGAGAGATTGACTTCATCACTACTTGTATTCATGAGAGGTATTGACATGTTGAATGCACTGAGCTGTCTGTTTGTACTACTGGCACGCAGCTCAAACACCCATGCATACCCCACAAGACATGCCACCAGAGGTCCCTTCACAGTCCCCAAGTCCAGAACAGACTATGGAAGGAGCACAGTACGACATAGAGCCATGACTACATGGAACTCTATTCCACATCAAGTAACTCATGCATGCAGTAACATTTGAATACACCTTATGGAACAGCGGGGACTGTCAAGCGACACAAAAATAGGCACAGACACATGCATACAAACACACAATAATATATGCACTAGACACATACGTACACATGGATTTTATGTTGTGGATATGTGGTAGTAGAGTAGGGGCCTGAGGGCACACACTTAATGTGTTGTGAAATCTGTTGTGAATGTATTGTAATGTTTTTTAAATTGTATAAATGTCTTCATTTTGCTGGACCCCAGGAAGAGTAGCTGCTGCCTTTGCAGCAGCTAATGGGGATCCATAATGAACAGAAATACAAATACAAATATCTCTGTATCCCATACATACAATTATCTGTCAGGTCCCTCATTCGAGCAGTGATTTTCAAACACAGATTGAACCAAAAAGTCTAGGGAGGTTTTACCAATGCCTCACAAAGAAGAGCACCTATTGGTAGATGGGTAAAAAAAAAACTGACATTGAATATCCCATTGAGCATGGTGAAGTTATTGATTACACTTTGGATGGTTTATCAATACACCCAGTCACTACAAATATACATGCATCCTTCCAAACTCTGTTGCTAGAGAGGAAGGAAATCCTCAGGGATTACACCATGAGGCCAATGGTGACTTTAAACAAGTTACAGTTTAATGGCTGTGATAGGAGAAAACTGAGGATGGATCAACAACATTGTAGTTACTCCACACTACTAACCTAAATGACAGAGTGAAAAGAAGGAAAAAGACAAAAAGACAAAAATGTCCTGAATACTAAGCGTTTTGTTTGGGGCAAATCCAACACAACACATCACTGAATATCATATTTTCAAGCATAGTGTTGGCTGCATCATGTTATGGGTATGCTTGTCATAGACAAGGACTAGAGAGTTTTTTAGGATAAAAATGAACAGAATAGAGCTAAGCACAGGCAAAATCCTAGAGGACAACCTGGTTTAGTCTGATTTCCAACAGTCACTGGGAGACAAATTCACCTTTCAGCAGGACAATAACCTAAAGCACAAGGCCAAATATATATGCTGGAGTTGCTTACCGAGACGACATTGAATGTTCCCGAGTGGCCTATTTACGGTTTTGATTTAGATTGGCTTGAAAATCTATGGCAAGAATTGAACATGACTATCTAGCAATGATCAACAACCAACTTGACAGAGCTTGAAACATTTAAAAAAGAATAATGTGCAAATATTGTACAATCCAGGTGTGCAAATCTCTTAGACTTACCCAGAAAGACTCACAGCTGTAATCACTGCCAATGGTGATTCAAACATATATTGACTCAAGGGTGTGAATACTTATGAAAATTAGATAGTGTTTATTATTTCATTTTCAATAAATTTGCCACTTTGTCATTTTATGGTATTGTGTGTAGATGCTGGAGAATTTTTTTTATTTAATCCATTTTGAATTCAGGCTGTAACACAACAAAATGTGGAATAAGTCAAGGGGTATGAATACTTTTTGAAAGCACTGTATGTGTTTTCTTTCCATATAGGGGTCATATTAGTTTGTACATTCGGACGCTGCAGACATTTTCGTGAGAAGACCGATTTTCGGGATGTCTCCTGATCTGAAAAACACTGCTTTAGCTCTGCAACCTTCCACCACAGATGTGGAAGGCCGAAATCAGCGGATGCGGTGGATTGAGACCAGAGTATGTGAGCAGAGCTGGAGCGGAGCGAGGAGCGGAGAGTGCCCAATTTGACTGGAGGGCTGATCGAGATTCCCAAATGCTGGAGCGTCGGCCTTCTCGCACGCTCCAATTTCGCTCCAGTAGTGCTCACTTCACGAGGTTAGGGCATGCCCGACCCAGCATGCATTTGTAGTCTACTTGTGTGCTGCTATAGCCCCTTGCTTTAGCTACTGTCATGGAGTTCGCTAAATATTTTCATAAAGAAACTGATAAAACACACAGGTGCTAAATCAAGGTGACTTACAAAGATGAGGACCAAGAGCAAGAGAGGGTGTGCGGTGATATAGTGTCCACAACTAAATCATGATTGTGGAATCTGAAAAGACACGTATCCCGAAAGCATGAAGGTGTACTTACTACGTGCACATGCTAAAAGAAAGGAACGAGGTGGGTAGATAACTAAGTGTGTCATTGTAGCAAAGTATTTCTAACCAAAAAATCTGATCTCTTAAACGTTTATACTACTGCCATAATTGATTTTGGCCCAAAAGACCTGGCATATTCCCACATTCAAGGAGCTTTCGGTTTTGGATTATGTTGCCTAAAAACCTTTAGGCCTACCTATAGAAAAATAAAAAAACTACTCTGCATCTCTGCGCAGCCTGGCAACAGTGGCCAAAATGTTGTTTAGCATCCCCAGTGTCTATGCAAGTGTGGAGAGGGTATTCGTCGCTGCTGGCCTGCTCTCCAGGCACCATCGCATGAGCCTGAAGCCACAGACTGGCCAAACTCGTGCTTCTTAAAATGAATTCAAAGTCATTTTTCATTTAATTTGTATTTAATTCTAAGTAAGTCACAGCCTAAATGTGCAATTTATAGACTATAATGATTTAAGACAACAACATGTTGTTTAAATGCTGAGCGATTTATGTCCCTACCAGCCTATTGTGTCGCACTTGCAAATGTTTCATAATTTATTTATTTGTAGGCTATAGCCTTTAAATAATATAGCCTAAATAATACAGGCTCCCTGTCTGGTTCCTGACCTATTTAGAGTGTTTATATGCTGTTTAATATGACATGTAGCCTATTTGAAATGAAGTGCCCTTCTTACGTTCACCTTTTCATGTTTATTCAAATACTTTTCATTCAAATCCATATTGTTTGGTTTCAATACTTCAAAACCAAATGGTAGGTCCAGGTAGTCACAAAAATAGATGGGTGTTTGTGATTTTAATGAATGGAGTGAATTTGGAGCAGCAGTTTTTTTTTGTTGTGCTCACGGAGCAGTTTTTAGCGTAGCGGTTGGAAAGGACATGGAGTGCCAGTGTGCTCCATGAGTGATGAGCGGGATTTCCAACCACTCAACTCCACTCACATGCTCTGATTGAGACGCAGCCCATACAAAAACTGATACATTTTGATGGACATTTTTGTGTTATGCTCATTCGATTTCCGCGGGAGTGCAGACATTGACTCTTGTAAAGAAATGGAGACACCTCATTAACAGTAAACCCATTTTCTGTGATTAAAATTGACTGAAACATTAAATTAATCAACCATTCTCGCAAAAAGTAATTGAAAACCATGCATATCAAACTAATACATGTCAGTAATTAACTTGATAAGGTGAATTAATTAAATATATTTACTAATAATGTTGTTGTTTTCCCCTTTGAGCAGAAAAAAGAGACCTAAAAGAGAACATCCCTCTGGGATTTTATAAAAAGTGTAGTCTTGATATTTTCCAAATAATTAATTTTTGTTCACCCTTGCATGGTGTAGGCCTACTGGTTGGTAATTGGCTGAAATTGACATTATTTGTCCGTATAACAGGCCTACAGTAGGGCCAATTTGTCCAATCAGATTACCTTTTTTTTTACAGTTAAGTGTGGGCATTCCAGGAAGTATACTATGAAGGTCAGAGATCAGCCAATAAGGCCTGTATCATCCTCCTCTGTATCTCTCTCTGTCTGTCTCTTCTTTTCCTCCCCCTGTGGTAAGACCTGTTGTCCTCAGCGCTGTCTGTGGAAGA